>NC_047593.1:13741731-14068873 GCF_011004845.1 Esox lucius
CACACACACACACACACACACACACACACACACACACACACACACACACACACACACACACACACACACACACAGCTTGTTTTTAAATGGATGACTCAGCATTGCAATGCAGCACCACAGACTACTGGGTCTTTGTTACACTGCAACTGAACTGGCCGCTAGCTGAAATGTATGTAGGAATGCATGTACGTAAAACAAATGTGCAGAACGTTGTCACACAAAATCCGGTGTTTCTATACTCTGAGGTAGTACACGCCACTGACACAGGGGCCAACCAAGACGGTTCTAGTAAAAACATTTGAACGATCCACCCTCATTTATATTTCAGCCACCCAATGAGCAGAAGGAAGAGGTGGGACTTGCTTTGAGCGGTTCGGATGACACGCAGAGAGACCTGCGGAGAACATCCTATTAAAACCAAGCCCTTGAGCGGCTAGCCGTTGAAAGGTTTAACAACTGCCACTCCAACACAGCCAACCCTAGTTCTTCTGTTGGCACCGACCCATTGTCATAGCAACGCATGGCTGAACCCCTCTTCATCACTGCTTTGGCTAGTCAAATCAGTGAGCTCATTTGCGCATCTGGTCAGGTTTCGAGAGTAGTGCGACTGTGTGTGTGCAAGACAGAGAGTGTGTGTGTGTGTGTGTGTGTGTCCCTCACCCATTCCTTTCTGAGGTTGGTGGGAGCGGTACTCTGTCAGGAAGTGCATGTATGGCTTCTCCGAGCTGATCTCATAGTATCTGATATTCCCGTCGCCCTGACAGGGAGAGAGATCAATCCATTACATTTAATCCTCGTAATAGTTCAGTCAACCAACATCAGAAGTACGGTCCCAGGTTTCAACAAGCATTTTCATGCATTACTTGACAGGAAAGAGCGGGAAGACGGGGAAAGGTCGTATTCGTTTCGTTTTTTTTTGGCAGTGGGCCGGACTCAATACAGGACACGCGTACCCCTGAGGTAGCGGCGCCGGAGCAGCTGAGGCCACGGCGTTCTGTTCCCTGTCAGACACAGTACATGTTGAGGTTAGGACCCACCTTCCCGGCTATGTACAGCATGTGTGTGTCAGGATCATAGAAGGGGAAGAGCACACCAGACGATCCATCCAGGTCCTCTTGTAACAACGGCACGTTCAGGTCGTCCTGTCGACACACACAGACAGGCGGTCATTACATTCGAAGCTCGACAGGACGCCGAGGCGAGGACGCGAACACCTGTCGCCGGGAAGCGCAAACAGTCTTTTCACTGCTGGGACCGCGCTCGACATGGACCGAACGTAAACCGGAGCTCTCAGTGCAGAGTTAAAAAGATTGGCCGCTTTAAACCCCCATAATCCGTGTCGTCCTCGTAATCCATCCCTCCCACTCAGGCAGAGGGGCGCCCCCCCGCGCAAACCGGCACGCACACGTTCACGCAAACCTGAAAATACCTGTTGTTGCTGTGCAACACACAGGAACAGATAGGGATAAGGTTATCAACTGCATAACCAAAACAGATAGCGTTCATGTTTGGTGACTTTTGCATAAAACCAATCCCCCCACAACATCCAGTGTCAGATACAATCCGTCAGTTCACCCACTTGGCCACCAGAGGGAGCCTGTGGTCTGATGCGAAAATGCTATGAAAATCGCCACCGGAGGCTAGTTTGGCATTTTCCCTGTAATGGTCAACATCTAGAAAAAAGGATGTAACCGGAGCCTAGCTCTGTGCCCAAGGGCAACCTACCACGAGCAGCTGATCTAGGTCGACAGTAAAATGTATCATAACGGTGAATTTCAGGAGTTGTGGGCGAGGAAGCCGTTCCTTCCGGTAGCTATCAATGTACCTGGTCCCAGAGGGCAATCTGTCGATGGTTCCAGCGGGAGTTGCCCGTGGACAGGAGCATCTTGAGGTTCCCCAGGAACAGAACCTTGCTGGCTTTGTGGTTCTTACAGTTGGCCTCCTGTAGAAGAAAGATGAGAAGGACATGTTGTTTTATTATAATCTACATTTAACTCTGTGGATTCATCCTCGTTTGGAGCGTAACAGGGCGGTTTAAGCTGCAATTCACGTGTTCACAGTGTGTCATGCCTTTAGGGTCTTAGTGGTTGTTTGAGCAGTGCATCATAATCTATTGGTTTCTGTGCAAACGTGTTATTTGAAACGCTGGCACGTCCTGCCGGCACAAACATGCCCTTCGCAATAGAACGTTGTTCCTATGCAAATCGCTACGTCGGCTTGCTGGAGCGAGGTCAAGGGTGAAGTGAGAGGGTAACCCAGAGGGGGTGAGTCACAGGGTGGGTGGGGTCCAAACGGAGGCCCCTGAGGAAGTGTCCGTTTTGGGTGTTAGGTGCAGGTGGAGTACATGGCCCGCAGGACCACAGTGAGAACCTTGTCTTTTCGCTTTCTAGCCACCCCCCTTGGCCAACTATTAAAGTGCAAACTGGATCTAACCGTCCTGATTGGTGGCAGAAATCAAGAGGTTGGGCGGGAGTCGGAAAAACACACGTGGGCGAAGCGGCGGTTTTCTAAGTTAAAGCTGGATTTGATCATCTGATTGGTTAGAAATGAGCCAATCACTGATGGTCGTTGCGGCAAAAAAACTTCAGTGATGCCAGTCACACAGTGAAGAATGCAGCGAACGAAACCATATTACCTCAGGCTTAACACGAGATGTCTCGATCATATAAATAGCAGACAAGCAAAACACTGAATACTTGCATACCACTACACACCAATACGTGCACACACACACACACACCTGTAGCAGGTTCCCGGTGCGTGGATCCAGGACTCGGATCTTCTTGTCCTTGCAGGAGGTGGCCAACCGGCTGCCGTCCGTGTTGAAGGACAGGGAGAGCACCACATCGGAGTGGTGACTGATGGTCCGCACCGGGTTCTTAATCACCGCCTCCGGACTGTCCAGATTCCAGATCATCACCTGGAGAGGGACATAAAGACATTACATAAACACCTGTGTGTGTGTGTGTGTGTGTGTGTGTGTGTGTGTGTCCGCTCCCACACGGTTGTATCTACTACTCAAGCCTGGAGAAGCCGACTACATTGACGTGAACGTTTACGGTCGACAAAAGGGCAAAGTCCTGGCCTGTCAGATAGTGATCATAACCTAAATGAAGGAGTATGATTAAGACGCAGTAAAAGTCTGCGACCCGTTTGGCTGCATTTCAGCATCAGTCTTGCCCTTTCCTTCCCGGTAAGCAACTATTCCCCGTAGGTGCCAGAGTGTTTGTCTGTGTGTGTAATCATGTGTTAGGGCGGGTGTGTTATAGGGGTTTGCGTATGTCTTTGTGTGTGTGTGTGTGTGTGTGTGTGTGTGTGTGTGTTACCTGGTAGTCATAGCCGGTACTGAAGAGTACATTGTTGGCGGTGGGGTGCCACTCAACCAGGCCCACTCTGCGACTGTGACCCTGCAGCTCCTTCCACGGGACGGTCAGGTTCTTCAGAAGACCGTGGGGCGGGATGTCCCACACCTTGACCTGTTATAATCAACACAGACACACACAGACACACCTCAGGGATAACCGCTGATGGGAGCCCACCTGCTGTCGACCCAAACAGCGAGGAATTTGAAGCAGCAAATATCCAACACAAAGATGAGTGAAAACTCTCCAACCTGTCCCCGGGGTTAGTCCCAATCAAGGTGTGTGTGTGTGTGTGTGTGTGTACACACTACTGACCGTGGAGTCCTCGGAGCAGGAAGCTATACAGTAGTCGTTGAAGGGGTTCCATTTGATGTCCAGGACATTGCCTCTGTGGCCCGAGACCTTCGGGTGGTGGGGGTCAACCTTCCCTGTCTGATCCACACACAGAGCGTTAGGACAGGGGGTTAATGTGTGTTGACAACTTGGGCAGACCATTCAACTGACGCCTTTAAGGTCCAGTACAAAAAGTCAGTCCAGGTTACCCGTGATGTCAGGAACAAGACATTTTACTCCTGTTGGCAAGTCCGGACAGGTAGCCCATCTGTCTGAGCATATCGAGTGACAACTCACTGCACAGCTGACAGACAAGTCTATGCAAAGCAACTTGGCAAAGCGTCCTTCCACTGCCTGAAGACCACTGAGCAAATAGCCCATGATGAATGATAAGTTAAATATATAAACTAGTTATATATCCCGTGGCAACGGGGACACAAAGTAGTCCTGGAAAAGAACGGTTTCGTTTAGACGCTTCCCGCATCAGTCTAGACACCATTTATCAGAAAAGACCAGCAACATAAGCGACCATCTTGAGCAACACTGAACAATCCACATTACTAATAAATGTGGGACTACAGACTCTGTTTGCCCTCATAATCACATTCGTCCGACAAGTCGAGCAGTTCAAGGATGCAGTAATTCAAGGCAACCCTTTAGTCAGACTAAATGTAACTCAGACTATTCACTCAGACTTATCACGCTAATGAGTCTATTGTCTGGAGTGAGAAAACACTCCCAGGTGTATACACAATGCCCTGGTGTGTGTTTTTGTGTGTTTATAAGGTGTGTATGGGCTGCAAGTACGACAGTATTCAGGCTGAAAAGGTATCATCAACCCCCCTTAAAACAGATCAGCTTTAGCGATTACGCAAACAAACACATACAGACAACTATTTCTTTCCGTGTGGAGACCTGAGATCTCTCCTCCCTATTCCCCATCCCTAATCTTAAACATAACCAGAAACACCTAACTTTTATGCCTAACACTTAACCTAACCGTTCATACCTACACATGAAAGTGACACCAACACTACGCGATTAAAACTGGAAAATGTTGCGACAAACAACAGAATCAGGCATAGGAACTGCGCCCCCGGACTTGTATGGACTAACCACCGTAAAATCTCATCCACTGCAGCGGAAGTGCTGAATGGGAAATGTCAATGATAAAAACCAGACATTACACTAAGGAAGAGAGCAATACATCAGATACCACAAACCCACATAGCAGAAGTAAGGAACCTTGTAGGATGGTGTGGTGGGTTTGGAGCTTTTTGGGAAGGGGTGTGGTATTGCTTTTGATAAGGAACCTTACTCCTGCCGTGTAGGGTGGTGTGGTGCATTTGGATCTTTTGGGGAAGGAGTGTGGTATTGCTTTTGTTTGATAAGCCAAATTGTCTTTAAGCTGTCACTTATTTCAAAGAAAAGCAGCATGTAAAATATTTTGTCTCTAATACTTAGTTACACAATTTTTCCTGTCAAAAACTACAGAAGGCATGACATTTTACATGCCTCTAAAAAAGTATACAACAGTTTTATAAAAAAAATCCCCATTAAAAAGTAGCAGTTCCAACAAACACTTCAGCACACTGACCCAAAACGGCTTTTCCTTTTATTCAAGTTGTATACAAGTAACAATTAATAATTCCTCACATGCCTGCTGACAGAAAACGTGCACCTCTACGAGTGTGTCAAACAGAGACCGGACATCCACTGGTCACATTACTACCGTGCGGGCGGAGACTCACGTGATGGATGGAGAGGACCAGGAAGGCTCCGCCCCCGGCGCACTCTGTGATGACGGCAATGAAGCGCGGGTTGACGGCGCAGAAGTGGTTGTCGTGGACGCTCCGTGTGATGGGCACGCCGTCGTAGCAGTTCTCCTTGGTGGCGGCCTTACCGAACACGTGGCGGAACTTGGAGCTGCGGTACTGAGGACGCCATGTCATCTAGGACGAAGAGGGACAAGACAGCCAGGCATTTACCACCTGTCTAAATCCGGGACGAAGAGGGACAAGACAGCCAGGCATTTACCACCTGTCTAAATCCGGGACGAAGAGGGACAAGACAGCCAGGCATTTACCGCCTGTCTAAATCCGGGACGAAGAGGGACAAGACAGCCAGGCATTTACCGCCTGTCTAAATCTAGTACAGAACTGGTATGTATGAATGGCATGTGGAGAAAGGTGAAACTTGAAGTTAACAAGAATACAGTAGTAGTAATAGAAGGGTAACATGGGACAAGAGTTTTTGTTGTGAAACAAAAAAAAAGCAACATTGAGTGATTTATGTTGAAGATGGCTATGCTTAGGGTACTGGATTAGAAAGGAAAATAAACAGCTACAGCTGACATATTCATTTGTATTTAATAAAATGTATTTTTTAGGGAAAGGGGCATTTTGTCCAGCTACTGGGGGAAGCTGCCCCATGTTGCCCTACTTTTAGAGGTTAACAAAAAAGTTTGTGTCACCACATCAATTCAAGAGTGTTAAATGAACACTAGGCTAAGTACCGTCTGCTCTGGGACCCAGCCCAGCTAGCCAACATGTCTCCCTGTCTGCTACTCTGCACGGTCATTATTTAGGAATTACAGAAGGGGATGATGGCCCTGATATTACAGTAACATTACAGGATAAAACAGGAAGCCATTACCCTGTTAACCTTCATGCTAAGGTCAACGGTTAGACTTCCCTTTAAGGCTGGTGTCTGAATAGTAAACTAATCTGAAACTGGGGGCCTACGTGCCTTGAGCCAAAAGGATATGAGCTGCTGTCGCCTGGAAACGACATAGATCGGGGCTATTCAAACCTCACCCAACAAGTTTGAGAGCCCGTAGGTTTTCTTTTGTAGCTCATCATTAGTGTCACCCACCTGGCGACCCAGGTCTAAATGAGTCCCTGACTAGTGGGGAACAGTGCAAAAAGAATTTGAAATGGCTTCGAATTAAGGGACCTAGGCTCCAGCTCCATGACAAATGACCTCTCTGTTTGGTTGGACGTTTTTTGGCAATACAGATGGCGTCAGTATAAATATATATGGCAACAAGGAAAACCATGACATCATTTTCGGGGGAAAGAAGTATAAATAAGCCATTAGGAGCCCAGCGGGCCGGTGCTTGGCCGGTTGGTGCGGGCGTGGCTCTAGCGGTTCACTGGCCAGAGGCCTCAACAGAAGCAGAGAGAGAAGGACAGAAGGTAATAACATTTCCCATCCGTCAGCTTGTCTTTGTCTCTGTTGACGCGCGGCCCTATCGACTTCTAGCC
This sequence comes from Esox lucius, assembly GCF_011004845.1. Classification (NCBI taxonomy): domain Eukaryota; kingdom Metazoa; phylum Chordata; class Actinopteri; order Esociformes; family Esocidae; genus Esox; species Esox lucius. The sequence continues at coordinate 13,748,693 of NC_047593.1, forward strand.
CCGGGCGAGCCTTGGAACGCGGTGCAGCTCTGGAATTTTCTCCACCTGAAGAGAGCTTCATAAATCTTTTTCAGGTGTGAGAATGAGTTCAACCGGGCCAACAGATCGTTCACACGGACAACAGCACTTCCATGGAGGCGGCGGTTCCTAACAACGGTTCCAAAACTTAAAGGAACTGTTCTAGTAGATCATGTTGAATCTGCTGACCATGTTTTTACCTGACAACAAACAAAAGCCTACAACCCCAAACTGTAAAAAGCATGCCAACACAGGAAGCCAGAATACACACACACACTCACACACACACACACAAGTTTGTACAGCTACCCTCATGGGGACCAGAAAATAGAAATTGCAACCTAACCCTAACCTCAATAAAGTAACATTTATGCCTAAACTTTACCTAGATGTAATGCCTAACCTTAACCATAAACTTAACCAACAACACCTGGACCTTAAAGAAACCCCAATTCTTACTATAAAATCAATTGTAAGTTTGACCCTAAACCCTGAGCCGGAAATTGACTTTTGCCTCACGGGGACCGGCAAAAGGTCCTAATGAGGTAAATTTTTTCTGGTTTTACTATACTCATTGGGACATTTGGTCCCCATTCGTTCAGTAAGACCACACACACCCACACACCCACACACACCCACACACACCCACACCCACACCCACACCCCCACCCCCACCCCCACCCCCACCCCCACCCCCACCCCCACCCCCACCCCCACACCCACACCCACACCCACACCCACACCCACACCCACACCCACACCCACACCCACACCCACACCCACACCCACACACACACACACACACACACACACACACACACACACACACACACACACACACACACACACACACACACACACACACACACACACACACACACACACACACACACACACACACACACACACACACACACACACACACACACCCACACACCCACACACACACACCCACACACCCACACACACACACATTAATGGTATGACTTAATACCCTCATCAGTAACACAAAGGTACTGTCAAACAGGGGCTCCCCTCTCAGTTCGTCCTCAGGGCAACAGTTCATGGTCACTTTCTGGTATAAAACGTGCTCCAACAAGGTTTCTTATTGGTTCAGGTGTAGAGAGCAGACTTAAGGTCGTTCTGCGCCGAGGCTCTCCATTTCCGCTCTATTACAACCTGATCGTTATCTCGGAGAAAACCCCCGCGCCCTGTTCTTCTTTAACAGTAACAAAACAATTCCCTTCACAGTGAGGGTGTTGAAAATGTCAACAAGCGTTGAAGCAGCCTTAACACAATGAAGGAAGCCGCTATACATTCAAATTAATGTAATATTAAGCTATACTGTACGTCACAAAATTGACCTCTTCTACAGCACACTATTCTAGTATTTCTTGAGAAAAGCAGAATAAGCTTGTGATCATGAACTTCAAAATGGGTCAGTGACATTTAAAGGTTTTTATTAGGGAACTGGTCACTAAATAAGTGTGAAGAACATTCTGAATGATAAGTGAATTGAGAAGTTCTGTTACGTTTCAAAGCCTTCATTATAGTGTTCTGTACAGTAACAAGCAGGATTTAATTTTTTATTTATTCTTGAAGTAATCTCAACATCAAAATGTACATTTAATGTTGCACAAATGATTTGCCATGTCAAGTCCAAGAAAACCCACATTTTTTGTCATATATTTGTGATTTTTTTCAGGACCTTTATTCAAAATGGGAATAATTTGGAGACAGATGAAGAGGAGAGGGTGGTGAATGGTAAGGACGGGTATAGAACCTGAGCTCCATATGTTCAAGGACCTGGGAGTGCTACCAGCGGACCACGACTCTGCTCTAGAAAACCTACACATCATTAAGATATCTTCATGGAGAAGATAACAGAAGTTCAAAGAAGCAACAAAGCAGACCCGTTTGTGTCGTCACTGATAAATATCTATTCATGCAATCCACCAACGGAACGTCAGCCCTGCTATCTCAAAAAGCAAACGGACCATACTCGGGAGCAGAAGCACAACAAGGGAGTAGATGAACTTTCCATCTTGAGACGACTAGCTGTCTGTGCTTCGCAGACCACAACAAATTCCTCTCTACATTTTCATGAGAAAGCCTAATTTTGTAGACAAATACCCGGTTCACCAGGAATGGTCACTGTGGCATCCCATGCGCACCTCTGGAAAAATTCTCTAGGTCTCTTTTTGGGGCTGCTACCCTGGATTACGGCGTAGCTGCAAACTGCACTCCGATTCAACTTGTATTTTACTCATGATATTGTCACATCACAAAAAAAAAAAAACTGTGACCATTTTGCTATAGCTAGTTCAGTGTACAGTTTATTCTTAGATGCCATCAGTAGACAATAAGCACACAACTACATATTACCACTAAGGGCTGTTTTAAGAAGTTATGGGTTTTATTTAGTCATTTAGCAGACGCTATTCCCCCGCACCATTTACAGCAGTGATTGCATACATTTTCATTCTGGCCACTTGTGGGAATCGAACACCCAAAAATGGAATTGCAAGCACAATGCTCTAACGGAGCTACAGTGGATATAAAAAGTCTACACACCCCTGTTAAAATGCAAGGTTCTTGTGATGTAAAAGAATGAGACAAAGATAAATCATGTCAGAAAATGTTCCACCTTTAAATGTGACCTATAACATGCACAATTAAATTGAAAAACAAACTGAAATCTTTGAAAAAAATAAAAATAAAAGATTTCACAATAACCTGGTTGCATACGTATGCACACCCTTAAACTAATTCTTTGTTGAAGCACCTTTTGATTTTATTACAACGCTCAGTCTTTTTGGGTAGGAGTCTATTAGCATGGCACATCTTGACGTGGACATATTGGCCCACTCTTTGCAAAAGCGCTCCTGTGCCCTCTTCAGATCACCCCACAGACAGATGGTCTGGACTCTGGCTGGGCCATTCCAAAAATGTAATCTTCTTTTGTGGATTTGGCTGTGTGCTTTGGGATGTTGTCATGCTGAAAGGTGAACTTCATCTTCAGCTTTCTAATGGACGCCTGAAGGTTTTGTGTCAAAATTGCCTGTTATTTGGAACTGTTCATAATTCCCTCCACTGTGACGAAGGCCCTGGTTCCAGCTGAAGAAAACAGCCCCAAAGCATGATGCTGCCACCACCATGCTTCATTGTGGGTATGGTGCACTTTGGGTGATGTGCAGTGTTATTATTGCACCAAACATACCTTTTGGAATTATGGCCAAAAATGTCAACCTTGGTTTCATCTGACCATAACACATTTTCCCACATGCTTCTGGGAGACTTGATGTTTGTTTTTGCAAACTTCAGCCGGGCATTTCCGTCTTGCCACCCTAACCCATTCATATGAAGAACACGGGAGTTTGTTGTCACATGTAGCACACAGCCAATACTTGCATGAAATGTCTGCAGTTCCTTTAATGTTGCTGTAGGCCTCTTGGAAGTCTCCCTGACCAATTTTCTTTTAGTCTTTTCATACATTTTGGAGGGACGTCCAGGTAATGTCTCTGTTGTGCCACATTTTCTCCACTTGATGATGACTGCCTTCACTGTGTTCCATGGTATATCTAATGCTTTGGAAATGTTGTACCCTTCTCCTGACTGATATTTTTCAACAATGAGATCCCTCTGATGCTCTGGAAGCTCTCTGCAGACCACTGCTTTTGCTCGGAGATGCAACTACGAAAATGTCAGGAAAATCCTACTCGAACAGCTGAAATGTATTTGTGATTAATCAGAGTCACTTTAAATGATGGCAGGTGTGTAATGACTTCTATTTAACATGAGTTTGAACATGATTGGTTCATTCTGAACACAGCCACATCCCCAGTTATAAGAGGGTGTGGACGGCAACCAATTATCACTACAAGTGCAGTTTTTGTGAAATGAAGAGTTGGCCTCAAATTCAACAGAACCCAAATATGATTCAGAAACCTAGTCAATAAAGTGTGTCCAAGTACTCTACTGTATTCGGTCATGGCAGATCACTAACCCAAATACTGGGGCGGATGGTGAGTGGGTGACAGCTCGGTTTCCCGTTGCGCTAAACGCCAGATACACCGGTTGACTACGCCGAGGGGGGAGGGCCATCTGAACAAGGAAATGATGACGAGTACAGATTAGCCTATTTTTAAATCTTGCTGATCAAAGGGCTCACATAAACACCTCCTGTCTTCTGCCCCAATTATGTCAAATGTGTCCGTATAGGCTACTGTGAAGGCCCAGCGACGCTTGGCAAACAGCGCAGAGAATGACAGACAACGGAGTTTGAGGACATCCTATTTTTGTCAGAGGGCCATGACCGACCACTCAATGCCGCGTGGTTAAACGGTGCTACAAAAACCACGGCAAAACATAAATACGTGCCAGCAACATAAGACAGAATCTCGCGTCACATTTTTCATACTACCGCTGCTTTCAGCCATCTCTTCGTTAATCCCCTTAGAGCCGGGAGCATTAGCGTCTCAACATCCACTTTACTGGAACTCAGGATTCTCCACAGGTCATAAAACAGCCCTCTACCTGAGGACCTGACTAGCCAAAGCTGAATCCCTGCACAATGCACTAGTTTTGACCAGAACTCTATAGGCCCCTATGAGGCCTGTTAAAAAGCAGACCACTACATAGTACACTGTTTGGGACACAATACAAGTCTTTCCACAGGGGAGGGGGAGTGCAAAGTTCACATAATGTTGAGATAACATCTCTATTGACTTCACATTGAGTTGGGCTAAAGACTAAGATTCCAGTAGACCTTGATTGCGTGGCACATTGAACCATTTGTCTTGTTCAGTCGAACGGGTGTGCTCACATTCTTCTAATCTTTCATTTAGGGATTTTTTTTTTTTTGAGAAGCAGTCAATAAGTGCAAAGAGCGGTAATATTATCCGGTGACAAAGGGAAGTGAACGAATTTCGGATCAATCACAGTATACATGTTGTAACACTGCAATAGCACATGCAGTTTGTGTCTGGCACTATTGTAGTTACTCCATTCCAGCCCTGACCTTCACTAAGAGTGACTGAAACTACTTCTCAGACAAAGCACCAACTACACCTCCCCATAAAACCCTGACACTACACCTCCCCATAAAAACCCTGACACTACACCTCCCCATAAAAACCCTGACACTACACCTCCCCATAAAAACCCTGACACTACACCTCCCCATAAATCTCCTGAAACAACACCTCTCCATAAATCTCCTGAAACAACACCTCCCCATAAATCTCCTGAAACTACACCTCTCCATAAATCTCCTGAAACAACACCTCTCCATAAATCTCCTGAAACAACACCTCTCCATAAATCTCCTGAAACAACACCTCTCCATAAATCTCCTGAAACTACACCTCTCCATAAATCTCCTGAAACTACACCTCTCCATAAATCTCCTGAAACAACACCTCTCCATAAATCTCCTGAAACTACACCTCTCCATAAATCTCCTGAAACAACACCTCTCCATAAATCTCCTGAAACAACACCTCTCCATAAAACACTGAAACAACACATCTTCATAAAAATGCTAAAAACAGTTGTGAAGCCAGTCTCGTCTAAAACTCATATTCGTCCAGCTAATTGGAAAGAAACGTTATGGAATTAAGAGTCACAGGTTTCCTGGTTTATTTCAGCCCTTCCCACATTCAAACAGCTGGAAGGACATATATATCATCCAGTCAGAGTGTAGTTGAACGCTACAGAACCCAATTCCGGGTCGTACATTTGCCAGGAATATCAGTCGTCTTTTAAAGCCACTGTCAGAACGGTGTGTCAGAAGGACCCTCGCAGCCACCACAACCCTCCTAAACCTCAGACATCAAACACAGTTTCTCCCTCATGATCCCTCAACGCTCCCCCAACCACCCTCAAAGCCAGACTAACAAACCGCCCATCTTTCCCTCAATGTCCTGTCTGCCATGTCTATGAAGGTCTATACGGTGTAGGTTTCCATCCAAATATCTTTAGGGCGACTGATGTTTCCAGTGTGAGAGCCTGTGACGTGGGGTGAGGCGGGGGGGTTTGTAGAAGAGGGGTAGATGCAGTGGGACAGGGCCATTGTCGGGTCACATGCCATGTTTTGTAACCACTCAAAGCGAAACCCGAGCAGGGGAACGTCCGGGTGAGTGAGTGTGTGCGTGTCTACATTTCTTTCAGAAATGATACGGCCCTCAGACAACAGCCACACGCTACAAGCTCTCAGCCTGTCACAGGAGACGGCGCGGCCCACTCAGAGCGACAGCAAGCCGCATTGTGGAATGGCGAGTGAAAAAACAACGGCGGCGGTGGTACGAAATGACTTGGCAGGTGTGCGCCGAGCGTGCGTCCACCGGGCCGGCTGCCGGGAGGGGGAGAAAGGGCTTGAGTATGGCCCGGGGGCAGGTGAAGCCTAACACAGCGGAGTGAGCTTGAACCCCGCAGCCCCGTGGACTGGGAAACCCCCGCCATTGCTTCGGGAACACGGTGGAAGTATAGAACGTGAATTACAGAAGGGACGGGTAGCGTGCGATTCTTTGCTACAGAGATACAATGTTATCTCATTTCTATGTTATCACCATCCCTCTTTATATTCACCCACTGTCTCTATCAAAGCATAACACTCCCCAGTATAGCATTGCATAATATGCCTGCAAAGAATTTGTCAGTATTGTTTGCGCAAATTCTCATTTACAACTATTTTATCCACGATTCAATCATAGCAAAGTATGCATTACGCATGAGTTTGTGCAACCGTTAAGGAGCATTCCTGGAATACGAGAGTTGCTTTTGACTCCGGTCAACAAATTAAATCCAGGTCACATACTGGATTAGATGTAGAGATGTGAAATGAAGGACAATCCCGGTATTAAACCCAGTTACTGTTGGTTAAGTTCTAGGGACATTCAAATCCAGAGCTATAACATAGGAAATCTATATTTTTATGGCCTAGGGATATGTCCAGTGACAAGCGTGTATCTAATGATTAACCCAGGTGAAATAAGTTGAGTCGGGTGTGGTTTGTCCAACAATAAGACTAGGCTTACACACACAAACACGACTGGGAACACTCCCATTGAAGGCCAATACTAACCCCTCACAGTAAATCACACAGACAGAACAGCTCAGTGCCCTGACATGACGAGAAATGAGAGACGAGGGAACCCAGACTGGTGTAGGTCTCGTGCGTTTTCAGCGCCGTGCACAGAGCTCAGCGGCAGCTCCAGAAGACGGACCCGGCCATTAAAAACCCATCTGGGATTTTACACTTGACTGATAAAGCGCTGGGATGATGTCACAGTGTTCACTGTTCTAAAACTGTAACAGCTCTTTCTTTTCAAAATCCCTTTTCAGTTGAAGCTGAGCCAGCAGAATGCTCTATTGACAGGAGTCAATGAGGCAATGTGTCTGAAGAAATACTTGTTAATGAAAACTACACATAGCTTTGCCTGAAGGATATATATGTATATATAAAGAAGATAAAGAATAAGCAGTAAGACCAGTGCACACACTTCAAACAGTCCCAAGAGATATGGTTGTGTGTCTTGTTGTAGCCTGCCTCAGATTTTCAGGAGCCATAAAACTGCACACCATAATCACCTTGTTTCTCAGCTGGCTCACACACAGACACACAGACACACAGACACACAGACACACACCACTGTCGACCCATGGTGAGTTCATTCATGCCAACACACACACACACACACACACACATATTCAGTCACCACCACATCACAGGAACATTGTGAAGAACGAGCAAACGTCAAAGAACAAATTAACAGCTTAAAGTGAAAGAGAAAAAGACAGAAGGAGAGAGAGAGAGAGAGAGAGAGAGATCACTCGTTCTGAATTTCAGGAACCAACTCACCCTGTCTACTCAAGTGTGGGACGACAGCCAGACGAAAGGAGGTGGAGAAAACGCAACTCCTCGAGCGAGAGAGAGCAGGTGCTTGTCTATCCGTTTCGCCGGTCACGTCCGGAAAGGTTCGTAGCTGTAAGTCCCCCTTCTCTTCCCCGTCTGAGGCACATGGAGCGAGCCCGCCACCCAGAAACACACAGGAATATCCTCCAACCTTGGTCTAGTGCAGTCCCACTGCCACAGTCCAACCAGAACTCCTCGAACCACCAGAACTCCCTCTGGGAAGAGAAGAACAGCAGGACCATAGACTGAGACAGAGAGCAGTACACAGTAGCCAGGACGAATGTATGTGTGTGTTGTGTGTGTGTGTGTGTGTGTGTGTGGGGGGGGGGTAAGTGGGAGTAAAGCTGGAGAGAGAGCATGTGCATGTGTAACGTACACTCCCTAAAAAGGCGGTGCCTAATGCTGTGACGGAGAGAGGAGGGAAGAAAAAGTAAAAGGGAAGGGTGTTTAAGAGGCCAAGAGAGACACAGAGGGACAGAGAGTCAGAGAGAGCCAGACAGAAACGATAAGAGTTGGTCTGAAACGTACTCCTCGTCCTCAGAGCACCACTCCCTCCGGCTCCACATAATCTGTTGCATCAGGAATCCTTCTCCATCTTTCACTTACAAGGAATAGAGAACAAAACCAGTGGTCATGGAACCAACTTCAGAACCTGGCAATGACCGTAACACAAAGGTCCACGGAAATGGAGTAAGATTTCACAATGTAATCACCATCTCAACGCAAATACACACATTCCAACTCACAACACCAGGATACAGGAGTCTGTCTTCAGCTACATTATAATGTGAGGCAGTGTCCTACTCTAAAGAAGAGTAGGCCTTATCTGAAGGCCTGTTTTCTATAATTTGTGGGGGAGACGGTAGACCGACTCATCTGTAAATGAAAGGCTAGCATCCAGCAGGACGAAAAGCACACATTGCACAATGTGGTCATGTAAAATGAGAGGCTGGTTCGGGCACAAGCCAACAATTCACCCAAGTCCTTCCACGTGGGTTGCCTTGATGGGCAGGCATTGGTAATCATTACTCGTCAGCCCATGTCAAAGACATTACATAATGGCACAATTTCCAGTGGAGGCCAGGGGAAAGAGCCTAGGCTAAGAGAAGCGGTCAATAAGAGCTACGTGGATTGGGGAGGCTAACACGCTGGGCTAACAGAATAAGAAAAGCGGATAAGGTGGACCATGAAGAAAGCTAGAGGACACGTTCCTTTACATTGAAGTGAAACCAGTTCCACTGAAACAGGGACTGCTTTAGACCTGGGACACCAGGTGGGTCAACAGTGAGGTAGAACAGGGAAACAGCAGTCACAGCACCTTGTCGGGAAAGAGTTGAACATCCCTGGGTTAGCCTACCAGATGAAGTGGTCAGGCCAGCCTAACAGGCTAACAGGCAAGCAGAGGGACAAAAGCAAAAGATCTACCCAAATACATTGGCAGTTTAACCTCCTAGCCTAAACCTTAGAGCTAGATATTTATAGATGCCATTTAGCAGAAACTTCTGAGGATTTCCTAATCAAAAGGCAAGCACATCACACACCCACCCACAACTGAAACAAGACCAACCTAATGTTAATGAAAGAAGCAGAGACACACCCTGGTCAGACAAGGCTATGCCAACAAGAGGACATAGATATGTGCACTAGGTTAAAACTACCCAGGGAAACCCTATGGAAACCCATTAGATCCGCACAATGGAAGCCCATCTCCGTCCATTAGTATTAAAAGGCCGGGTTTCAAATCACCGGGTAATGGCCAATCAGTCGTCAATCTGTGCACTACTGTTGGCTGATCCAGTTTACTGGTTCAAACCCTGAATGGTGATTGGTTGAAATGCATGGTATATGACCCTGTAAACAACGATTAGGTCAGGATATGTTCCCGCCATTCAAACTAGGCCGGTAACCGGGCCAGAAAAGACACCTCAGCGGTTTGTAGTACATGGTCAACCTACCATGGCTAAGGGCTATAAATATATATATATCGTGGTCATTGGTTTAATCTTTTTACATAGAACAACACTACTCGTATACCCACACAAATCGAGGTGAGGCAGTGGCGCCGTAAATGACGCAGGTTTTCCTTTGAGATCAAACCAGGGGAGAGTGGAGCCAAGTCCCCTACTGGGTCAGGCCAATGTCAGCTCTCCGGTTCCCTGACAAAGATAGGGACTAGGCCAACACCACTGTTCTAGTGAAAGAGTGAGACATGCTGTGTGACGGACGACATAATGCACAATCAGTTGGGAATCAGTAAGAGTTCTGCTTCATCATTACCTTGATCTTGTTTGTTTTAGGACTACGCATTAATCATAGAGTAAGCAGCTACGCTACGCCTCTAAGCCATTATCATAGACTGCTAACCACTTAGCCAAGCTCAGGAGTCTTTACATAGATCTAATTGCTAATGGTTCTGTCTAATCACATATATGACACAGTCGCAAGCTAACAGCCAGCTACTGTGGGAAACTAGACTTTTCCTTTGATACGGCAGAGTCACAATGGCCATCCCATCCTAACTTGGGCCTTTCTGATTAGGGGCCTAGCCCTGCTTTGACAGAAAAACATCTGGTTTGGGCACTGAGTGCTTTGCTCTTTTCTCTCAGAATGTCTGTTTATTGGAGGCTAAGGGCTAGTGTGACTGGCTGCTAGGTAAACCATTGTGAGAATTGTCTCCAGAAAATGAAGGTGAGTAATTTTTTAACCTTACTACCTTATTGGGCATAAATGGTAGTCAGATCTTCCAACTCACGAAAAGCAACATTTGATATCCTTTGGCCTGAATATTTCCATTTTCCGGTCCTCAAGCGAACCCAATGTACACAGGAACGACCATTAAAACGAGATCCATTTACATCCCTCACAGTAAAGGAAAATGTATAAATAAAAAATACACTAGCAACTCTTGGTTTTAGAGGAGGCATTACTCTGAACTGATCAAACAAGGTCCCTCAAGATTACTTGAGTTTTTTTAGACAGGCAGATTTTGAACTTTCATACGATGCCTGTCTCCTAGTATTTGCATGTTCCATTCCATGTTGTCTTTGGTGGTTTGCCATGCAAACAAGGAGGGCTCCTACGTTCAGCAGGTTAACTAACGCACAATATGTCAGAATAGGCGGTTGCGTTTTTATTCATTTCACAACATAGCAAATCATTGCCATTTTTGACAATCGCCATACATTAGAAGGTAGCGAGACCATTCTCTTAAGACCAATGAAGATCAACAAGCAGTTTAACAATCTCATTTGATTTGAGAAAACACTTTTCAAATGGTGTAGCTAGGTTTATACAATGTATGGTGAGGCCAAAAGCTTGTGATGACAGATCATATCAGTCATTGCGGTAACACAACCAACAAAAAATCAGTACATTGTGTGTATGTGTATCTGTTCAAACATGCCAAGCCAATCTGAACCAAGTTACTCATCAACGCTGATGCAATGCTGTGGGCATGGGCTGTCACTTCCCAGCCAGCAACCATTCACTTCATACCTGAACACACTTCTCACTCACGCTCTCCTCATTCCTTTAAGATCATCTACCACATCAAAGCACAATTCTCATCATGCTAAGTGGAAACGATAATAAAGAGACTAGACACAGAGGTTGTCTCCAGATCTTGTCTGTCAAACTAACCACCTTGACAGGAGACGATCCGTTTTGTCACTTCCAGTGAAGAATAAAGGCATTCTATTTTTGACTCAGAAAGTTGGAGTTCTAAAAAAAGAAGAGATTGAACAGTCTTTTCAAATAAAGACAAAGATTTATAGATTTTTTTTTTTACATAAAATGTTAGAGTATCTGTGTTGTCCTAACTAAGCGCTTCATTCCCCCTTTCTGACTGTCCTTTTTTGGACGTGAGGCATATTATGACCTCACCTGTACCACACGGTGGAGTGTTGGCATGTGTGGCGATGAATCAGAGCCCCAGGTGTGAGGACGCACATCCGTACAGCAGGCCTGTCGACTCCCACAGATGTGATTCATTTAAAGGGGCCATGCTTTTAGGCCTACCTGCTTGACAGACAACAGTTGTCGTCACTGGTGTTCATATAAAGCTGCCATGATATCCGATGAGCAGTGCATCGATTCACAGCCTTCTACAGGACTCGTCAAACACCTCGTCCGTTTTCTCTCATCCTTATCCATTATGACAACACGTTCATTGCCTTCCAGTTAACAGAAACAACCTACCTGCACCAACTAACCCCAGACACAAGCATTACGACGACAAATAATCACATTAAACCGAGAAACGCTCAACAAATTCAATCCCCTCAGGGACTTTCAGTCAGAGGGCCCAGCCTGCCAACAGTCCATTGTGGGTGCACACAGCTGATGATGGCCATCATAAGGGCTCAGGGGATGCCTAAAACCAGGGTAGGAATCAAATATAAAAGACATGGAGAAGAGAGGGTCTGGAGTACATAACCAATATGGAATCCTCCGGGACTTCAGAAGTGGGGATCCCATATTAGTTTCTTATCCAACCAATTAAACGAAACCCTGCGATACCGCTACAGGCTAGTGTCGAGGTGGTCGACGTGCGGGGGGGTTATTTGAAAAGAGCTAAAACACAGCGTGAATTGCGGAGAAAGGGTATTATGGTTACCATGGCATATTGCACAGGGGAGAGCCGTGTTGGTGCCAGACCTCTAAGGGCGGGCGGGGGGGGGGGTGCTTTATCTCAGCTTAATTATGACATGCTCAGGCTGTTACTTAGACAAGACTCACTGGGCCTCTGAAGTAACAGCCTCGGGCAGAACATACAGTTGGACACACTATTAGCTGCCAGCCAGGAAATCTAAGCCGACATTAAACAATAGAACTCAAAGGGCATCTAGTTAAAAACTAGGCTTCTTTGGTAACAAATATAAGCTGTGAGAAAATAGGGTTGTTATCAAATGTATTGTTTGTTCCAGTTTTTTATTTTTATAACAGTACTGGACTGGCCTCATTCCTAATTGGAACATAAATATTTATTACACAGTAAATATCCACATTTGCATGATGTTGGCCTAACGCAGCTTAAACCAATACAAAAAATAAATAAACATTGGACCAATAGGCTGCCCACACTGTGCCAATATGGCTCAGGTGGTCAGCTCCACCCTGGCTGCCCATTACATCATCAGAAAGTAGAGGTTGTTGCCGCAATAAACGAACAACAATAAACGAACAACAGAGAAAAATACACTTCTCGTTTCATGTGTACTCATCTCCGCCTTCCTACAGACTGTATGATTGACAGCGTCCGTTATCAGCCTTTTGTTGACATAACAAAAACTTAAACAAGTTTTCGGTTTCACCAGAAATAATTTGGTTTGGGGTTGGTCGGCCGGTTTTGGGCTGGCGTAAGTAGCGTGTGCAGTGCTGCTAACTGAATACTCAAACGGGGCCAACGGTGTCATGTTAGCAGGCTAATATAAAGTGACCAATCAACTGCTCAATTATTCAGTAGAGATAAGATTAGCAGTGTCACTGTCAAACAAGTATTGAGAAGCCCGATTATAGAATTCCTCATTACTCCCTTAACATACTCCAGACCTTCATTACACCCTAATCAACAGCTGACCCCTTTAGCTGCACAGCTTTAAGTATTAAGTGTGGACATTTGTGGGGAAAGTGGCAAATTCAGTACCCAAAAACGGCCACGAGAACCATAGCAACTGCAGCCAAGGTGAGCAAATTTTCTGAGATGCAGGAAGACGCACTCTTCTAATACTCTCAGCCAAAACCTCTCAGTCTCTCAAACAATGGCAACTACTGGATCCTAGAGTACCACATCATGCGCCACGAACATTGGAAGCGATCACTAATCCAATCTCTTCCATTAGTGAAATGCATTAGAGTGAACCGATATGGCTAGTTAGCTAGTACATCACAGCTGTTTGCTGACGAGCCTAATAAATGCTCAGTCTGCCAGAGCTATTAGCCCAGAGACATTGCGCAGTAGGGAAATGGCGTCAGTAACAAAGCCTAGTAACCACTAAAATGTGTGCTTGGAAATTGACATGTGATCAGCCATCTCCATTCTGGAAGCTTACTTCCACAATGGAGCGCCTAATAAAGCGGTCTCATGGGAACTTGTGTAACAGATGAGATGTAATAGCCACGCTGTTGTAATACGTGCAGAATACGGTTTGCCATTGTCTTGCTGAAATAAGCAAGGTCTTGCCTGAAAAGGATGTCTGGATGGCGGCATATGTTGCTCCAAAATCTGTATACATTTTTCAGCATTAATGGTGCCTTCACAGATGTGAAAGTCACCCATGCCATGTGCACTAATGCACCCCCATACCATCACAGATGCTGGCTTTTGCACTGGGCACTGATAACAAGCTGGATGGTCCTTCTCCTCTTTAGCCAGGAAGGATGTGGCATCCATGATTCACAAAAATTTTTTCACATTTTGATTTGTCAGACTGAAGGACATTTTTCGACTTTGCCTCAGTCCATCATAAATGAGTTGGAGCCCAGAGAAAGCAGTGGAATTTATGGATTTTGTTTATATATGGTTTATTCTTTGCATGGTATGGTTTTAGCTAAAGTGGGAACATATTTCAAGAAACAATGGCATTTCTCAGTTTCAACATTTGAATCGAAAACGTTGTAGTATTTTCCATTGAATACAGGGTTTAAATGATTTGCATATCATCGCATTCTGTTTTTCTTTATATTTTACGCAGCGTTTTACATTTTACGCAAACTTCATTGGAAACAGGGTTGGATATCAGTGTCTTTCAATTCGAAAGGTGCAAGCAGGCTTTCTAATACCGATTGCACAATGTCAAGGAACAGTGCACACGTTGGTTCGGCCAGCCTGTTTCAGAGGTAGGGCAATTAAGGCGCGGCTAGTCAATACAGAGGAACAACACATGTCAGTGTTGGAGCGAAGCCCTCTCCTTCTGCTCCTTCTGCTCCTCATGAATAATAGACAAACATGTTGTAATCAAAGACCCTGACCCTCAATGAAATCCTCCAAAAAGAAACACACACACTTTCAGTCAATAAGCAGAAGCCAGTAACAGTTAAGAAATGTATACACTCCATATTATATAACATAAAATATAAACCAAATCAGAGGTCTTCAAATAGCACAGACTGTGCCAACAAAGTAAGTCTATAGAACGGCACAAAACAGGGAGAGCAAAAATAAATGTCGGTCAACTTTATGGTCTTAGAGCCAAGGTATTTTCTGATATAGATGGTTAGCACATTGTACAACCTGCAACTGGTCACAAAACTGCACATAGCTATAACAATTTTATTATGTAGATACATTTTTTCCCGCAAAATCATTTTAAATGTTGTTCTCTCAACTAGTTCTGTGTTAAGAGAACTGTGGATGTCTGATGTATTTTGTCTCTTTTCTAATAATCTGATTTGCTCTGGCAACGTTTTCCATGGCAAAACAGCACCCCTGAACTGAATCAATACTGTCAAGATGAATTCCAGATGAAGTCCAGATGAATTCACTCAATACCCAGTCCCAAATTAACACACAAGCTGCACTGGAAGACTTCCCAAGTGTTAATGTGAGCATTTTGGAAATGCAGTGTAATCAACACACTAGGGGTTAATAAAAACATTTTTGGGCGGGGCAAACGCTAGGCCTAAAACGTCAGCAGCCGGGACACTTTTTACCATGAATACAAATAGCAATGTGATTCAGAGCAGGGTTGGAGCCGGGAAATGGGAAAAGAGAGGACTCTCCATTCTTACAGTAATCTCCTCCCTCGCTCTGTCCACCACCCACCCAGGATAATCCCTCAGTACTGGACAGCTGGCGGGTTAGAAACATACATGACGTCACGGCCTGGGAGCATTGCTGGGGTGGGCAGGTAGCGTGGTGGTTAGAGCATCTGACCAACAACCTTTCGTTTGCAGGTTCGAATCCTCCAGCAGGCGGTGTAAAATAAAAAAAAGATAATCTGTCGTTCCGCTCCGGAGCGTTCCTGACCCTGATTGCGCCGATGAGCTGCATCAAATCTGCTTCAAATTAGATCAAGTGCCAACTGACAAATACCCCTTGAAGTAATCACATAAAATCCATGTAATCACACTTCCGTGAATGTTCAGAAAACGCCAATGGAAACGGTAAAGGCAACACAAGAGGACAATCTGACAGTGTGTGTGAGTGACCGTCGGATTGTTTTTGTGTCAGTCACGTGGGTACAGTTCAGAGGTTACCTAAGAGTATTTTAGGATTTTTAGGATAAACATCCCCAACAACAAATTGGTCCCTTGAATGGGAGTGGTGAGGGCCAGCATTAGGAGTGGTGAGGGCCAGTCACAACATTAAGAAAACTCTGGTTGTCTAAACACACAGTAACCATGAAATCAGACCAATCGATCCTCACTAATGACCTACAACATTTCTCCGGGCCATAGAATGTGATCTGAGGATGCAAGTGTAAAAGGGGGAATAACAGGACCCTTTTGAGAAGAATGGAACCAGACAGAAACACAAAAAGTGTAACTCAATGACATGGGCAGCAGTAGCGAGGGTTAGTCAAACTCTGTCTCCAGGTAACCCTGCCGCCTGATCACGGGAACCCATAGGTAGCCAATCACCATTGGAGGGACGACAGGAAGCCATAGGTAATCAATAACACGAAGGAGGGATGGAGCCAAAGCTACATAACCCCTCTCCTAGTTAAAGCTCTATGGAAGACCGCAGTCCACCATTGGTCTGGGAAATAATGGACTTAGATTTCATACACAAGTCAAGTTCCCTATTGCAAACAGACTATATATCACTGACAATGAGGCAACCAAGGACTTAAGGTGACATCATTCCCCTCCAGGCATTCTTTAATGAGCGATTTAGTTCTAAAGTGTCTAGGCTCAGAACACGCACAGAAGTACACGTCGCCAACCACTATGACTAACCAGCTGGGTCAAGTGAAGTAGATGAGGGAAAGAGTTGTCTTTTCCCAAGTACTCATTAGACCTTAAAATAGAGACAGAGGATGGAAAGGATTGGACACAGGGCTGCCCACAGACGAAACTGGTCTCCACGGCGGCCTAACTTTAGATGCTTCTCAAAGCTGACAAAACCAGCTCATCTGATTCACCTAGTCAAGGGCGTGATAATGGGTTGACGACAGGTGTGCTAGCTCTGGAATAGTTTAAATACATTGAAATGCTGGCGTTCCCCGAAGGAGAGGTTGGAGAAGCCCAGTCCAATCGGCCCATGTTACACAACACCAGCCCCTAATTGGTTTCTGCACCTCCGTGCCAATTCCAGGAAACATTCCACAGACTGACTTCATGCATTCTTCATACTGAACATCGCTGGCGTGTTCAAGAGTTGCAGGAAACCAAGCAATTTTACCACCAGTGTGACAGTAAGTTACCACGGGCGGACACATCTTAAGTATGTTGGATACCAGTATGGCAACTCAATGTCTTGAACACCTCAAAACATAACATAGTTATGGGTTTCCCGGTCCGGAACATACAGGCAAACCCTTTCCAATTTTGTTTGCTCAACAGCGGTATAAGCTGGCGCTGGAATAAGTCAAGTTTTGTCGGTGTCTGAAATCACACAAGGCCGTGGTTGTACAAGGCCACAACTCTAGATCCAGGGAAATCTCAGGTTCTCGGGACTTTGATACTTTCTGCTAGGAGAAAGGACGACGCATGTTCCTTCTACGGTAGTCTCTCAGCGTAAATAAAGTCAATACGAGGTCCCTCGTGTTCTCTACACATCATGTAAAACACTAAATTATATGACACTGTTTGAATGTCTGATCAAATTTGGACAAAACAGAGCGTTTTCCCCTATGCACTGTCAACAGGGACAACACCACCACACAAGCAGCCTAAACCTCCATTTGAATTTACCAATGTTTTGTTTTTTCCCCATAAGTGCACTCGCCAGGGAATTGGGTGCTTCTTGGGGGGACTGAACTTCCAAAACTGCCTTAGAATTAAAATTCCACAGATATGGCCGGGCGGTTTATGCAGCCAGCGTAAAAGCCTTGGCAGGACACATTTCGGAGGGCAAACATCTGTTATCAACACATCTATACTGCCTATTGCCCCATGTTGCCTAGGCTACAATAGGCCACACAAGGACAGGACAGATAAACACATTTGTCCACACCTGTGTTAAATAACTGGCTGTGAGAATTTATACAAATCGATCAATGCCGTTTCATTACGTCACTAACACCTCGTCACCCCACAGAACTATTCAAAGAGTGATTCTAGGCAAATAAAACGCATTCGGGATTAATTCAATTAATGACAAAGTAGTATTAGCCAATGCTGTTCCGGTGGTATATCCAATGGGTTTATATTGCGTCACACTAGTAGGTTAAATACACTTGGGTCAACACTACACTCTCCTCGCAAACTAATAAGAAGAGGCACTGAAGAACTGAATCCATCCCATCACAAGCAAGCGTACGAGAATGTTTAGCTTAGGTCCTTTAACCCATACTTTAAAAGGCAAATAATCATGCTGTCAATAAGTTCACGTCCTATTTTATGCCACAATAAAGTACTACACAGAAACACCACGCTAACATCGTCTGGTGACCTGACAAAAACACCAGCAGTACTGTAGAACGCCATAAAAGTGATACTGGCGCTCGGGATGCACCCTGGAATGTGAAACTGTCAATTTAGTAACTATATATGATCATAGCTGTACGTTATATCATTAAGTATAGTAGTTGCCTTACATGCGGCTGCGTGGCAGCGCTGTAGACATAACCATGCGGTCAGCCAAGATGACTAAACCGTCCTTCAAAACATTATTTCGGCTACGCTACGATAACGTCTTAAAACATCACCATTCAGTCAGTAGTTAAAACCAAATGCAAAATGTTCCCTTCAGGACACGAACGGTAGACCGGCTACACTTCTAACAACTTCTTACCTTCGAGACGGTCATAAAAGATGTGTCCGCAGGTGGCACGATTTTTCCAGGGGGGACCAAACTGCAGTGGTGGATAGCTGGAATGTTGTGCTTCTCTTGCAGCGGGACGCTGGGTGTCTTTGCCCTACCTGGCTGACTCGTTTGAACAGCCGGCTGGCAAGTCTATTTACATGTCAGCTGTAAGACGGTCAAGTAGAAATCATGAAGGTCTGGCTTGACTGAGGCGGATACCGGTCTGTGAGCTCACAGGCTTCACACATCAACTGCAGTGATGAAAAAAAACAGAAACGCGAGGTAAAAGCGCTGCGGAACCCAACCTAGGAGGGGTGGAGAGATGCTCAGAGACGCGGAGGGGAGGGAGAGGAGGGGCCCTCTCCCACAAAGAGCGCGGTTGCAACTAGGCCAAGTTCTACCCGGTCATCTGGCTCTGCATCGAATCCCTAAAGTCCTGGTGGTCAGCCTTTGTCTCGCAACGTACAGACTGCTGAGTCTTCTGCCGACCGTGGCCAAGGTAAAAGATCCCTCCCTGACGCACAGAGCACGTGCGCAATATGGTAACCCCGGGAACAATCGCGGATGGTCCCTATGGATGCGACGTAGCTGTGACCTCACGGTGCCATTGATATTTAAAACAACCAGAACCAGCTAAGCAGTGAGCACACCGTGCACAAGTCAGAAGTAGCTCAGTATTAACTATCATTAGGCCTAACAGCTATGAACATAATGGGTATTTTCGCACATTTGATTGGGATCCTAAATGTCCAGTGGCATCCGCGCTTCCGTTTGTCCCATCAAGCAGATAATCCAGATTCGGAAAAGCAGATCTGTCAACAAAGTAATTAGCCAACTCGTTGTAGAGGATCTTGTTGGTCAATGTGGGCCGCCAGCACCAGTTATAGTTATTTCGCCAACATAGCTCTGGGTCATACATAAATGATAGACTAATTTATCCAATACAAAATGTTGAATAAAAACAGGTTCAGTGTAGTTGATGAATAGTATCCCGTTTGTTTCTTTTTAACATGGCATGCATACTTGCATATCAACAATTATATATTCACAAGGTTTACCCAATGTATTTTTGCTTTTTAATGGAAAGCAGACCGTCTGTTTATGCATACATCTATTATTAATGCTCTTAGTAATTAAATCTGCTCTAATATTTACTGAAACGGTATTCTTTACCGCCATCGTCCTAATCCATGTTGTACATAACAAATGGCACGTTTCATCGCCCCCAGGTGGATGTACACTTTATTACAGGGGGAGTTTAACGGGGAAACCGAAATCCCGGCCTCAGAGGAACATTTTAGGGACAAAACCAATATCTGGTCCGGACCAGAGACTATCAACCTTCCTGGACAAGACCAAGACTATAATTACTCACGTCTCTGGGAACATATCGGGATGGGCTGGGTTCAATTCCAGGTCCTGTTATAATGCACAGAAATTCCAATTCCTCCTCTCTTCACAGGGGAATTTAAATGGAATTAACCCCAATCCCGGTCTCATACACAAGACAAGCTCTCCTACTTGTGTGATGTTGTCAGTGGGGCAAACTGGGTTGTGCACAAAACCTAAATGGGGTATTTTCCCATAGGACAACTGTCCACTACTGTGCATTAGAAGACCATGTCTGAATCACCCACGCATGTTATTCCGAGTTTATAACAGGGTGCTGTCAAAAAATAAAAGTGTCATGCACAGTAAATGCCAATAATTCGGCACACAATCACCTACCTCATAGGAACACACACCCATGATGTCAGTGTTTCTTGGGTGCATAATGTACAATACACGTTTTGAGAAAACAACTGTAAAAGCAGCAATAGCATTCCTAAACTATGAGGTGCGAGGCCAGCTAGTCTCTGGTTTTACCTACAAATTAATTGCCCACACCTGGTGTCCCGTGTTTATTTCCATCCCTGACCGAAGGGACACAAAAACAACCTGTGGGACCCGCTTTACGATTCCAGGGAACATTGATGGGTCCAGCTTTGATCACACCATGCTGCAGAGTATTGTAAAAGGGCGTCAGTGGCTTGGGACTCAGGCTTGTAATCGGAAGGTTCCCGGTTGGAATGCCGACTGGGTCCATTGGCGTTGTGTCCCCGGGTGAGGCACTTTACGTTGCTCTGGGGAAAATGTCCCTGTACTTACTGTTTAAGTCACCTTGGATAAAAGTGTGCTAAATGACTAAAACGTCATTCAAAATAAAAGAGCGCTATGGTACAGAGAGCATAACCAAGGATTTACCTACTTACTGTGCCAGAGTCAAAGTACTGGAGATTTCCTCGCCTGGTCGTCAGTCAGCCCACAGTCAAAATTACGGACAACTTACTGCCTTAGCAACTGGGCCCAGCTCTGAGTAAACTCTAACCCTGACAGTTTTTCTACATTTAAGAGGAGTCCTGACCTCCAACCTTCTATGAGAATTTTGTCTGTCATGCCATTAAAACTATCAATGGTTAAGTATTTTTAAAAGGCTTTGATGGGTTAAGCCGGACAACGACAAAAATAAACTACAACTACAGTATGTACATTCTAGAAGGTGTGGCATCTTCATGAATTCTTGGTGTGTTAGTGTGCATTAAACAAAGTAATTTTAAGGGTTGATCTAATGTTTTACTAAAACTATCAACGAAAAGTATGAATAAAAAAGTAAAACCAAGAAGCATTTGTTAAGTCATTAAAATGTTTATGCAGAGACCAAAAATAAACAATGATGCTAATTCACTTGGTGTCTAGATTGAGATGCCTAAATAAATACTGTAGTCCTTGTTTGGATGCCTTAAAAAAACAATTCAAACTGGAACGGTAAAATTCAGTAGAGCTAAATGAGGGCAAATCAATACGTTGTCTCTTGTTTATCAAACACTGAAATCGACTGTTACAGCGGAGCTCCAACAGTCAATATAAAAAATATATATAAATGGAAACGTCTAATACATCACTAAAACATAGGCAGAAACCAGCAACATGGATTTGTAAGATGGTTCAATTTAGTGGTGTACCTGTTAAATGTTGGTTTAGTGTAATGACACCAGTAAAATTACATTAAAATATGGTTGAAATAAAATTTAAAATGTATTCAACATTTGCATTGATTTGTATTAACTAGATTAGCAAAGTGGTAAAACACGTACAGTAAGTATTCCTACAACTTTTAGATTCATATATTCTTTATTTTTTACCTATTTCAATGAGGCTCATAAATCGATAAGTTACACAAGAATCATACAGAAGCTGAATGCCAGATAGAAAAGTTGCAAAAATAACTTTTTTTTTTACCTCTTTTTCTATCGTTGCAGCATATTGAAAAAGCAGAACTGCAGTTGGAGTTCAAACTCAAATTGGAAACAGTTATCAGTGTTGTAAATAGAGCACTGACACAACTGAAAGAACAGGTGCCCTGGGGGAGGGGGGGGGGTATGTATAAGGACATCAAGCCTCCAGGATCCATACAGGTCTTCAACTGGTGGTCTCCAGTGTAGTTACCATGGTAACGGGAGGGGCGTCATCAAATAAGAGCGTCCGCTAGTTCGTTCGCCGGATCTGTCCATCCTTCCTGTGCTTCAGTCACTCTCTCTCTCTCTCTCTCTCTCTCTCTCTCTCTCTCTCTTTCTCCACTGCCTTGAGTAATGTTTTTCAGACTAAGAACATTGTGTGGTAAAAAAAAAAAAAAAAAAAACAAGACCTAGCCTAGCCTAGCTGTTGAATGTCATACTGCAGAGCCTCAAGGTGACTCAGCTAGTACAAACAAAAGGCCTGAAAGGCAGGGAGCAGTGTCTCGCCGGGCTCCTCGTACGGTAGAAGATGAGAGACGAACGCACTGGGCGTGTGATTAACGATGCGGTTGACAATCGTGTTGGTGGTGTTACTTTCATCTTGGAATAAAATCATGTACACATTAAAATGGATTACCCGATGTGGGAGTGATGAAGGGGGCTGTAGACATAAAGAGGGTATGACGGGCTGGAGCGATAAACAGAGAACCTAGGTTTAGTCATATTCTTCCATTTTCCTAATTGTTTATTAGAACGACGTCACCAACGAGCCAATGGCATTTTTGCCTTTCACTTGCCACATATCCATCCTTCCGTTTGTCTTTTATCAGTCCGTCCCTAGTCATCATCCTCGTCTTCATCGAGGTCCCTGGCGTCCAAGTCGTCCTCTTCGTCTTCATCAACCTGCGAGAAGAGGGTCACATTCTAACTAGAGTACTGGGAGTACAGGGAAGGCAGGGCTAGCTGGTTAGGACATAAATCGTGTAATTTTGTCTAATGTCCACATACTCATATTCTAAATGTATGTAGAAATGCTCATGTTTTGTTCATCTTTATTGTATTTTTGTTAAGTGTTGCACCCTGGGAATAACAGTGTCTGCCATGGCAACAGCAAAACGGGATCCATGAAAAATAAAATTGAAGTGCAGGCAAGATCACAAAGCCTAATCTTGTTCTAAAAGGAGATTTAAATTGAGACTGAAAGCCTTGCCCAGGATTAAGCCTAATATGGTTACAGGAAACCGCCCCAAAGACATAATAATGTTAAATAAATATTAGCCTGAATATTAAATAATAGCATGCCAGCTAGCCTTAAAGATGCAGTCTGTGATTCCTGGCCACTGGTTTCAGAAGTGGAGCTGTCAAGCAAAAACAGGTCCCTGAAAATGGTGTACTCTGTGAAAATGGTGTACTCTGTGAAAATGGTGTACTCTGTCATGCATGTAGTGATTTGTAACCTACGACATCAAAACCATTCCCTTACCAACTTGAAATGTCATGCTTGACTCATGTAAAGTTTATGCTCATACAAACAACATACTACACATTCAGCCCAACACGTGAGCTCTAAAAAAAACGTTTTCTTAATCACACAAGTCCCACTTCAGCACCTTCAACTCAGCCCTCTAAATGAAAAGCCTCTCTAAAGGCAGAGGATCTTTCTCCAGAGTTCTAGTACTTTCTAGATCCATTCAGAGCCACAATGAGCAGGGCTGGTTTCTCCTACCGTCTCTCCCAGGTCTTTGAGCTTCTGTTTAAGGCTGAGGATCTTCTGGTCCTGGTCGGCGAGCAGCATGAGGAGGTCGTCCTGCTCCTTCTTGGACTCCTGCACGTCCTGCTGAAGCTTGGCCTTCTCCGTCTGCTCGATGGCCACCGTGCTCTGGGCCGTCGCCAACTGCTGCTCCAGCCCTGCACAGCGCTCCCTCAGGCCGCGGCACTCCTCCTGAAGTTGGGGATCAAAGGGGATGGGGACAGAAGGGAATTGAGATTGAGCAAGAAGAAAAATGGCCGCCAGACAAAGCTTGAAAGGCAGCTGTATCGCATGCGGCCGTCTGACCGAAAACACTAATAGCTCAACCGCAACAGAAGCGCTTTTCCTGTGACATTACATTAGAGGGAGCAGCCGGACTCATACACTGTCATATCTAAATTGAATAACTACGAGGTCTTGGTCAACCTTTAGCCGCATTTTCAGCGAACGGTTAGGCAGCTAGCAGAGTTGAAATTGTAATTCCCTTTGATGCTTTTCAACAAGGACAATGTCCTTCTGACTTGAGATGAAGCCGGCCAGTACAGTACCTTGAGTCTCTCCGTCTCTGTGTTCTGAGCTGCCAGCCTGCTCTCCAGTTCGGCCGCTTTAGCATCGTCTGCTGAGCTCCCACTGCTGGGCGCCAAGGGCTGGGAGAGAGGGGTACAGGTGAGAGCCAGAGAGCGAGATATAGAAAGAAACAGATAGAGATATAGTTATGTTAGTCTTTACATTCAGTTGTGCATACAAACCCCGCCCCCGAAACACCTGTGTGTGAAAGGTCACGTTTGCTCACCGTGGCCTCGGCTCTTCTGATGAGCTCCTGCCTCTCCGTCTGTAGTTGGCTGATCTCTGCACACTGTGACTGGACCTGACTCCTCAACAACTCCAGCTCCTAGGCGGGGAGACAACCAACCGTAAACCAACCACTAGGAGTATGTCTACCTAATGAAACGTGCGGTCAGGCACCAACCATTCCATCAGCCAGTCCATCCTACAAATAAAGAGCGTGAGACCGGCCTTACCCTGAGTCGCTCTGTGTCCACAGACCCTCCTGCTGCCATGTCCGCCGTCTGTGATTCGGCAGTCCCAGACCTCTACAGGACAGAACCACAGAGTTACTACGTGACCCGGTCCACTGCTGGCACTACCTGCGTGACACTAAGCAGCTGGTGGTCAGTTACCTGCCATTCAGCCCTACTACTCCACACTATTGCATTTATGAACGAGCCTGAATAGTGTTGTTTTGAATTGTACAGCGGAAGGCGTTAACTGTAGCGCAGCCTACGGTACCTGTTCGTGTTGCTTACTGGCCAGCACTGTTTAAACCAAACCCCACATTCCAGAAGCTTTAGTAAGCTCTAGATCTTTTAAAGGTCCAAGACAAAGTCAAACTTGCAGCTGCTCCATCCACAAATTACTTTCAACACGGGCCGTGGTGTCCAAGGAGATCTTTACCAGTGTGTTGATGAGTGTGTCCTTTTCGCTGAGCTGGGTGTGGAGCAGTGTGTGCTGCCTGCGGAGCTCCTCCACCTCCTCTCTGAGCTGGCCCAGCTCCTCTGTGTTCAGACCGTTGACTTGGGCGCCCTCACCTTGGGTGAACGGACCCTGGGGATCTTTACCTGGAGACAACACAGTCACAGCTCATTTAACCAATAAGGTGTGAGAGGGTGTGATAAATGGCCAATAAACCACGGCTAAGGGCTGTTCTCACGCATGACGCATCGCGGAGTGGTACGTTATACCATGGCTCTCAGCCAATAAGCATTCAGGATTTGAATGATGTAATCCCACAATTCACAACATACACAATTAAATACCAGTATTCATACATTTTTCGTTAGTTTTAAGCGGCGGCCTAAGCCACGATGTGGACTGAATGACTGAATGTTTTCCAATTAATGATCGGCTCACCTAGCTTCAGCTTGAGGATGTTGTACTGGTCTTTATGCTGCTGGATCTGAGACTGCTGCTGTGTGATTTGGGTCTGCATCTGCTCATTGTTCATGGACAAGGTGGACACCTGCTCTTTGAGCTCTTGGATCTGGGCGTCCTAGAAGGGACAAACAGGAACAGGCCTCGTTCAGAGACAGCAGACGGCTCGAACTTGGGGACATGGGGATGTGTTAGGGAAGCATTTTGTGTTGTGGGTCGCGCCGTCATGGCCGGTCAGATTTTACTAGGGGACACAGGAACACAGGAATGGATTGAGCCTTAGACAAATGTGTGTCAAAGACTTGGAAGGTTAAACTCAGCTTAGAGAGTGAATGGACTTGGTGATATTTGAAAGGAAGACAAGTTAGGTTTCTGAAACGCGTGCGTGCATGCATTTAAAAAACGTTAAAGGGTCAGACACCTGGTCCCTGATCAGGTCTTTGTACTGGGTGACGATGCTGTCGTGCTGCTCCAGTGTCTTCTTCACCTCCTCTTCCTTCTTCTCCTCCTCGCTCGACTTGTGGACCGCTTTCGTTATAATGCCTGTGGAGACGCAGAAGACCGTGAACGCGTCGGTCAGAAACACGCGGTCCAAAGAAAAAAGAAACAAAGGCAGGAAGTATAGAATTGGAGATGTCAAGGAGATTGTCATTCATGGGGGTATTTTTGCTGGGTTGCGTTTAGGTTATGCCAGGGTTGTAATCAGGTAAGTCACGCCAACCTTCCAGTTCTTTGACCAGCTTCGTGAACTCGTGGTCGAACAGCATTTGTTCTGGGGAGGGGAAGACAGGCTGTGGCTTCTGGGCGGCGCGGGAGTATAACTCGTGTTTCGTGACAAAGCCCAGCTTCTCCACAAAGTTCTCCTTCCCGATGCGCTTTTCAATCAGCTGCTTCAGCTTCTCCCTGCAGCGAGGACGAAACACACAGGGTTAGCCACTAAGCATCGCAAAAACAACGCGAACTACGCAACTTATAGCACGGTTTGCCTTGTGGTCCGAGCCATGTGCGTGCTTCAATGCGCGGGTGCGGGTGCCGCATGAGACACAAAGGCTGAAATCGGGTTTGGACTTCTGTAATACCTTTTAATAATTCTGGCTCCAGAAAAGCTCAAATACAACAAACACCAGTTGAACCCCCGGTCTATTATTATTGGGACAGCAGGGGTGTGTATGTAGTGATGTTCTAACAGGGGTCCTGCGGGTTGTATGAGAGTGATGAAGAGGATGGGTGTCAGGTGACGTACTTGGTGTAGTTCTCCAGAGAGTTGTCGTTGTAGTAGATGCAGATGCCCAGCAGGAGGGCACACAGGCCCTGAACCAACCTCTCGTCCTCCCCCAGGTTCTCCGAGATCTGGCCGGTCAGCTGCGGGGCGCCAGGGGTTAAGGGTCACAGACAGCATCATCATCATCATCATCATCACATGGGCAAGGGTTGTCATATAGCGCTCCGGCGCCTGTCAAAATGCTCATTCACGCTGTTCAAGCAGGGTGACGTTTGTGTGGGGTCCTTCACGCACAGACACAACTTGTCAAATCCCTACAAACTACAAGGTGTTAATGGTAAAGAAAGGGCAGGGGATTACAATCAAACATTGGCGGGGCGCTTTCTGACAACTTCTCGTATACCAAAGTCTTTCTGATTACACTCGACTGAATTTTCTGGAAGGATACGAAGGGGACATTCTCCTGGTTGTGCAGGAAGTGCGTGACGGCGATGGGGCAGTTATTGATCCAGGTACAGAGGAGCATGAGGAGTCCGACCCGCGTCTGCACTTTACTGCCCTGCGGAGATCACACATATACACGCATGAAAACACACACACACCTCATTAAATTAACACACCTGACTTAACACAACCCATGCTTGATGTTGCTCCTGCGCTTTGAACACAACTCCTTAACGTGGAGATAGTTTAATTAATCTAGAGGGTCATCTCTTAGCATCTGTCTCTGCGTTTTGATGTTCATTTTAACGTGTCATGCCTCGTATTTTCACTTAGTCTCCTGAATGTCTCTGGATAACATGCATGTCTTAATCCAACCAAATAAAGCATTTTAATTAACACAAATCTATGCAACTGCAAAGTGGAATATGATCTGGTTCGATGGTAATTTGATGGCACGCCGAAAACCAAATAAGGATTTGCTTGCTGGTGGCTACAATTAAAATGTTACTTTGGTTGGAACCTCATAGTAAAGCATTTTCTTTTTTCGGGGGGCAGAGGAGGACAGGTTGAACAGCAAATTCCAGGTTATAAAAGTTTCAAAAGCACCACGACAATGACTTCAATGCACACCATTAGTGATTAATAGAGTTATTTGAATAACAAGAGAGAAACTCTATGCAAACATGTTTAATAAACCAGGGTTAGGTTTATAAGAGGATGCCCGGCGATAGCTTCAAAGGAAAGGAGTAACAAGAGAGCTAAACCTGGACATTATCCGGGTCCTGAAGGAACCTCTGCAGTCACCACCGCTAGCAGTATCACATGAGGAAGGATCGTTGATGCAACTCCTCCACAGCTTAGCCAAGAAGCAGGTGATACAACAGCACGTTACTAAGCTAAGACGCCGCTACCAAATGTAGCTTACAGGTGAAAACCACAAAGGAAGAACGACAAACTCGTTGCTATGTCATAACAATAATGGCACAATTAAAAAGCAGCATCCGTGCATTTCCGTGGGAACGGAAACACAAGAGGCTGTTGCCTTAACGGTATGCCTCAAGCGATGGGCACTATTGACCCGCCTCCCTTGAGTTGTACGGATTTGTCTTGGCTATACGCCAAGAGCGGGGCGGCATTCTGGGAAGCAGGCTGGGTGGCGATGCAGACACCTCTGCTGTTGTGAGGGTGATTCAGGGCTGACAAGGACAGGGTTCATTCCAAATGGAGTTTGGGTGCGGGACGTGAACGAGTCAGCGTGACCACACGGCTTACTATCAACTAAACGGCAAGGCGATCACCTCTTCTGATTTAGCCTCCGATGGTAACGCAAAGCAAAACGTTTGAAAGAGGGAGAGGAAAAGGGGAACAAAAGTTAGTGTTTCTAATAATTTTTGGTCTGGCAATGACCACTCCCGATTCTGCCTCCAATGGAGACGTAATGCAAAACCAAAAAAAATTTTGAAGGGGGAAAGGAGGGAAAATGAAGAGAGGGAACACAAATGATCACAACTGTAAATTATATATTTTATTGGTGCCCCTCCCTGTTAGCAGTGCCACCTAGAGTGCAGGAGGAGAAACAGCAAGGGTGACTGTAACAATACCGGTAAACCCTCTAACAACAGGTCTATGGAGGACAAGAGCAAGGACAGGAGTTCTGCAGTGGCTCCACCCCACCAGAACAGTCAAGTCCCCATAGAACAAACACAGCAAAGGGGTCGAAGCAAAGGCTTATGGGAGTTGGGACTCAGGGAAGGGTCAGTACAAAACTCGACAAGAACACAGGTGAGACAGGCGAACACAAAGATGATGGGAGCCGAAAAGGTACACGAAAACAGAACCGGGAAGCCAAAACCCCCAACGTAAGGAACACAGAGTAGGAGCAACCTGCTGATGCCAAAGCCAAACCATTACAGACGGGTACCGCCCACACGACAGATACTCACCCGCCGGTTGATCTTATCGCCCTGCAAAACCACAACAACCGTACGTGACACTGGGCAACTTCACATACAAGCAGCAACAGGTTCACTGTCTCAGAACTTTGGGCTATACTCGGTCCGTATGCCTTTGTCCCAAATGGCACCCCATTCCCTTTGTAGTGTATGACTTAGAACTGGGTGCCGTTTGGGACACGTTGAGTTCTACTTGTAGCATAATAACATGTTAGCATGTCTCAGTGTGGGGTTGTACTTGTAGCATAACAACCTGTTAGGCTATCTCCGTGTGGAGGTCTATTTGTAGCATAATAACATGTTTAACTGCCTCTGTATGGAGGTCAACTTTCTAGCACAACATGTTAGCATGTCTGTGTGTGGAGGTCTACTTCTCCGGACATGGCACAACAACATAATAGCCTGCCTCTGTACGGAGGTCAACTAGTAGCATAATATGTTAGCATGTCTCTGTGTGGAGGTCTACTTGTAGCATAACAACAAGTTAGCATGTCTCTGTGTGGACGTAGCATAATAACATGCTAGCCTGTCTCTGTGTGGACGTAGCATAATAACATGCTAGCCTGTCTCTGTGTGGACGTAGCATAATAACATGCTAGCCTGTCTCTGTGTGGACGTAGCATAATAACATGCTAGCCTGTCTCTGTGTTGACATATCATAATAACATGGTAGCATGTCTCTGTGTGGACGTAGCATAATAACATGCTAGCCTGTCTCTCCATGTGTGCTGAACCTGACTGTATGACGCATGTTTTGACATTAGGCAACACTCAGTGGCCAGTTTATTAGGTTCACCACCAGGTGTGTATAAATGGCCACCTCCAGCCGACAGAGTCACACGGGCCGCTGTACAAAGTAGATAGGTTTCAAGTCGGCTCCATTGGATCACCAACCTTGTACAACTGATGTCTCAAAAAAAACACTGCCTGGCCCAATAAACTCGGATTAATTTTACTTAACCGGCCTACACAGTGACCAGACCTCAACCCAATAGAGCATCTTTTGTATGAGACGCTAGTTCGGCGCGGTCAAATCTGCGCCAACTGACAGGACACCACCGGGTCAACATAGACCAACATCCCAGTGAAAAATATCAAGTTCAGGCTGCTCCTGGAAGCAAAGGGGCCTGACCCCGGAACTAGATGGGTGCGACCTAATTAACTGGCCGCTGAGAAAAGACATCTAGCGGCGTAACCCGCCGGAACGTAGCCCGTCCGTCCGCCGTACCTGTGACAGGATGTTGGTGCACTGCTGCAGTAGGGAGACCGGGGGTTTGCCCAGGCTGGTGGCCAGCTGCACCCGGAGGAGCTGCTCTTTCTGGGTCAGGTTGTCCTGCAGGGCGTGGGCCAGGGCCACGGCAGCACACCAGTTGGACAGGGAGTCGGCGGAGAAGAGACCCCCGCACAACAGCTGGCCGGCGGAGATCGAGTTGGCTGGGGGAGGGGGGGGGGGGGCACAGGTATTTTAACCAATGGGCACCAGCGTACACATTTTTGCGATTCTGATCCACTACATCTTCGGGTGTGCGTTCACACTTAACGTGCTGTAACTAATATCATCTGACACATTAAAGAAGGGGCTATTCATCACATGGGGGTTACAAGTCCACGTTCCTGACAACAAGATTAAGAAATAACAATACATTATAAAACGGGTCTCATTTCCTTATGAGGCAGCTGTGGGTATATCATGTGGTCGTCGCTTTCGTCATAGCAACACAGTGCGGAGTCAACTGAACTAACCGTCGATGGTGGAGGGCAGCAGCGTGGCCACAATCTCCCCTTGGCCTTTCTGGTTCTTGTAGAGGAAACACTGGAAGCAGTAGAGCACAGCGCAGCGCAGCACAAACGGCTGCCTCTCGTTCACCATGGACATCAGCAGCACCACTATGGCAGGCCTGGGATCAGAGCACGGAGGTTTTAAGAGTCAAGACGGCACCACGGTACCAATGTGGTGCACTACGGTGACAGGTCTGGGGTCAGGGAATGGGGGCCTTCCGTAATGACGACAACTTTTACTGATAACTGACCTCTGTGAGGTGCAACTCACCTGGGGGGGTTCGAGGGGGCGTTGACCGACGCAAAGTAGTCCTGGTTGGTCTGAGAGCCGCGGATCACCTCTGACACAGTGTTGATGGTCTGACATGGGGGGGGGGGGGGGCGGCAGTGAAAAAAAGTTTTAATAGTTTCTGAGTTTAACAAATATTCCAGTCAGTGCAGGTTTTCCCTTTTCGGATCAGAGGCATTTGCCAACTGGCCGGGATGTTAACCGCAGTGAGGAAGGAGGGAAAAAAGTAGTAAGGAAAAGAGGCTGAACTGGTGGCTACCTAAGTGGGTAGGACTGAGGGGAAATGAGGCTAAATAGCTAGCCACCTCAGGGGGCAGGACTGAGGGGAAAGGAGGCTAAATAGCTAGCCACCTCAGGGGGTAGGACTGAGGGGAAAGGAGGCTAAATAGCTAGCCACCTCAGGGGGTAGGACTGAGGGGAAAGGAGGCTAAATAGCTAGTCACCTCAGCGGGTAGGACTGAGGGGAAAGGAGGCTAAATAGCTAGCCACTTCAGGGGGTAGGACTGTGGGGAAAGGAGGTTAAATAGCTAGCCACCTCAGCGGGTAGGACTGAGGGGAAAGGAGGCTAAATAGCTAGCTACCTCAGTGAGTATGTCTGCAGGTACACCCGTGGCCATGAGGATGGTGCAGAGTTGCTGCAGGAGGCCGCACTGGTACATGGCCTTCTGACAGCTGCTGGAGGCTCCGGGGGCGTTCCCTGGGGACACCATGACCCGCACCAACTGGGGAGGACGACACAGAAAAAAATTAAATAATGTAACGCTACGATCGACATATCTAGAGCAAAAATCCGTCACCATCCGCCGCCAAGAATACCAACAATGTGCTGCGCGGTGAGCTTGGCTATGCACACAGGAATAGATGAAGGCTCTTCTATGTTCAAACAGCAGACAACACAATGGCCGTGGAATTCTGCATTTTCAACCCAGCGCTGAAAACACGAATTCTCCCTGCCGTTGCTGAAGCTGATCCACAGGAAGGTTTACCTGCAACATGAGGTGGAGATTGGTGACCTTCTGGGCAGACCAGCCGGAGTTGTCGTCGCCCACCTCAAACCAGGGCTTCATCCTCTGGATGTAGGAGCCCTCCTTGAAGAAGTTCTGGTTGGAGCTGTTGTTCTTCAGGAGGTTGAGGAGCAACAGGAGACAGTCCTCCACCACAATGCCTGCGGCGTGAGCACGAACGGGGAAACAGTTTGTCAAGAAGTCCTTCATTTCTCTACAACAATCGCCAAGTTGCTGAAACACGTTCACTTGAAGGTGGATGTTGCGTTAGTAAGCCCCATTGCTGAACTCAAACGTGTGTTTTAAATCATATAAAATTGTAAGGCATTAACATAGTTGAGTTTATCACCAGGTAGGGGGTATTACTTATTGGCCCTACTATTCCATTCGATTTTACCCCCATCACTGCTGCCCTCCTCCGTGATGATGTCCAGCAGGCGCTCAAAAGCGTTTTCGAAAGCCACGATCTTCTGAATGGCCGCGTTGCCTTTAGTCAGGTGTTGCAGCAACAGCAAACCCTGAGTGGGAAACAAAACGGTAGGTATTAAACACACGCTGCATGAAATGGCAGCGTATAGAACAGAACTGCTAGCCAAACAAATCTCACACGTATCAGAGTCACAACGCATAACACACTGCCATTGAGCCACTGTTAGCCTAAAAAGCCTAATCTGATCATTCATTTCCTGAAATCATAGTCTGCCTGTCTATGATTCGTTTTGTGGGTTTACAGATGAACATTCAACGTTCCCTTAAACTACAAAAAAGAAATCTTGCTGTAGCCATGGAATTTTGGCTACATCCCACAACACCCCCAGGGTGTCTAATTATGATTGAAAACAACACAAAGCATTTCAGCAGAGTTTAAATCACCCATTATAAATCGCTTGGCAAGGTATATTGAAAAAACATGTAAAGCAGTCCTTCCTCATACACACTGGGGACTAATGGAAGAAGTGCAGAGAAGAGAAGTGGTTCTCATGCAAGAGATGTTGGAGACCTACGACCAAAGCAAACAGTGAGACCAGAACTCACGTCGTTGCGGATCACTTCTCTTGAGTCGGCTAAAAGGTCCATCAGTCTAGAAACACCTGCAGGGGACAGCGAGAGACCTTGGAAAATTACCAACGACTTGGCCTGAAAACACTTCACTATAGGCAGATTAGGGGAGACAAAGCGACACAAAAAGGCTCAACGGAATCAATAGTGGTTGGAGAACTCACCCATAGGGCTGACCAGGATGACCCCTTGGACCTGACTACACTGGTTCTTCAGCAGAGCGGTCAGCAGCTTGACCCCTGGCCAGCGCACGTGGAAGTCAAATTCCTATCAAACAAGGACGTAGTATGACAGTCAGGTCATTACACTGGGAATATCTGACAACGTTAAAGAACTTGTGACTGCTTAAAACCACAATAATATAAAACATTCTGAAAGTTGCCCTGACTCTCTAAATACAAGTCTCAGGCCTGGATATGAAATTATAGCACTGTATATCAATCCATGCAATTACAAAGCCAAATTGGCTTCTAATGAATGAAATGGTCAGACTAATTTTCATGGAAGAACTGAGTAGAGGTTCGGGTCCTTGGTCTGTTTACCTCCAATAGTGTCAGTAGAAGTGTGACGCTCTCAGAGTCCCTGAGGAACTTTTCGGTGAATAGGACTCCCAGATCTTCTTCCTGCTTCTGAGTGTTCTCATCTGAAAATGGGCAAAGGTCAAAGGTTGAAAGAGTCTGTGCACCACAGAAATAAAGTTGTGAAATAAGGCTTGTTCACAGGGATTGGTCTCTCAGAGGCACTGTGACCATATTACAGACTATGAATAGATCCTTATAATGGCATTAAGATATATCATTAGGGAACCAGCAAGGATAAGCAAATATGCACAGCACCAAGCTTAAACCTTGATGAAAAAGACCAGGGTTTTTTCCTCCGGATAGAGTATGCAGGTTATATTTATAGTCCAATTCATGAACAGGGGTTATTCATATTAATAAATAATTAATATAAATAAATAAACAAACAAACAACCTCTTATTTACAAAACATTATGTCACAGGTAGTTCCCTCCCCATTATGTAGTGTAAGATGAAATGGGAAAGGACCTAACAGAATCTGTCAGACAGACACCCTGTTTGACTAAACATTTTTGTAAATAAAATGTTTGGTCGGGGCGGAACGGATACACCTTACGTTTTAGAAAACGACAGACAAGCCGAGGGAGTGAGGTGCAAGAGAAACCATACAAGGGGCATAGGAAAAGGACTGCTGATGTCACCGGCATGTGGTAGGCTATGAGCCAGAGGGGGAGGAGCTAGCCAAGTGAGATGGGCGTTGGTAGGTAGGTCCAGAGGGGGAGGAGCTAGCCAAGCCATATTGTCATGTGAAAGAGGATGTAGCAGTAGGCGAGATGACCTGGTTAACATCTAGTCTAAACAGCACATTAATGCCCTGGGTGCACGTTTTTGTTTTGGCCCTAGCCCTCACACACCCGTTTCAAATGTTGCCCTACCACTCACACACCTGAGTGACGTAATCAACCTATCAACAGGTCTTTAATTGGAATCAGGTGTGTGAGTGCTTGGGCAAAAACAAAAACGTGCACCTCCTTGGGTCCCGGGGACCAGGACTGGGAAACACTGCCCTGGAGTGTTCGGTCAAAGACAACACACACATTACCTAGGATTCTAGGTTACTAGGAATAGTTTATGTCTAATACCAAATAACCCAACATTCTGTACTAACGAAACCATCAAAACATCTCCACTGCCAATGAATGCTTTTTAAAAAAAAAAAAAAAAAAGGTATCCAATTGTAAGTAGGAGGAGGCTTCTCGGAACAATCCTTCCACCAGAAACTAAAAGTCACCCTATGAATGTATAGATGTGCTTGACTGCACGTGTTAACTGTGAGAGAGAAAAAACTGGAAAAGCAATGGAAAGAAAACACGCAGAGCAGGAAAAGCAGCCGAGGCAGGTGCGATAACAGTGACACATTATTACCGACCCCAAGTCCTGAATGTGTTAAGTATTTCTTCCCATTAAAACACCAAAACATCTTAGTGAGGTTAGTTCAGTTGAAAAGCAGATATCCCCACAAGGGAGGCGGCCTTGGGACAAGGACCACCCATAGTACCACTACTGACCCGGCACAGGCACGATCTTATTCCTCCCAGAAACAGGGATATGGGGAGAGGCCATCATGTCTGTAAGAATGGGAAGTATGGAGGGAGGGGAAGAGGGAGAGATTGAGGCCTTGTGCTTCATGGCACACATTCTGATGAGGGGCCTGATGAGACTTGACTGCAGAAACATGAACCACAGCCATGCGCGTGTCTCCCCCCCCCCAATTCTGGCCGTCAGTCTAACCTATCGCCCTACGCATAACAGAGACAAATCAAAGCAGCGCTGCTTTTCACTCGACCTGCGGACCAGAACGACGCCTGTAATTTGCGAGAAGCTCTGCTTAGTGGCTAGTGAGAACATCATGCACGAACAAGAGTTTTACCTTCAGATTCGTCTGTAGAGTTAAAACATGGAAGAAAAGAGAGAGAGAGAGAGGTTTACATACACAGCAATATACATTCACAGGGAAAGAGAGAAAGAGTGGAGGGGAGTTTGGTAGTGGATGACAGGATCCATTTTCCATTTGATGTCCAATTAATTGACAGTAATTGAACTCAATTGCACATGCCATGGTTACTAAGAATGGACATCCTTATCGTCATTTAAAGAGACAAAAATGAGCTCTGACAAAAGATCTTAAAACATCTTAGTACCTTGTTCCTCCTCCTCGTCATTGCAGATTATATTGTACAGAGTGTCCAGAGCGTAACCGAGGATTTCGGAGTCGGACCTGGAGAAAATGAAAGGTGTCGTTTCTAGGATCTCGAAACAACCAGCACTGGTTTCATCCCTTAGGTCTTCTTTTAGCCAGGTACCATACAAAATGCTGTTCATGAAGGGTAAAGACGTACCTGTCTGTTTGCAGGATGTGAATTAGGTGATCCATAGCCTGGGTGCCAACTTCCAAGCGATATTTCTACAAAATCCAAACCAACAGTCAAGTCATGACAACAGCATATGATGGTTTCCCACTGAGCAGCACTTCAGCTGTAAACCGACTCTGCATTCCAACATTACATTTCAGTGTTTTAGCAGAAGATCTTATCCGGAGCAATTTACAGGAGCAACAAAAGGGTTCTTTTCCCCAAGTCTGCCCTGTGTGTGAGCAACTCTGTGTCTCCTAAACCTTTTATTCATCCCCGATGAACTCATTACTTAGGGTTACTAATGGCAGCCCAGTCTTTCAGTCACAGCCTCAAGGTCTCTAGATCTTTACAATACTAGAGTGTAGTGACTGAGGGAGCAAATCAGGCTGACGCAGGCTAAGCGTCGTCGCCAATAAGTGGCATCCTTTTCTATTGTTTCCTCCCCAGAGAGGTACGAGAGTGGGGAAAACCGACTGGTGGGCCATGGCTAAAATGGATGCAGCTAGAGTCAGTGACAACACACTTGGCACTAGCCTACACCATTCCACGCGATACCAAGCCACGCCACAATGTGACAATATAACGAGCGATCTAGGACTTGAAGTCCACTACGCTGGATTTTCCATCATTTGAAATGTCCTGAAAAAACCCTAAATTGCTACCCCTTTGGCCATTTTCTGTATTGGCTGCAATCCAATTCTGAAGCCTAAAAAAAAATATATATGTTTTTTGGTTTGCCACGTTATCCACTGCCCGCAACACAGTAACACTGCTGACTTATGGGAAGGATCATGGTCAGCAAGCCCCTGGCTACAAAACCAGTGCCCCACCGGGTCCATCGTACTGGCCTGACTCGGTGCCTCCCTGGACCAGTGACATCAGTCGCACGGCATTTCATTATGACACCCAGGTGGAGACCAACATTTCAAGCTCAGTCTCACATCACCCATCAAAATGGACATCACGCGTTTATTGCTAACAGTTAACATTAGCGGCCAGCGTCATCAGCTAGACTGCCAACCACTTAGGTACTGATTAGCAAGCGAGCGATGTGAGCGACGTGTCCGAGTCTTGGGCGGGAGTGTCATATCTTATATAGTTGCGTCCCTTCAATCCACGGCCCAAAAGATCCACCCAGTGTTTTTCCTGATTAGAATATAACGGAATGGTGACAAGACACTCAAGTGACAACTTGAGACACATGCCACGCAAATCTGTTTTGACAGCACTTAGCACACAGATTTAGGGGCGACTGAGGGTGTGTCACTGCTCGAAACAACAAGCATCAGAACAGAACTCAAAGCGTAACAGAAAAAGCAAACGGAATGAACTACATCGCTGAAGCAGCCTTGCCACAGAGCTCACGGCAGTGTGACAACATTAGGAGAGGCAGACCCATTGAGATGAGCCCGATGTGACTACGTCCTACCTTTGAGAGGGCTTTGAGGGCGCGGACCGCATCCCGCCGGTCTTCCAGGAGGGTCGAGGAAGCCACGCGGTCGCACAGCTTCTGGATCTGTGGGTCAGTCAGAACAACGGGTGGTTGACACAAGACGGCCACAACAAAAGGAACTAATGCCACACCATACGATCCCTGCACACGCAGGACAACGTACTGTTCAGTCAAGCCTATGCATGGTTAATAAACACACCACGTTCAACAGCATGCCATTGGCTCATTTTAAACAAACATGGGTTGGGAACAAGCATGATCCGTAGCCACAGGATAAAGCACCTGCGCGGACCATGAACATTGACATCCCAGACGGATGGATTCAACAGAAGTTTGTCCTTAAAGGAGGGATAGCAACAGACAAATTCAAGACCCCACAATCATTACTTGTCTACCGACTGAATGAATATATACGCAGCCATTAAACTGAAAGGCCTGCTTGACATAGGCTGGAATATGTAACACATTCTTTTGTATGGCTGGGAGAAGAGGCATCTGTCTGTCACCCAGCTCCAGCCTATTCTGTCAGCACGATTGGAATGCCAGCAGCAGAGCTTCCCAGACCCCAGGAAAGGATTCATGTTGCATTAGGCTGTTTCTGGTCTGTGCACTGCAAACCAAGTGGGGATAGCTGTAATGTCTCATATGACCGTAAACAGTTGGATGGATGCAAGGCACGTAAACGAGATCCTACTTTCCAGAGAAGCCATTTGTTCAGTCAGTGACAGCCGGCCGTTTCAAGCTCCCTTTGCCA
This sequence comes from Esox lucius, assembly GCF_011004845.1. Lineage (NCBI taxonomy): Eukaryota > Metazoa > Chordata > Actinopteri > Esociformes > Esocidae > Esox > Esox lucius. The sequence goes on from NC_047593.1 coordinate 13,787,383, forward strand.
AGCATTTCTTTCAGGGGGAAAACGCTTAACTAGCACTTTTCAGGATAAGCAGCAGGGAACATCATTTCGATTGTTTTCCTATACCCCCATTTGGCTCACCAGCTAGCCAGCTCTCAGCAGATAAGTTCGCGTAATGAAATTATTGTAAAGTTATTGACCGATTCATTTTGTGCTCATGAGGTTGGTTGTAGAGTGCACTGTCACTAGGCCTAAACCGGTCTTTCAGCCTGGAAAAAGTTAAAAATGAAGATTGTTGTTTGTCATGCAGGAATTCACGTAGATTAGGTTTAACTAGACAAAATATAATTCTGTGCGACCGGGTGTTTGTGTGACATTAACTAGTTTGTTAGCCGGCTAGCCGAGCTGCGCTTCTCACCGTCTCCGCTCCAGTCGGCTGCGGCCCCGCTGTCTGTCCACCCATCACTCCCCTGAAGAAATTCATCGTCTTTGACGTCCTCTTGGAGATATGTTCGGAATTCCAACAATCTTAGATAAACTTTGGAAATATTTTTGCCGTGCAAGGCGAGTGTGTAATAATGTTAAAACGACTCAATATTGATTCTTTTTTTTACTGTATACAACCTACTGGACCGACCCCGGAACTTGAGTGATATTTCGCCAATGCGCAAGCGCCAAGACGTGGCGCTACGTGGCTGATCAGAGGACAAGTGCCTATTAGTTAAAGGGGTACAGGATTTTATAACTCTAAGTACCTACAAAGACAGTACACAAATTGGATAGCTACAGAAACGAAAAGTGTAGCCATCACCACTAAAAAGCTTAAACTCAAAAACATAAACCTGGTGCTACAGCATAAAGAGGATATAAATATACCTGTAATTAATATGATGTAATAATAAGCACTTACCATAGACAATATGTTTACAATAGAGACCAGCAACTCACAGCTGAATGCCTGCAGCTGTATAATATGCAGCCCATGAACCCCCATGATCATTGGGGTGCATAACCCCTCACCCCTACACTCTCTCTTCCTGGAAACCGATAGGTACAGACTACCTCTTTCTCCTGACAGTTAAGATGCACACACACGTACACAAACACATGGCATAATACATGTAAAATGTATAGTTGAAGGCATTTTAGGAAACCTCTTGAGTGTAATATATATATTTTTTGTAATCTAGCATACTTGTATGCATTCGTAAATGTAGTTTAATGCATATGTTTGTAAATGTAATTGGAACAGATATTTGTGAATCTTCTATATATTTCTTTTTTTTTTAAATGTTTCACTAAAACATTACAGAGAGAGAGAGATTCCTTTCCATCCTCACATATGTGTTGCCTTCTTCCAGGTGGGGGTCATCAGGGCATCATCAATCAATCAATCAATCAAAATTTATTTATAAAGCGCTTTTTACAACAGCAGTTGTCACAAAGTGCTTTACAGAGACACCCGGCCTTAAACCCCAAGGAGCAAACAACAGTAGTGTTGAATTTCAGTGGCTAGGAAAAACTCCCTAAGAAGGTCGAATTTTAGGAAGAAACCTAGAGAGGACCCAGGCTCAGAGGGGTGACCAGTCCTCTTCTGGCTGTGCCGGGTGAGATATTAAGAGTCCAATTGGAATAATAAATAAATTTCTCTTGGCTAAATCCAGAGTATATTTGATTTTAGACTAGGTCAGAAGTATGACCAGGTGGACAAGGACAGGAACAGCAACGGTCCCCCCAAACCAGGTAATCCGCAGGTGTGGACCAGGACCTCATCTCCTTCTAAAATTTAAAATTGGAGGAAACTGAGAAAAGTTAGTAGTACATCCCTCATGTCCCCCAGCACAATAATATAGCAGCGTAACACCTTGGAAACTGAGACGGGGGGGTCCGGTGACACTGTGGCCCTACCCGGGGGAGGCCCCGGACAGGGCCCAACAGGCAGGAAATCAATCCAACCACATTGCCAGGCATCAACCAAAGGGACACCCACCAACCGCAACCCCCCTGAATGAGGGCCGAGTATTGCTAGTAGCGTACAGCCCAACTGCACAAGTGCGCAATAGAGAATCAACAACAAGCCAGTGACTCTTCCCCCGAAGGGCATTGGAGGGAGGGCATCCCAGTGGCGACGAGAGCCCACCTGGCAAGACAGCAAGGGTGGACAGTATCAAGCCTACTGGTCACCTTCACGCCCCCGGGCCAGGCTACACCTAATTATAAACCGTGCTGTAGAGATGAGTTTTTAGTAGACACTTGAAAGTTTGCACTGAGTTTGCATTTCTAACCTTAATTGGCAGATCATTCCACAGGAGTGGAGCTCTATGAGAAAAGGCCCTGCCGCCAATTGTTTGTTTAGAAATTCTAGGTACAATTAAAAGGCCTGCGTCTTGCGATCTAAGGTTACGTGTAGGTATATATGGCTGGATCATTTCAGCAAGGTAAGTAGGAGCAAGTCCATGTATTGATTTATAGGTTAAGAGTAAAACCTTAAAATCAGCCCTAACCCTAACAGGCAGCCAATGTAAGCATGCCAGGACAGGAGTAATGTGTTCAAATTTTTTTGTTCTAGTTAGGATTCTAGCAGCTGTGTGCAGCACTAATTGAAGTTTATTTATTAATTTGTCTGGTTAACCAGAGATAAGAGCATTGCAGTAATCTAATCTAGAAGTAACGAAAGCATGGATTAATTTTTCTGCATCAGTTTTTGATAGGAAGTTTCTAATTTTTGCGATGTTTCGAAGATGAAAATAAGCAACTCTTGAGACATATTTTATATGTTCTTCAAAGGAGAGGTCAGGGTCAAGGGTAACGCCAAGGTTTTTTACAGTTTTTTGGGATACGACCATGCAGCCGTCGAGGTTCACAGTGAGATCTGCTAACAACGCTATTTGTTTTTTGGGTCCTAAAAGGAGCATTTCTGTTTTATTTGAGTTTAAGAGCAAGAAATTCTCTGTCATCCACTTCCTAATATCTGAAACGCATGCTTCCAAAATAGCTAATTTAGGGGCTTCTCCATGCTTCATTGAAATATATAACTGTGTGTCATCAGCATAACAGTGAAAGTTAATATTGTGATTTCGGATTACATCGCCCAGAGGGAGCATGTATAGTGAGAAAAGTAATGGGCCCAGAACCGAGCCTTGAGGAACTCCAAAGCATACCTTTGACTTGTCAGAGGATATGCCATCCACACTAACGAACTGATATCTTTCAGATAAATAAGATTTAAACCAGGCTAGAACATGTCCACGTAGCCCAATATTGGTTTCCAGTCTCTCTAAGAGAAGGGAGTGATCAATAGTGTCAAAAGCAGCACTAAGATCAAGAAGCAACAGGACGGATGCGGAACCTTTGTCTGAGGCCATTAGAAGGTCATTTGTTACCTTCACGAGTGCAGTCTCAGTACTATGATGGGATCTAAAACCAGACTGGAATATTTCATAAATGTTTTTTGTCTTTAGGAAGGCATTCAGTTGTTGGGAAACACATTTTTCTAAGATTTTTGAGAGGAACGGGAGGTTCGATATTGGCCTATAATTGTTTAATATGTCGGGATCTAGATTAGATTTTTTTAGAAGAGGCTTAATTTCCGCAATTTTTAGTGAGTTTGGTACGCATCCGGAGGAAAGGGAGCAATTTATTATGTTCAGCATTGGCTGACCTAGCACAGGAAATAACTCCTTAAGTAATTTTGTAGGAATCGGGTCTAGCTGAGAGTTTGTGGGTTTAGAACTCATTACAAATTTTGTAAATGTGTCGAGCGATACGGTATCAAAAAACTCAAGTGTCCCCATTGACACCTGATCAGGGAGGCTCCGGAAATTTTCCGGACAACCGAGATTTTTAGGACCATAACTATTTAGGGATTCAGTTATTTGTTTTCTAATGGTGACGATCTTTTCATCAAAGTAGTTCATGTATTCATTACAACTAAAGTGAAGACCCACTTCACATGCTAAGCTTTGCTTTTTTGTTAACTTTGCAACTGTATCAAAGAGAAATTTTGGATTGTTTTTGTTCGCCTCAATCAGGTTGGAGAAATAAGCTGATCGAGCAGACGTGAGTGATTTTCGGTATTGTACTGTACTGTCTATCCAGGCTAGTCTAAATACTTCCAACTTGGTGGAGCGCCACTTTCGCTCCAATTTTCTGGAGGCTTGCTTAAGTGCTCTAGTATTGTCGGTGTACCAAGGAGCAAGTTTCTTGTTGCGTATTTCTTTAGTTTTTAGTGGTGCAACTATGTCTAATGTATTTCGCAGTATTGAGTTTAGATCCTCGATTTGATCGTTTACAGATTTATTTACTCTGTCATTTAAGAGCGAACTAGTAAGAATATCAAGGAATTTATTTGTAATCCGAGAATTTATAGTACGGCTTTTGAAACTCATTGTTTGGGGGGCAAGTTAATTTCTTGTTTTAACGGTAAATGTAATAAGACAGTGATCCGATAATCCAGGATTTTGGGGGTAAATTATTAGATCTACAATATCTGTAGATCTAATGGGGCGGTGTGCAAATTGAAAGGGCTCCAAGGTGTCAGGAAGGGAGGAGCAGATGTGAGTTCTGACCAGCCGCTCGAAGCACTTCATGATGATGGTCGTCACAAATACGGAATGGTTACAAACCCCTCCCCTGCACTGCATTCGGGAAAGCAAACCACACTTCAAATTTGCTCCTCCAATCATATCTGCTTTATTAAAATTGTCGACAACAATAGCAGTTGTCTCAGGGTGGGCGTCCTCTAGTCCATTTATTACTCCATATAGGACTTCCAGTGCGCGCTTTTGATCCGCCAGCGGGGCTATGTAGACTGCTGTGATGATAGCTGAGCTGAATTCCCGCGGAAGGTAGAGGGACCGTATCTTTACAGACAGTAGCTCCAGGTCTGGTGAACAGTGTGTAGACAGCACTGCAACATCAGTTCCCCAGCAAGAGTTAACTATAATGCAGACCCCTGTGCCCTTACTTTTACCTGACATTTTGTGGACCACAGCTCTGCATTCAACACTATTGTGCCCGCCAAGCTTGTTACTAAGCTCAGGTCCCTGAAATTTAACACCTCCCTCTGTAAATGGATCCTGGACTTCCTGACAGGCAGAACTCAGGACATAAGAATGGACAACCTCACCTCCTCTGCACTGACCCTGAGCTGCCACAGGGCTGCGTATTCAGCCCCCTCCTGTACTTCCTGTTCACACATGACTGCGTGGCCACAAACAGCTACAACATCATGCCCCCATACACATCGATGGAGCTGAAATGGAGATAATCCCGAATGTTTGTCAGTGTGTTCATCAAAGATGACCTCACTTGGTCCCGACGAGCAAGCTCAGCAGTGAAAACTGCCCCAAAACAACTATACTTCCTGAGGAGACTCAAGAAATTTGGCATGTCTGTAAAAACTCTCACCAACTTCTACCTCTCAGGCTGCATTACTGCCTGGTATGGCACCTGCTCCGCTGCAGACCGCAAGTCTCTCCAGGGGACGGTAATATCTGTGGAGCGCATAATCGGCTGCCATCTCCTCTCCATGCAAGGCATGGTAGATACACGATGCCTGAGGAAAGCACGGAACATCATCAAAGATCACAGCCACCCAGGCTATGGTCTGTTCACACTGCTGCCGTCTGGTAGACGCTACCGGAGCATTGGGGCACGCACTTCCAGAATCACAAACAGTTTTTTCCCTCAGGCCATAAAGGCTCTTCAATCAACAACACTGATTCATGATCATAGTGATCACACATGAACATTCCAGATGCTCTGATGTCCTTTCAGCTACTTCTAATGGGCATTAGAATATTCCTTTTAGTTTACATTTCTTTATGTATATTACTGCCATACTTGCTATTTCTATTATATTCCAATACCAATATTGCTGCCAGTACTCTTTTTAAACTGCTTCTATGTACAGTGTTATGTATATTTTTGCTGTGTGTAAATTTTTCTTCTTAAGTTCTCACTACATAACTGTAGTGTGCTATGCCACCATTCATACGCTTATTGCACTCATATACACTGATCAGCCATAACATTATGACCATCTGCCTAATATTGCGTAGGTCCCCCTTTTGCTGCCAAAACAGCACTGACCTGTCGAGGCATGGACTCCACTAGACCTCTGAAGGTGTGTTGTGGTATCTGGTACCAAGACATTAGCAGCAGATCCTTTAAGTCCTGTACGTTTTGAGGTGGGGCCTTCATGGATCGGACTTGTTTGTCCAGCACATCCCACGGATGGTCTGAGATCTGGAGAATTTGGAGGCCAAGTCAACACCTTGAACTCGTTGTCTTCCTTGAACCATTCCTGAACTATTTTTGCTTTGTGTCAGGGTGCATTATCCTAATGAAAGAGGCCAGTGCCATTAGGGAATACCTTTGCCATGAAAGGGTGCACATGGTCTGCAACAATGCTCAGATAGGTGGTACGTGTCAAAGTAACATCCACATGAATGGCAGGACCCAAGGTTTCCCAGCAGAACACTGCCCAAAGCATCACACTGCCTCCAAAGCCTTGACAGAATGTTCACCTGCTGCCTAATATATCCCACCCACTGACAGGTGCCATGATACGAAATTATCAGTGTTATTCACTTCACCTCTGAGCGGTCATAATGTGAAGGCTGATCGGTATATAGCTATAATATTCCATAACTCTACCAATTGCTGCTAGTTTACACTGTTATTTGTATTACAGCCATACTTGCCATATCTAAATGTTCAAATATTACCCAGATTGCTGCTATATCAATAAAACTACCCAGATTGCTGCTAGTTTACAGTACTATTTTTTTTAAACTGCTGCTAGTGTACAGTGTAATGTATATTGTTGCTTCATTTTATTATTATTTTCTGTCTAGCAACATTTTCGCCTATATATTCTTCTTCTGAACTCTCACTATGTAGCAGTCGGGTGGCATGTCACAAGAATTCCATTGTGCAAGATGAAGCTGTGTTGTTCGTTGCATTTGACATATAACCCTTGAAACTTGGGAACAAAAGCTGCCAAGGAGTTTAACTATGACTTAGACAGTGCATGGCTGAACAAACATTTTAAATCCCCACCCCTTGGCAACCAGAGAGGACCTTTTACAGTATATGAAGTTTAATTTACAATTAATCCATGTTGACATTTCTTTGGGGCAGAATAAAAGCGTGCCATCTACTCGTAACGGCACCACTTAACCAAATAAAATTCAAGGGACGTGTGGATGTACCACTAATGGTGATTCTGATTCCATAATCAGGACATGACAGGCTGAATTCAGTAGACACAGCTATCCACGTGGTTATTAATGAAAGGATTCAAAGCATTTCATCTGACCGCAGATCCTTTGCAATACCTCTGTGGACCCATTTTGAAAACCACTGGATTATGACATATAGGAACAGTTTGGCTGACACTGGACACGCCTGGTCTTGGTCACTTTTAAATACTTTCCAAACTTTTTTTGTCCAGGAGGCTTAAAGGGAAAGCTACATTTTTTTTACCTGGCCTTATTTTCACTATTTGTGCAAGTAGACAGAGAATTTTTTATATATTTTGGGGGGAAAAGGGGAACAAAAGAAAACATTTTTCTCATGAGCAAAACAAACAAAAATAACCTAGTGGGAGAACAACTGCAAGTACAGATTGAAGAAATGTAAATTCAGTGCCATATTATTGAGCTCTTGCATCCATTATCGTCGGCAGTTACATATAACAAACGATTATTTTCACAGAGCCCACATCCGGGCAATATGAACATGTGTGAATGGCGCAATCAGCGTTAAGGAATCCACCGGTCAGATCACATTTCTCCCGACCTGTCAGGACCCGACTCAACCCAAACTGACCAACCACCACCAGCCCAGCCACCAGCCCATGAAGATTGGTTGCTGCAACACAATTGGCTTCCTTATGGCCCTCCCGTGGTTCCTTGTCCCTCAGAAAGGCATGGCAGGCTACCTCATGAGCTGGTTCCCTGAAGGAGTTTATGTCAGTGTGCCTGAAATCCCCTGGATCCACCTGGGCAACCCTGTATTTTGCTAGGGAAACTGCCCTATTCTGGGCCCCAGCGCCAGCTCTGCAGAGAAGAGATCATCTGAATAGAACATTTTGACTGAAGTTACAGGGACTGGAGATCAAAGGAACAGAATGGGGAAGTCTGTCTGTAAATTGTGGTGAGACAATTTCATCAAGTTGAAAGGCGTCGTTAATGTCCCAGAGGAAACCGGCGAAAGCTGATTTGATAACAGTGCCATTTTGTGTGGTTTACTTTTGTGTTCATTAGCCCCATCCATTTAAAATGTCACTCAAGGCATTAAATGGGCTCATTTGAAAATAAAACATCATTACCTATTTGTAAAGCAGGTTGTTTTTGACTGCAGTGCTAGAATACTAAATGTACAGCTCAAAATCACAGTTCTTGCAAAACACAAATGAATGCCTGCTTTGCAAAACAAACCAGTCTTGACAAGAAAGCAATTTATAATCAAGCCAGAATGAACAGTGATTAATGGATTAATCAACAGAGTTCATTTTGAGCCTCCTGCTTGTGTCAACAAATACTCAGGACACCACAGTAGAAGTGGAGAATGGGTTGTGTTCATTAGGCAACCAGAATACCCTTCTGGCTGTAGTCACGTTTTCTCATGTAGGACAAACTCATGAGGCCCCCTTGCTTTGTCTAACCACACATCAGTTGTGTACTGTGGTCCCTTAAAACACGACAAGTGATGAATGGTGCAGATATCAGTAGTTTATTAAGTCCAACACATTGAAAATGGGAAAACTAAAACAAAAAGAAAATTTGATCCACCTGCAACACTTTTTTTTTTCTACTAGCAAAATGTAGAAAGTAAACACAGTAAATAAAAAATGGCAACCAACTTGACTGCTGATTTTACCACACCTGCTGAAGCCAAGAAGGCAATCCTATTCCATGGAAATGAGGACCAGAACGATACACACTTAGATCCGCTCTACTGCATTTTTATTTATTTTTTCAACAGTGGAAAAAGCTTACAGCCTTTGCTTAAGTTGAGGGGTAATTTGAAAGGGGGTAGAGGTGGGTGTTTGGCTGAAATTTCATTAAACAAAAAGAAAAGGGAAAAGAGTTGAAAGGAGAATCTGTGGAGAAAGGTTATCGCCACCCAATTTTAAGGTACTGCTTAACGTAAAAATTTTCAGACTTCCGAAAACCAGCCTGAAAGCGTGATGGCTTCCCCTTCAACGGACTCCATTGTTGCCCATTGCAAAAAGTAGAATTGCAGTAAGTGCCCTTTTTTGCTGATAAATCTGAAACAGAGTATTTAGGCAGCTGTGAAACTTATCCCTATTGTGGAAACACAAGAGGCCACAGGGGTGTAGCTCTGCACTGACTCAATGCTGGAGTCCAGGGCTCCATCACTCCCATGTTTGGCACCTAGCTTTATTCCAGCCGAAGGCATCTGCCTTTCAGGGTATGTAACACACGTGCAACACCAGTGACTGCCCCACACTGAGTGATGTAGCGAAGTGGATTTTACCAGTACAAATTACCAAACGTTAACTGAATGGGTTGCAGTTCATTACTGAAAAGCATTGCCTGAAGAAAATTCAGACAGTCAGGAAATATGTGGTTTCCAGTAGTAAGAGGGGGAGGATCTGAAGAAAGTGTTTTTTTTTTTTTTACCCTGACAGGTTGTTGAATAATAGTGCAACAAAGAAGACAGACCACAGACCTCAATCAGGTTTCCATTTCAGTGCAAAACCAGTTTAAAAAAAAAAAAGCTATGTTTTTTGCTCCCCGAAGAATTCTGCTTTAGGTTGATACTCAAGTCTTCCCTTTCACGCAGTCACAAAAATAGAACCCATTGTACTGGAAGTGTACCGTTATAGAATTTCGACTTGCCCGTTTAAAAAATATAATCCATACACTAAGCACATTGAATATCATCATTTTAAAAGCATAGATGGATTTAAAAATAAAATACTAAAAAAAGTTTGTCACCCCAGATACAGTTCGCACAAAAGGCTAAATCCCACCCAAGACAGTCTTACAAAAATTGCTGCAGAGGAAAATGTTTTTGGATGAAACAGTCTGACGCTCTGGGGTCCAAGGTTTATTCCACGTGCCGCTTTTGTAGATCGAAAGACTATGCCGCTCCAAACGAATGTACCGGTTCCCAACTGTCTAGTAGCCCGTGTCATTGTGCAATAACGTTTTTTCCTTTAAGAGTGCATTTCATTTTGACAGTCCGTTACCAACTCAACGGTCAATCCAGCAGATAACGAACCAATCCGAAGTTCTCCAAGGCAGTCGCCGCTTGACCAGCCGCAGAAGCACACCACGACTGTTCTGCGTACCACAGAGTTATCTAACCATGCATCTTTTGACCACCTGCCATTAGAACAGAACTTCTGGCACCTCGTCTAACCACCGTCTACTCCGAAAAACACATCAGACACTATAAAACAATGTACAAAACTCACAGCACATCTTAGGTAGTGAAACGCCAGGTATGGGTGAATGAAATGCACACCGAAAAAAAAAAAAAGAAACGTTATGATCTTGTCAAGAACACTGCAAATTATCCCGCACTCAGCAGATATAGAAGGCAAGTGAAACTTCTCCGCCTGCCAGAGAGGAGCGCGACAACGGACACCCGATCTCAATTCACGAGTTAGACTGGAAATAGAAGGCACCGTCATGCTTTTGGATCATTCTGAAAGGAAAATAAAAACAAATCATACAGTAAACTAGGATTTTTGCTGTACATTTATTATGCTGCTCCGCACTGAGGCGGGGAATGGGGGTGTGGGGTGAGAAGGGCACGCACGTTACCCGTCCCGGGTTTCACCGTTCAGGTATTAAAAAAAAAAAATTTATTAAAAAAAAGACGAAAAAAGAAAATGCTAAAACAAACCACAAAATAGATAATAAACCCATTAATTTTTAATCATCAAAGTAGTGATCAAGCCAGCATTACCACTTTCCTAATGTTCATCTTGGTTTCAGTCTGTGGATCATTAATTTTCTCTCCCCTGTTCGTTGAAGTCCAGGAACTTTGAGATTTTATTGAATTTGAAAAAACAAAAAACAAAAAAAAAACACCTGTAGACTGGTTTGTAGCGTCTCGTTTTGTTGATTCCAGCTGTAATTGAAGCATAGGTACAGTATAACTTGCGGATGGGGGAAGAAAAAAATAAAATAAAGTCTACTGGTCACTGACATTGCCTGAAGTACAGGCGGCCTTGTCACATGGGCAAGCTTCGAGACAACAGCATGTATCAACCCAGCTGTGTTTCAGAGACGTCGATGCAACACGACAATAGTACCCATTAGTGCATGAGTGCATGCGCAATTCGTTGTAACCAGTGTTCTTTGAAAAGGGAGAAAAATAAAAAAGGCAAGCCTCCTTCCCCCAGGAATTGCACGAAATGTGCACCTCACGCTTTACCAACAGTAATGGGCAGAGAACTACCATGTATAAAATGTGCAATAAGAGGGAATTCATTACGTGGCGTCCCCGTAAGTCGAGGCACATAATCTCTTATTCAAATGATGGGCTGTATTATCGTAGGTAAATGTCTATCAGTCCCCGCCTATTAACGCTGCAGATTAATCCTGGCTGTTTTTGCTTGTCCTCAAATTTACAAATGAGTGTTTGTGAATTCTTGAGAAAACCGGAAAAGGACGCTCAGCTCACAGCTAAGTAAAGCGAAGGAGGTCGCTTTTGGTTCTTCATCTGTTTCACATCAAAGAAGAAACGGTCGACAGGCTGTGTCACATTCCAAAGCCAAAAAAAAAAAAAGAATAGAAAAACCGAAAAACAAAACAAAAAAGTATATACGTTTATACATGTAGATTTTTCGTTAACGAGAACGGCAGAAGATGAAGAACATGGTACTACTTCCGAACTGCAGGTGGCGATCTCAGCGGCGCGGGGTGGTGAAGCGGCCCTCACCGGATCCACCTGCCCCTCTTCCAGAGCCCAGGCCTGGTTTGGGAGCCCCCAGGCCCCCCCTGGGGGGAGGGCCCCGGCCGTCGCGGTCACGCATTATCCCACCGCCACCAACCATGCCTCCCCGTGGGCCACCGGGGCCACGGTCGCTGCGCCGTCCCATGTCTCGGCGGTCGTCTCCGCCGCCGCGCACCTCCCGTTCACGCACGGCCCTGGTCTTCTTCTCCTCCACGTTCAGACGCACCTCACCGCGGAACATGATGGGCTATGGGACAGAGGAAGGCCCAATCAGAACAGGCAACACGGGAACAGAGGACAACAGCCAACCAACAATGTCAGTATCCCCATTCACGTGGGGGCATGGACAGCAAAAGAAACCGGTTGTCTTTACCCCCTTGAGGCTCCTCTAAAGATCTATTCAAAGTGTTTAAGTGGACCAGGTCACTCCTAGTAGGATAGGGAGAAACACAGAAGTGTTTCAGCCCTCCAGGAGCAAAGTTGCCTACCGCTGCTGTAAGGAGGGAGTTGATATACTGTTCCAAAAAAACAACCCACAACAACAACAGCAGTTCCATAAAACACCAATCCATGTGCCACCAAAACATCAGCCGTGTATATAACAGATAATGAAAAGCGCTTGGCCCTCCTACCTTGGCCCCCAGGATTCTCTGAACTGGGTCAGAGTCATCGAACACCACAAATCCAAAGTTGGGCAACTTTCCTCCGACGCCCTTTGTGTTGATACGAAGCTCCACCACATTGCCAAAGGCTGAAACGGACATTTCACAGGTTTATGCCATTACAGCTTCCCATACTGGTTCATACTTGAGCTATTAATATAGACGCGCACTTACTCATGAAGAAGTCCTTGAGCTCAGCCTCGTCGATGTCGTGAGGGAGGTTTCCGACGAAGAGCTGGTGGCTGTCTGGGTAACGAACGATCCGCCTGCTGTCCGTCTCCCCAGGGTCTGACTCGCCCCGACCTTGAAGGTCAGAACAGGCACACGGTCCTTAGCGACTCGGTAGCAACACCGATCAGAGCACATTTAGTAGAAAGGACACAACTTTATTACCTTTGTTGACAAAACTGAAGTGGGGTTTCCCGGTTTGTGATTCTGAAGGTGCGACACCATCTACCAGTGACAGAGACGTGCACACATTGAGCTAGCCGTGAACACCGTACATACCACCCCAGTGAGAGCAACCGTGGCTTTGGTGAATTTTAACATGAACACCGGCTTGAAAACCAGAGTCTTGAGTGTACGGACAGGCTCTAACCAACCACAGCAACCAATACTGGAACCAGTGTACGCATTTGGTCTCACCAGTTCTGGGCCCGCGGGCTACGAAGGCCGGTCTGTCACGTGTGCGCTGGTCCCGGAGTCCCCGGAGAGGGGCTGCCTGGGTCTCCGGCTTGGCCTCAACTCGGGTCTGTTGAGGACCACAACACACACACAGATGAGACCCACCCCCCTCTCGCCACAGACCTTCAGCACAACATTCACTGCCGAGACACGCGGGCGGCGGTGTTCACCGGAGGTGGGGGTTACCTGGGAGCTGGGTGCTTTAACAACATGGGGCGAGATCCCAGAAGAGGACACTGTGCCGCTAGGAGGCAGGTTTTTACTGGTCACTGAGGCCCAGGAGAAGGTCTGTGAGGAATTCAGTCATAACGCAACCGTGCCAATCAGTATTACAGTATAATGGAACGTGGTTAAAATTGTTCCAATGCAGTGTCGAAAATGGTCAGTCATCCTTAGTAGGCATGGCGAACACGCCGCTTCATGCACGTGCAAATATGCCTGACATCTGAAAGAAACGGCACAGTCGGACTAGAACCATCTAGCGGGAGACGGGACCAACCTTGGGGGCCTCCTGGGTGTGGGGTGGGGACTCGACAGGAACCGGAGAGGGGGCCTTCTCCTCCAGCTCTTCCAAGACCTTCTCCACCTCCGGCTTCACCTCCTCCACCTTGGGTTCCGGTTCTGGTTCGGGTTCTGGCTCAGGGACCGGCTCCTCCATGGGCTCCTCAACACCGTTGCTGAAAGGAACAAATAAAGAAAAATCCAGTTTCATCCAGCTGGTCACCAAGGCCCCAAAAACACTGGAACACCCTAGAACAGTGTTTCTCAACCCTCTCCGGGGGCCTCCGTCGAAGACGTCTTCTACACCCCACCGCCCCCAAAGTGGTAAAAACTCACGTGACGGGGTGAGTCTCGTAGTAGGTGGTGCTATTCGGACTGTCCTGGAGTGGTTCTGGGGATGGCGCTCGCTCCTCCTGTTCCTCCTCAACCTCCTCCTCAGATTCTAAAAAGGTGAGCGGATCGATTAGTAACAATACCCAGCATAAAGACCTTAAACAGAAGTGTTCAAAACTAAAATACCATACCCTCATCGAGTTCAGCCTCCGAATCGCCAAACACCTCATCCTCGTAACGGAAGATGTCATTGTGTACATAGAATTTGTTTGCCACAGAACCCTGTGGAAAACAGCCAAACAACATGCTATTTGTCATCTGTTCGTAATTTAGGACTATGAAAAACAAATGTGTGTTCCGATATCTGAAAGTCTTTTGAAACTTAACGGCAGTTGGCTTGAAAATGCCAGGGTGGCAATCCAGTGGGCACAAATGTCTTAAAACACAGTGAATCAGGGAGGTAAGACTTGAACTCTTAAGCAGTGATTCCCAACCCCAATTCTTGAATACAACCAACGGAGCACATTTCGTTGTGGCGCTACAAACAATCAAACTCACTGAAAGCCTAAAGGGTTAGTTGACCAGTTGAAACCAGCATGCTTGTTTAAAGCAACACGGAAAACGCGTATGGTCGGGGGTATGCGAGGACTTTGGGAAACACTCCCCGGCTCAAGACAACACAGGTTGCTCCAATGAAACCACGTTAACGCCATTTTGTTCATGACCGGAATTCCCAGTGAGTGGCAATCAAAACCATGGCAACGACCCCAAAACCTAATAAGAAAGACCGGCGTGCAGTGAGCTCCACCCTTACTACGCACCTCTGGAGCAAGCACAAATGTCTGCATGAACTTCCTCATTGGCTGGCCGTTGTTAGAGAGCTCTCCGAGAACCTGGACCACAACGCCATCGGTCAACGTGGCGTGGGCGTCCACGTGCCTGATCTTTGTGTGGCACTCTTGGAACTGCAGGGACAGAACCTTCTTGTGGATTTCCTTGACAATGGCGTGAGAGGTACACAGTTAGAAATAAGCAATGAGGGGAAAGAGTGCTTCATGAGAGTCTGTCTTTCTGCATGATTCTCATCGAGGCATTTGAAGGCCATTAAAGCAAAATTAAAGGGGCAAAATGAACTCGAGATATCCATAATACAGAGTCGTGACGCTTTTTGATTTGGGATATTGACACTTACTGCTTGCCCGTACACTGCTTCCGCCAGCTTCCCATTGGAGTCAAGTCCGCCATGAACATAAGAGGAGTTCCTTCCATAGAACCTGTGAAGGCAAAGCAGAGATGATCAAAGCCCTTCTGATACAGCCTAGTCTTCACTCATCTAAGATAATAATCGCATGCTGTTATTTACTATGTTTTCAATCTGTTCACACCTGTGCAGAAAATCAGGTGCTTTGTTTAAGAGTGTGTAATACTGCCTCACGAACTCCCGCCCTACAAGCAGGGGACTTGGCTTCTCCATCACCATTTCTTTGGTAAACAATATGAAGTGCTGAAAAAGAACAAAAATATTGTTTTAGTGGTAATGTGAAATACAACTGACGTGACCTGAGAAGACAGAGGTCAACACTGCAGAATGAAAACAAGGACATGACAGGTGTCATTCATACTGAACAACAATGTACAATATCAACCCCATATACCAGAAAGGCACTAATGTGAAAACTCAGCCACTGATTACGGTAAAAAAAAATAGAAAGTGTATGAACGCTCAATATAATTTGATGTACAGACTGGGCATTTCAATATCAGTGTTTCTTATATTAAGTAGTAGAACATGTCTCCAAAAATTCATCTAATATCTTGTGCAAATTATACATTTATTTTCATTAAATTGCAAAATGTCTCCCATCCATATAATGTTTAACTAGCCAGCTGGCTAAGCTATTTTGTTAGCATACACTAGCGTGCAACTGCGCCATCACGTTTATCCACGGCTGCACAAGAGAGGGGTAGCGATGCACGGGCCGACATCAGCAACATGTTATTACATTACCAGTTACAGATGTCTGATAAACTCTTTTGATTATTAGAAAATTATCTTAATCGCACGTTTGATGGTTGGCCTATTGTGAGATCTGCGGAAGGCCTCCCACGACCTGGCAAAGCCTTTCGTAGCTCGGTGCCTATTTTTTTGTGGTATCGTCGAATCATAACCATGTCCTTACTACCCATAGTTCGGCTGTTTACAGCCATTAACGTTTGCAAAACCGTAGCATCCAAAGAGGCAACGTATTTAGAAATGACTTCATAAAATTAAATACTGTGATGCAAGGTGACATATTTGCAAGGTAAAAGATTACCGATGTAGCTAGCTACTGTTAACTACGTTATGGTAGTCTTAAGCTAAATCGGGCCAACCTACAGCAGTTAGCCACAACTTTAACCCCTACGTGCAATGACAAAATAATTCAACGCCTTTTTCAATACAAACTATACATTTTTGTACTAAGTTTTAAAGCACATTAAGACCTAGTCGTTTCCTAATGAAACGATAGTGAAACCGGTAGGTAGGTCATCGCGGTAAGACTTATTTGTGGCGTCGTTCTTATTCGTCCAAACGCCTATTCTACTGACAACATGGTTTAGCCCCGTCAAAAAGTTATTTGCGTAACGTTAATCAGATGGATTTGAACGAGTTTATGAAGAAATACGTTAGCTCAACTGTATTCATTTGAAATGATAAAAATTGCTAACCAACCACTTGTAATTGGAAGCCAGCTAAGCAATGCACATTGTTAGCTTGCTAGTCAACTACTCTGAACCATGTATTCCGTGCGACTAACGCGCTCGCGCTAGTCACTGCATGATATACTAATAGTATTACGAACGCTGGCAGGAATAAAAAAGGATGGTTAACCTAATTAGCGATGTCTGAATGTGTCCCGTGTAATGCATTACACAGTTCAACCACATCGTTTGTATGTAGTTCGTGCCAGCCGTGAAGAAAATATTGAATACGGTCAAGTTCAGGGCTTAGCTAGGTAGTGCTTAGCCAGCATCACAAGATTCCATGCCTTCCTGACTTAAACAGAAAGCCAGTTTAACTATTCTATTAGAAAGCTAACGTTAGCATATTTATTGTTTTAACGTTACTTATGATACGTCAAAACATGAAGACACAATGATCACACAGTTAAACACGATATTAGCTGACGTTGATTTGAGATGTAGTTACCTTTCATTTGTTATTTTTATGTAGCTAGCTATTCAGATTAGACAAAGCATTGGCTAACTAACGCTAGCCAGCTTACATGCTAACGTTAGTTTAACTAGCTAAAAAGGTAACTTACCTTTTGAAGGGCCTATCTAATTGAACAGAGTTATTAAATAAATAACTATGAATAGTATAGATTCTGCTCGTCGACAACAATACTCTGAAATATTAAGGATATTTCAACTGTAATTTATTATATTTCCCACCCTCCACTGAGACTTTATGATCTCTGCTCTATCAGAGATTGGAATTTAAAGCGATAGACTTCAAATTTATTGTCGAACCCCTGCAATCTGGGGCAGGGAACCCCCGTCACAGCGCGGTAGCCAATGAAATGTTTACACTGGACAACATCAATTGTGACGTAGAATAATGTATTTTCCGGTATTTTCCCGCCTGTCTTCCTGCCTAAAATCCAGACATTTTGACGTCACAGCAGGTTAATTGAGTCAAAATTGATTGCCTGCAATTTTACAAAAAATTGGAGTGTAAAACCATTGTACAAATAAGACTGAGAAAATATTTCTAGTTTGATGCTTTGATGGTTATGACTCAAGTCAAGGAACAACCCACACAATTACTTTGACAACATTATAGCATGACATCATATGAAGTGAGAAATGAAATGAAATACAACTTACCATCCCTATTGACATGCAACTTACAAAGCATTTTTCTGCCTACAAAGAGCTTATATAAATGTGTCCTGTGCACCAGGCCTGTCATATAGACCAGAGATGTGGTAAAGTAGTTTGTTGGTTTTAACGCAGGACAAGTGATAGAAAACTAAAATGCTTGCCGGGACTTTGCTTGTTTAGCCTGAATTGGTTAGAATAAAGTCTTAATCACTGAAGTGTTTACAAAAACGTGATCATCACACGCCTTGTGTTGTTACCTGCCACCTGTGTGTGATGTAACTACAATAAATGTAGGATATTATTCATTATCTTATAGGACAATAATCAGCATATAATTTTTTATTTGCTGCATTCACTGTCTCAGGATGGTAGTTACAGGCAGCTGTTTGTGGTTTGTTCCATAGCACCACACAGCAGATTCAAATATTCAACTCTTCATCAAGATTTGAATATAATCCCTGTTACCTTAAACTAGGTAGCCTACTTTGAATCCACCCGGTATAAATTGTGCGGGTGGATATTTAAATAAAAAATGTAGAATGAGCGCCATCTCATGGACAAAAGGCCACACGCAAAGTATAAAAAACAATGTTGCAAAAAACAAAACGTAGGAATCCGCAACTAGAATGCTGCGAATTATACTTTTTACATTGAGAAAAGGTAAAACATTTACGTTTGGACAAAAGTTTCGGGAACACATCCAATTCTGACTGGGAGCTTTGCAGGACTGACTTGTTGCTTAGCAGCCACAAACCCAAACAATGGTTATGTAATGGAATAAAATAATGTACCACATCATTTTTTACTTGAATTTTTTTTCTAAATAGTAAGCTTTTCTCATTCAATTCAAAGCACTGTAAACACAAAACCTGGGTGGATCAAAACAGTTGTGTATGCTTTTAAAGTTTTTTTTATAACTATAAAGGCCCCAAAATAGCCAAACAGTAAAGACTTTTTCAGTTTAAATAAGAGTATATAAGACAACTTCATTCCATTCAAATCCATTCTTCAAACGTGAAACGTTCAGTTTCACCAAAGGGATTCAGCCCCATGCAGCCCCTTCCCTTCATGGACTGTGCTGTATTTTCCAGAGGTGCGTGCCAGAGTGGCCGTGACGCCATGACTCCTAAAGTAATCTGAGTCTCCAAGTGAGAATGTGAAATTTCAGGGGAACAGCAAGAACAAGATGGCTGGCCCGGGACAAGGAAAGTGTTTTGCTTCTTTTCTATAAACGAGTCGTTTCGTTTAGTTTCTTTTCTTCATTTTCAATTTTATGCGTAAATGTCATACTACAAATTGGTTTGGTAGCTATTCATATTTTTACATAGGCCTGCTTTTGCTAGAGTTTCGATTTACGCAGACGCTGACTTTCTTGAATCCATAAACATTAATTGTTGAATTATTTGGCTATACTTTCAACTTATTTTCCGAAGTCGTTTAAAAAAAAAGTTCTGATGCGAAGCTTAACAATACAAATCACTACCTCTGTGGTTTCCGAAAGGATTTGGGGGAGTTGAAACTGTCCACTTTCTCAGATTTCAGTGCATGCTTACTGTTTGATATGTACGTAAAAGGTAACATGAACAAAGCACCTGCCTGTGGCTAGAGACATCCTTGGTTTTAAACATTTCGTAAATGTAGTTTGCCTGGACTTCTAAAACTCTTCAGTTTACTGGACTAACAATGAGCTCAACTCGGATGAGATCACAACAACCGCAGCATACTCAGGCTGGCAGGTTTGTCACGGGTACAACGGGTGCGTCGTTGCCGCACAGACTGAACACAAGCGAGGGTATTGAGATGGAGAACATTCAGCACCAGGATCTTGGGCTCGGGGGCACGATAGGTACTTCATCACCCCCCTCGCGACAAGCCTGGAGCAGGGACAACCCGGGGTTCGAGCCAGAGGATGAGATGATGGAGGCCGATTGGCCTCCGGCCAGCCCGGGGAGAAGGTCGGTGTCCACGGCCTCCAGCAGCAGCTGTAGCAGCGGACTGGGAAGTTATAACGCTGGGGGGAGCAGCACTCGCATCCACCGTGGATTATACCCGACCCCAACAGTAGATGCCCTGCAACAAGAGGGACATGAGATAAAAAGCTGTGGGAAGAGGATACTGGAGAAAATAAGAAGTTAGTGACACTTATGTTGCCTCCTTGCATGTGAACATACTACAGCCTCTGCAACAAGGGGTCTGCGCCTCCACAAATTTATTTGGCACACCTGCTCGTTTTAATGCAAAAAAATCTGTCCACAAGATAATACTAAAAACATGCAGATGTGGCCAAGAGTGTACTTAATAAAGCTGTGGGCGAAAGTAAATCCCATTTAGGGCACCCACCCGTTAACCTATAGAGAGACCTAGGTAACTGGGTCAAAACACATCAGGCATCCTTCACAGTTTCACACACTTTCACACGACCGTCGATGCCCTCATTGGTAATGCACCCTCATTCCAAGTAGAGCCTTGACGGGTAAGAACAGACGCTAACATGTGTTTTGACGTGATTCCAGTTCTGTGGGGTACTCAGCTAATGGAGGACCGTGACAGCAGCAGAGAGAGGTACCTAAAGAACATCCTTAGAGAGACGGTCACCTACACCATCTTTCTCATCACACTGTGTATCTGTAAGTACACACACGTACACACTTTTCTCAAACTGAGATTAAGCCAATCCTGGGTGGACTTTCAATAGGTTTGCCCTTGAGGTCACAGGACTAGGTTTTCTTTTAGGTCCGGCAGAAAGGTAGACCTAATAGTTCCAAATCACGTCAGATTTTTCCTAAAGAGGAAGATGTATTTAGGGCACAATACAAGTCTTATTGCAGTAGAAATTTTGGGCTTACTTCTTTATACCAGAAAAGTTTAGAATATGTACGGCCATCGTAATAAAGTTGGAATAACAGTGTTTACACCTAACAGTAGGATATCAATAAAGCCCCATTGCGCTTTTTACTTTTTGAAAACAGACTGAACCGTGGTATGAAGTATGTTACTGTTGGTCTAAGCCAGAAGAAACTGGATCATTTGTCCATGGAGAATTGTTGCTGCTAACCAGCTTTCCTTGAGGAAAAGTCATTTTCCGAACTCTGAACTTATTTGGCAGCTGATTACCAAAGCTAGCTTTAGCCAGGAACTTCCATTTGAGTTTAGTCACCATCATTGTACGTTTTGTGAACAGGATTGTGGGACGGCAGTGTGCGAAAGTCATAACGCTACTCTGCAGAGTCAGAATGCTATTAATCTGGTTTCACCACCGCTAAGAAAAAAGGTTTGTCTGCCAGGATGGGGTTTTGGGTGGATCAGGAAGTCATTTCCTGGCTGACATGATGGCACTAGATCAGCCAGTTTTCCTGCTAGGATTGGGTCAGTCGGAAAGAGGCTGAAAAAGCATCATCTAAAAGAGCCATATGGACTGTCTGTATAGATATATGGCTGTGTAGACTTTTCATAGATATATAGAAAATATGGAGATATAATGGATAAAATAATTATACCTCATGAACTGTTATTTGGTAGCGAAGCACAGTGAGCCCAGCTGGTAAACGTCCCTTAAACATATCCAGAGAAGCTCTTACACGCTCACCTTCTGTGTGTTATAGTGACCTATGGGATGGTGACCTCCAACATGTATTACTACACTAAGGTGATGTCACAGCTCTTCCTGGATACGCCAGTGTCCCCTGGAGACCCCGCCACCTTCAGAAGCCTCTCCAGTATGGGTGAATTTTGGAAGGTAATGCGTCAGCGCTTGGTCGACTGTGCAGTGGTGTTTTGTTTCTCACCGTGTGCTCTTTGTCTCATGGTGGCTTAGTAATGACAAAGTGGTCAGTGTATGAAAATGCCCCTCTCCGATTATATGAAGCAAAAAACCTTGCATGTGGTCAAAATCCCATCGACGACAGCATCTTCTCTAGAATATTCCATCTAAAATTTTACAGCTGACGTTCTTAAATCGGAGCATCGTAAAGTAGTGAGTGCATACTGAGCTGGATGGAACGTAACCTCAGATACCTAAAATAACCTCAGAGACCTCCAGAGCTTTCAGTGGTTTTCCTCCGCCTGTAAACCAAGCATGTCTCTCCGCCACGCAGTTCACAGAGGGCCCCTTCCTGAACGGCATGTACTGGGAGGTGTGGTACAACAACAAAAGCCTCCCCGAAAACCGGAGCATGATCTACTATGAGAACCTGCTCCTCGGAGTGCCCCGCATCCGCCAGGTCAAAGTTCGCAACGAGTCGTGCACCGTCCACGAGAACCTGCGGGACGAGGTGCATGACTGCTACAACATGTACACCGCCAGCAATGAGGACACAGCCCCCTTTGGCCCCAAGAACGAAACCGCGTATGTACAATAAAAAAAAAACAACAACCAACCGTTTCATTTAAAAGAGTGTATTGAAAATGACTGCATGGTTAAAAATGAACGCTACCACAAATACCTATTAGTATAGAAAGGCAGAAGACTCCAAACCTAAACAACGGTT
The DNA here is from genome assembly GCF_011004845.1 of Esox lucius. Classification (NCBI taxonomy): domain Eukaryota; kingdom Metazoa; phylum Chordata; class Actinopteri; order Esociformes; family Esocidae; genus Esox; species Esox lucius. The sequence continues at coordinate 13,809,821 of NC_047593.1, forward strand.
ACAACTTTAGTAACAATATTAGTGTTTGTGTGGACGCGTTATTTAGTCCACACCACAGAAGCATGTCGCTCGCTATCTTACGACCGGGCCAAACAGTTCTGTCGTGGTTCTGATGAGTCCGACTCACTGTGTCCTTCAGGTGGGTGTACACGGAGGAGGGCCGCCTGAATGGGAGTGGTCACTGGGGCCAGGTGGCTGCCTACGGAGGAGGGGGGTACTACCAGGACCTGTCCCGTACCCGGGACGAGTCGGCCGGCCTGCTCCGCTCCCTCAAACAGCAGCTGTGGCTGGACCGAGGAACCAGAGCCGTCTTCCTGGACTTCTCTGTGTACAATGGCAACATCAACCTCTTCTGTATCGCCAGGTGCCGACCCAAGTTATTACTAATGACGTATTTACTACACAGGGGATGTATTTCTGTACTGGTTGTATGTGGTGTTATACTGGTTATGGAAAGGCTACAACCACATTTTCAAGTAGTCTTCTTTTTAAATGTAATCCCGTGGTCACCTCTGATCGGTCTCTAATTTGCTTGGACATCCAGTTTAGAGTGACGGCCTGATTTAGGCACAGATACAGGTCTTTGTGGTCCTGTAAACATTTCACATCTTAGTAATCACCTTGACCGTGCTCCCAAGAGTTAAGCCCATTTGATATTCCGTATCTAGTCTTTCTGAATGCTCCATGGTGGGATGGCTATTCAACTAACTACAGAGGGAACCCAGCGAATCAGCTGAATTCATGAATTTCACCGATGTTAATAATCCCTGTGGAGATGAATGAGGTGGAACTGAATGTTTCAGGTTGGTGGTGGAATTCCCTGCCACAGGAGGCGTGGTGACTTCCTGGCAGTTCCAGACGGTGCGTCTGATTCGCTACATGTCCAGCTGGGACTACTTTGTCGGGGTTTGTGAAGTGGCCTTCTGCCTTTTCATCCTGTACTACGTGGTGGAGGAGGCCCTGGAGATACACATCCACCGCCTGCGCTACTTCAAGAGCATGTGGAACTGTCTGGACGTCCTTATCGTCGCGGTGCGTAACCACCCTGCTTCCTGCTTGGGCGGCCCTGGTAGACTGTGATGATATACGAAACACCTCTTTACATGCGTGTTCGATGGGGACTCCATTACTTCCTGCCGCCCTTGTAGGAGGTGATGGAGCCCCCTTCGATGGGCATAGAACGCAGTGCAGTGGGCTTGTATGTGGTGGTCTAGTAAAGACATTGCAATGAAGTGAAGAGGTTTTTTGATATCCCAATATGGTTGTATTGAGATTCACACATGCCCCCCCCCCGTCTTTTTCCAGTTGAGTGTTTCTGCCATAATCATCAACATCACCAGAACATCCATGGTGAGCAGTCGGTTGAAAGACCTTCTGGAGAACCACAGCGCCTACCCCAACTTTGAGCCTCTCGCGCACCTCCAAGTTATGTTCAACAACATGGCCGCCGCCATCGTCTTCTTCTCCTGGGTAAAGGTAAGGACTGGATTTATGGTACGCGCCGACAAGCTAAAAATAGCAATTGAGGGGAAACTGGCCATCTCCAGGGCTAGGAGCAGGTTCTACTATCTTGCCCTTCAAGACCCGACTGGTTGGCTGAAGCCGAAGGGCGCCCCGTACAGGAAAACGAGATTGAAGATAACAGAACACATTTCAAAGGAACTTCACAGGAAATCTGACATGGTTTCTGACAAGCTCTCTTCCATCGGCAGCTCTTTAAGTTCATCAACTTCAACAAGACCATGAGCCAGCTGTCCAACACCATGTCTCGCTGTGCCAAGGACCTCACTGGCTTTGCCATCATGTTCTTTATCATCTTCCTGGCCTACGCTCAGCTGGCCTACCTGGTCTTTGGCACCCAGGTCAACGACTTCAGTACCTTCCAAGCCTGCATGTAAGTGCAACCCAGTGGCCCTTGAGGATGATATAAGACATCCATTTCCTTTGTCATCTGTCCCACTGTAATGCTTTCCCCTATCACTTCATCCATCTCATCATCTTCCCTTGTTCGCTGCAGTTTCACTCAGTTCCGCATCATCCTCGGCGACTTTGAGTTCTCAGAGATCGAAGAAGCAAATCCAGTCTTGGGACCCATCTACTTCACCACCTTCGTCTTCTTCATCTTCTTCATTCTCATGGTGAGCTCACGGTTGACTGTGCTGTTACTGACAAGGATTTCTCTCTCTCTCTCTCTCTCTCATCATAGACTCATAACAAATTGCTCGGTCTTGCGTTTCCTCTCCTGTAGAATATGTTCCTGGCCATTATTAATGACACGTACTCCGAGGTGAAAGCAGACATGTCCCAGCAGAGGTCTGAAATGGAGATGACGGACCTCATTAAAAAGGTTAGTTTGTGTGTCATTTCCCCCGATAGTGCCTTGATACGACACAGGAGCAGGGTTTGAACGGTCTGGAGCTGCAGAAACCTCAACGTTTCTGTTACACTTAAACTATTACACTGAAAAAGATTGAAGTTAATGTAAGTTGAAATATTGCTGAATATTATCATGACGGAGTGTGATGGGTCCCTGAGTTGACGAGGCAAGGAGAAAAAAATAAATAAATAAGGGAAATTAGCGAGTAGTGTCAGTGTTGATCAGTGTCTCTGGGGGGTTGGTCTGAATGGTGTTTCTGTACTGCAGGGCTGTAACAAAGCCTTGATGAAGCTGAGACTGAAGAAGACAACTGTGGACGACATCTCAGACAGCCTGCGTCAGGCTGGAGGCAAACTCAACTTTGATGAACTCCGCCAGCACCTCAGAGGGTAACTGCTGCAGTGCCTGAGCGGAACTTTCAAATTTACGATTTTTATGGAGGCATTATTTCATTCGTACGGACATGGAGAAATACATTAGAAACGGGCCGTGAAAGGGTGGCTAAATCTGTGTGTCCGTTGCCGTCTTGTGTTCAGGAAGGGCCACACGGACGCAGAGATCGAGGCCATTTTTGCGAAGTATGACCATGATGGGGACCAGGAGCTGCCTGAACATGAGCACCAACAGATGAGGGACGACCTTGAGAAAGAGAGAGTGAGTGGACACACGCACACACGCAGGCACACACACACACGCAGGCGCGCACACACGCAGGCGCGCACACACGCAGGCGCGCACACACGCAGGCACACACACACGCACTTTTGCAGATGTTCAGTGTGTCTCTGTGCACATGCCAGGAGGACTTGGATCTGGAGCGTAGCCCTTTGCCTAGACCCACCAGTGGGCGGAGCTTCCCACGTAGCCAGGACGACTCGGAGGAGGACGACGATGAGGACAGCGGTCACAGCTCCCGTCGCCGCGGCAGCAGCTCAGGGGGCGTGTCCTATGAGGAGTTCCAAGTGTAGGTTGAAATTCATTACACCCGAACAAGCAGGTGCTAGACCTTGCAGTTGAAATGGTTGGTTTTTGACGGGTCCTTTTTTTTAACAAGGGATGTATCTGGTAGAAATGTTATTCCATTCATACAGTGCCTCCATACATATACGTTTTTTAAATGTTTTTCTACTCCCACCAGATATAACTTTTTTTGTGTTCAATTTGCAATCACGGCCTTGCAGTCAAGGACTTTTGCAAATAAATACTTTTTTTAAACCTCCCATTTTGGGCTGGATGTGTAATATGTTTTTTAAACAGTATGTGTATAATCTAAGTACAATCAATATCATACCACCTAAGTTCCAAAAATTTGATGGCATGGAGCACATTATCTCTACAAACACCACATAGTACACACTTTTTCAATGTGGGTGGATTGATTTCCTGCCTGTTGGGCCCTGTCCGGGGCCTCCCTCGCATAGGGCCACAGTGTCACTGGACCCCCCCCCCCGTCTCAGTTCCAAGTTGTTACGCTGCTATATTATTGTGCTGGGGGATATGAGGAATGCACCACTAACTTTTCTCAGTCTCCTCCAGTTTTAATTTTAGGAGGAGATGAGGTCCTGGTCCACACCTACGGATTACCTGGTTTGGGGGGCCCGTTGCTGTCCCTGTCCTTGTCCACCTGGTCATACTTCTGACCTAGTCTAAAATCAAATAGACTCTGGATTTAGCCCAGAGAAATGTATTTATTATTCAAATTGGACTCTTAATATCTCACCCGGCACAGCCAGAAGAGGACTGGTCACCCCTCTGAGCCTGGGTCCTCTCTAGGTTTCTTCCTAGCCACTGAAATTCAACACTACTGTTGTTTTCTCCTTGGGGTTTAAGGCCGGGTGTCTCTGTAAAGCACTTTGTGACAACTGCTGTTGTAAAAAGGGCTTTATAAATAAATTTGATTGATTGACTTTTCATGGAACAGTCTGCCTGGACACTGCAACTTTACAACCGGTGGCAAAAAATCTGGGAGTGCATATTTAATCAAAACAAGAGTAGAAGATCGAGAAGCATCCTGTGGTGCACCTTTTCACACTGCTCAATCAACCAACACGAGTTGGAGGAGAGCACGTTCCCTGGCCTGCAATCTAACCAGTCACCAAAGATTTACAGCAGCACAAACTTTCTCTGTTGTCAGCACATTTTTTTGTAGCCACCCAAAGTGGTCCAATTGCCATAGCAAAGTCAAGCATCGCAAAAGAATCACAGCAGAATCTCAGGACTGTATGAACTACAGTATGCAAGAAATGTCTTGATAGCCTCGCTAGTTGTGCTATTCGTGTGCTAGTGGGTTTATTAGAGTGCTAGTTGTGTTATGTTCCAGGTTGGTCCGTCGTGTGGACAGGATGGAGCACTCCATCGGCAGTATAGTGTCCAAGATCGATGCAGTGATCGTGAAGCTGGAAGTCATGGAGAGAGCCAAACTCAAGAGAAGAGACGTTTTGGGAAGACTGCTGGATGGGGGCCTGGAGGTATGACTTCCCCCCCTCTCCTTTCTCTCCCCCTCCTTGAGGGGAGTGCAAACGAGGACGAAGGGGACAATAGAGGGCACTCTGAGCATGTGAGTAGGGCAGAGGAGTTTTGCTTGGGATTCATGGTCTCCCCGTTCCTCCCTAGGATGAGCGGCAGGGCCGGGATACAGACGCGCACAGGGACCAGATGGAGAGGCTGGTGAGGGAGGAGCTGGAGCGCTGGGAGTCCGAGGACACGGTCTCACAGGTCAGCCATCACCAGCCCACTACTCCCATTGGTCCAGTGGCCCAGCCACACCCCCGCAGCGCCTGCCCCTCCTCCCCGCTGTCCACTGACGGCCTGGATGCCACGGGTAGTGGGGGTGGTCATGTTTGAAACTCCCGTCTACTAGATCGCTATGATGTTGATAAAAAGGGACATTTCAGTATATATATATATTTTTTTTTTCAGGTTCAAATCCTTACTGATATGTCGTTGCAATTAGAATTTCCACATTATGACCTTATTAGAAGATTTATATGGAAGTCTGAGCTACACAAGCACATTTTATAAAAGCTTTTGACCTTCCCAGGATTAGCCAAACTGATAAGGGTAGCGTTAAAGGACAGTTTTGGGAGGTTTTATGCACGTAGGTTTTTCTTAAGTAGACATGCTACGATCATCGTACCCTATGTAATGGTTAAGTCCCATTAAGCGCACACTGTGTTTTGCGTCTATACCAAATCTTTACACAAACGATACAGTGACGGCAAAGTCCAAGCACACGGCACCTCAGCTATACAAATGCACTGAAAGTGTGAGATTGAGGTTCACCCAATAGACACACACGGTCTAAAAACATTCCTGTGTACTCCACCTTTAAGATGGTACATGCTTTAAGGTAAGCGACACATTACACATTTACAAAGCTTACACTGTAAGCACAAGATTGTAGCGTTAAAAATAAAAGGACAAATATAGTGAAGGCTACACAATGAATGATTTCATTAATGTTCTTTAAATGTGATGTAACGAACTAGCCTCCAAGCTATTTCCATTTGTTTATATTCTAAGAATACACATCTTTTTATTTTCTTGTGCAGGCACGTAGCTCAATTGCTTTTTGTTCCAATACCTGGCATGTATGCATGCACGTTCGTCCTGATCACGGAAACAGTGGTCTCCAATTGATCATTTGCTGCTTCTTTTTCTGTCATTTTAATATAGTTTGTGTGGCACATCCTGTAATGATTAGTCATCTAAATCACTTCATAAAGTCTTACGAATACCTTCATGAACATCATACATATTGTAACCTTCATAAATGTATATGATACATATTGTAACTTGAAACAAACTCCAATTTGGAGTGCATCTAGGTTCATGGGGACCCCATGTTTATTATTTTTGACTATGTACAGTGCCTTGCAGTATTTTTGTAGTCCATTATTTCTTAGTTGTTTTGCGGATACATATATTAAAGTGTGAAAAACTCAAACGTAATGGTGAAAAATTCTACATCCAGGAGGTTACAAAATGTTTTGTGGACATAACCTCAACAATAGTTCGGTAGTTAGTTAATGGACCGGTGAACCTGTTAGAGTGGAGATGACGGGTTTATGTGGATGTTCATTGGGGGATTAAGGGAGAATAAATGGGATTAAACCATCTATTGACCTAAAAGCCTGTTCTGAACTGGGAGGAGACACCTACTGTCATCTAAGCGTTACTAAAATATCCTAGAAATGCAACCATTTGGGCGTTATGTTTTCTAGGCAGGATGAGACATTTCTTGAAACATGGCCCCAGGCATGTTATCCAGTATGGGAAGTGATTTATGTGTTGCCGGTTTTACAAAAAGGACCACTTGTAAAGTAGCAGCGAAAGGTTTATAAAAGTGTCTTTCTAAATACTACCATAGACAAAAATGCAATGAACAGGGCAAATCTTTAGAAATTCACTGATTACACAAAATACTTTAACATATGTGATTCAATTATAATATTTACATACAATTATGAAATAACACTTATTTCAACTAAATATAGTTCAGTGTGATTAATAGTCAATTTCTCTCAGTAGAAACTAAATAAAGTAATACTAAGGCATTATAGTCTTGTACTCAAATGGAAAAATGATACAAATCTTCAGTAGTCATAAATAACATCAGAACAATGAGAATCTGTGAAAATGTACATTCATTCATAGACAATAGTTCAGCCAAATTAAGTAGATCTCTAAATGCATAATTTGGTTGAACTATCCCTTTAATGTGTTTCAGTGCAAACCATAGGCGCACCCCTTTGTGGTATAACATGTCTAGAGAAATAACTGGCATTCTGTCATCTTAGTAACCAGAACAGTGAACAGTAAGGCAAAGTAAGACACCTATGTGAACTTCTTGATAAACCTCAACTTCAGATAGGCGATGATCAGAAAAATAAGTGTCATTATGGCCATGGCGACGTGATTCTGCCATAGGGCCCATGTACTGTAACCTATTCCTTGATAGTCCAGTTGTTGTTCCCCTGTGCACCTGGAATGACAGAGGACCAAACTTTCATCACAGCAGACCCATGGTATTCCATGTTCAGGCTCAAGTTATATAGGAACAGTGTAATGAAAGACTTCGCTAAACGTGTCCAATATGAAAAGGCAAAGCGTCTGAACACCTACGTGCAATGAGATATACAGATTTTCTTTCTCAATAAATTGGCACTTTTAAGTTACAGGATATTTTAAGATTTATGAGGGGAAAAAATGCAATCAATTATAAATTAGATATAAGGTAAGAAAGTGAAGGGTTCCCGGATTTCTGAAGGCATTTCTGAAATACATTGTATTATTTTTTTGGGGGGGGGGGGGGTTAAAAGTCGTATTATACTGTTCCCTTTGGGTTTTCAATAAACATGTTGAACCAAACGGCTTTGCTACAGTGTGCCTTGCTGGATAATCTGTGATGTACGTAGACCACAACGGGTTGCAATGGAATAAAATGGAGTAGAACTGGCTTCAACAGGCAGATCTGAATACCACTGGCCTACAGCACTGCCAGGTCTTCCTCAGTAAGGGGTGTTCACAGTACCACCACAAGCTTTGCAATAAATGGCATCATGGACTAGATTTCTTGTGGACAGTATAAATCACAAAATGCATCACTATTTCTGTGCAAAAGTGTGTGTTTCTGTGTCACTCACATTCTCCCGGGAACATTCACAGTGGCGTTCTGACAGAACTGCAGCCCCACAAACTCATTGATCTCCAGTGCCTGGACAAGGAGATTTAAAACCACTTAGAAGAACAGGGCAGCAAATCTAGAAGTTGATCAATGGAGAGAGTGTGCAGCAGGCGGAGGTTCTCACCGCTAGGCCATAGCGAGGGATACTGAAGTACTTGAGCCAGGCCAGCCAGGCCATTATACTGGGAAGGTTCACCAGGAGACCTGAGAAGATCTGGCCACACGTGATGGTATATAAATTCACAGACATTGATGAACTAAAACCACAGCTTCTGTACCATTATTACTGAGCAAAAATATAAACACTGCTTGCAAAGTGCTAAAATAAGGGATCCCAGAAATATTAACCACACACAAAAAGCTTATTTCCACATCATTATATTTTTGTTTAGCATAATGAAACGCTACAAAGATGACAGCCATTCCCCACTGCCATATACTTGTGTACCGTTTAGTCGTGATGTAGCTTCCACAAACAAAACTATTAAGACAGAGCTCAACGGAAATGTGTTTAAATCCATAACTGGTACTGCGTTGAAATTGATTACCACCGACCGTCACATTTAGACAAATCCATTGACACTCTTATCTAGAGCTCCAACGTCCCTTCACTCACCATCATGAAGACAAAGCTGATGGTCATGAAGATGTTGGCCAATGCCACCACGCTCTGGTCGGCGGAGATGGCCATGGTCATGGCGGTGGCCGTGTAGGCCACCAGGGTCACTGTGAACATGAAGATGAAGAAGGCTGCTGGAGTTGCTTTCAGACCTGCTGGACAGACAGAGGTAAGAGCTCCAACTGGGCCACTCAACAGATTTAGCGGTTCGTTCTCTAGCGACTCTGCTGAACCTTTGGGCTGTGCATTCTGGGTCATTGTTACGCCAAAAGGTGAGTTTCCTTTCCAGTTTTAGCTTCCTTGTAGTAGGGCAGCAGATTTTCTCTCAGGAAATTTCCCTTCTATCCTTGTAAGTTGCTCCTCACTGTGCATCTGTTCACCCCTTGACTTCAGTCAGATGATGTTATTTGGGTGAAATGCCATGTTGGGTTTGCAGAAAATTTTACCAAAAGAAGTATTTCCACAACTGTAAACAGGCCAACTGACCTATCATGAAGTAGACCACACAGCTGAAGATGATGGCGGGAATGGTGCGCAGGGTGATGATGTCAGAGAGGATCTTGGACAGGAAGTAGACAGAGACTCTGTAGTAGCCACTGATGTACTCATGGCTGTGAAGGCAACCAAAACAACATGTCCACATTACCGCACTCAGTGCCAGCCCTAGCCTTTTGGAGGCCCTAAGCAAAATCGGATTTCGGGGACCCCTCTCCCCTAGTGGTCCTTGGCTCACTAGTGGTCTGGGGCCCCCTAGCAGTCCGGGGGCCCTAAGCAATTGCTTATGTCGCTTATGCCTAGTGCCGGCCCTGATCACACACACTTTCAAAAAGCTTGAAGCTGCAATCTAGGCTATTTTATACTGATAATACTAGTTGATAATTACAAGTACAGAGCTCTTATCAAACAGCACTAAGTGAAATGCATTCCGGTCCATTCCATACTGACATGTACACAAACATTCTTAACCCTCCCAATTTTATGATGTCCAATTTGTGGTTATGGCCTTGTTTCTCTACAGGCAGAGATGTGTTCCTCAATGGAAATCACACAAACCAATTGTGCTTCTTTTTACACTGCTCACTGAACCCGGACGTTTTCGCAGGCACCCTCCCTGGTCGTAAACACATTCCCCGGGTCCACCACAAGGAGTCGCTAGAGCGTGGCGACCCAAGGCAGCCCTGTCCCGACGACCACCCATCCACCCTGGGCCAATTTCGCGCCAAACTTCGGCTGGAACCTCGGACTTATAAACAGCATTTGAACCGTGTATGGTGGCGTCACTACCACAGTGCGTACACAAACAGCTTCCTCTCCGTGATGAAGAGCTCCGCAGCGGACATCGTGCTGAAACACTGGTTGGTGGTGATGAAGAAAAGGGCACCCATCCTACAATGAGGAGAAACGCCAGGTCACGATCAGAACGATTAAACAATGCTGCTAAATTACTGGATTTACAGTACAACACTGTATGCATGCGAGGTTGGCACCCAGTTCCCAACAGAATGCTTATGATAAGAACCTGGAGGGGGGAAAAATGCCTCATCTAAACCTTCAGATCTTTTTTCACAGAGGAAAAAGGAGAAAGTGACAGATATTAATTGCATAATGACTGACTTGAGCCAGCACTATGCCCCAAATACAAAATAAATTGAATATGAATGACATTTAATCCGTATTGTCTACCCAGTCTTGCAGGGAGTGAAACTGAGCAAGCTGGTATTTTCCCTTTTATACAACTCTTGAAATGAATGCCAAATGTTTCAGTGTGTGTGTATGCGTGTGTTTTCCATTAGAGACCCAGGTAGTGGAGTCGTGCTGTACCTAACTGGACAAATAAAATAATGGCCAAAATCCTGATTAACCTAATCGGATTAATACGTGGCTGCTTTATTCTGCTTATAACACCTCACCCCTGAGGTAAGCAGACTCATTTACTTTAAGAACCTAATCTGTAAATGCAGACACTGATTGTTCTGAGCCACGAGACACCCATCAGTTTCAGTCTACAGACAAATTGAAATCAGATTACCTGGAAGAGTAAAGATCATTGTTCAGTATCATTGAGTGGACGAACGTTCTTTTGTGAATTACAGGACATTTTAGGTAACCAACTTCATTATCAAATATATTCAGATTCAGTCGTTGTATCCCATCGTCATATATTTGAGCTGATGTCGTGACACAAATAGGCTCTCCTACCTGTTCTGGATTCCACTCTGGTCGTCCTTAACCCGAAAGAAAATAGCACCCACGATGAGAGCCAGGAAAACTGTGACCCCCAGCTGCCCGGAGAGAAGAGAAACAGAGAGGTTAGCAGCAAGGTGCAGACCAACAAATCAGCCAATCATAACTTCCCTTCTTAACATCATGACTCAAAATGGTAGGTATGACACTATGACAAAGACAAGGGTCTTAATAGGATGTACACTCGATCTTTTAGCACTGTAAAGTAATCCTAATGAATAGTTTATTAGCAATGTCGACATTGTTTGACCAATAAATAGCCCCCTATACAAACAGACAAACATGCACACACCTCACAAAACCAGCTCTCTTCACACTCATCAAGTGAAACCCCCTCCTCATTCATGTACCACTTAATCCAGAGGAAAATGGCAGGATGTTAGATAAGCGAGAGAAAGGGTGAAATATCCGGAGCGACGTACATTTTAATCCTGACGATTTACAGCTTACGACAGGTCTAACCAGCCCGGCGCAGTTCCCAGGGTGAGAGGAGAAGCTAATAAGGTTGAGCCTCTCTCACTTAATTCCCCCGGGGCCTCATGTGGAAGCCCAGCACAGGTCATGATGCCATCATGTGATGGGGGGGGGCAGATATGATATCACTTCAGATCCAGGCCCCTGAGAGGCAACGGCAGGGTCACAACAGTCACCAAAGCTGATTAGCAAGATCTCCAGCCTTTAAGATCCAGACTTTAGACTAGGATTATAGTCAATTTACTACACGGGCAGATTAGCTGTTATTAATTCTTAAAGTGAGGGACTTCGGATAGCATTTTGTTGCCATGGGTGGCTAATGAGTGGTCAGAACGAAAGGAGATTGTTGGGAGGTGGAGAGAATTACAGCGGTTACTCTCAAATCGCTTGCTCAGAAGGTAAGTCCAGCCACACGGTTGTTAGCGTTAGAAGCATAAAGCTAAACGCTTTGCCCTTTACCCTTTTAGTCCGAGAGTTTAGGTGATATTGGTACAACATGTCTTAAGCGTTTAACTCCAGAAAAAGTTAATCTATTCCTAAATGGTGAGACCTTTGGTGGATTTTCCTTGAATCTTTGAGCCCTTGAGTTAATCGATGGGTGCAACTGACAATTAAGTGGGGTCTCAAATTGGGGGCCCATGGACAATTATACTGTCCACAATCCGATTGAGCATTTAATAAAACCGCCTCCATAGAGGCCGTTGTTTGAATTGTGATCATCACGGATCTAAACATCGTGACTTATAAACTTCTGCACCGGCAGATTTAGCCTGGACGTATCCTCCGGTCTAACCTGTGCCACGGAGGTCTGGGGGTTCAGGGCAAGATTCCGGAAGGTTCTGCCCAGAACCCAGTTGAGCTGGTGGAAGAAGGAGCTGTTGTAGGTGATGGTCCGGGACCTGGGCCTGCTGGTGTACTGCTTCCCTTGGGTGATCCTCTCCAGCTCAGCGTGGGTCTCCCTAAAGTAAGAGCAGTTCCTGTACTCCTGCAAAAGGTGCTCCTCGATGCTCTGCCTGGAGCTGCTCGGCTCCTCAATGTCAATATCTAGGAGGGGGCGAGAGTTATCGCCACAGTCAGTACACATCCAAACAAAAGACAAAAAAATGAATAAAGATAACTTCAGTTTCTGGTCCTTAAAATTCTAGTTTCAGTGGAAAACAAGCCATGTTTCGTGTAAAGCAGTGGTATTTCAATCTGGCCCTTGAAGCCAGGTCCACTAAATTTTTCCATTGTAAACATCTAAATCAGGGAGTAAGGTAAAATTTGTGGAACTGGCTTTGAATACTACTTATGAAATGATTTGCAGTGCCATCCGAAGGGTGACATCTTTATTATTAAAACAGATTGTGCACTGTAGGTACATATTGTGCCTTTAGAAATCTGGAGATATACAGTATCTCACAAAAGTGAGTACACGCCTCACATTTTTGTAAATGTTTGATTATATCTGTTCATGTGACAACACTGAAGAAATGACACTTTGCTACAATGTTAAGTAGTGAGTGTACAGCTTGTATAACAGTGTACATTTTCTGTCCCCTCAAAATAAGACAACAAACAGCCATTAATGTCTAAACCGCTGGCAACAAAAGTGAGTACATTGTAGCGAAGTGTCATTTCTTCAGTGTTGTCACATGAAAGGATATAATCAAACATTTACAAAAATGTGAGGGGTGTACTCACTTTTGTGAGATACTGTATTTCCTCAACAATTATTTTTTCCAACAATAACAATTTCCAATCTAAGAGCTGGCCGATCGTAGTTTGCTTTATCCTTTCCATAGAGTTTGGATTTACACCGGCCTGCTGGAGATGTAACCACGCAGGATTGTGGCCATGAATCAAGGGAAAATCGAACACTCAGTGGTCACTGCAAAGAAACTTGATACAGTTCAGGAAAAATGTCTTCACATTTGCAAAACTTAAGTCGAAAACGAGGCACACATCTCAAAATATTGGTATCAGCAAGTTCATATAAAATAATATTGCATCGAGTCTTCTTCGAGGCGTCTCGGATAATGTAGCGTAACGTAAACAGGACCTTAAAAGACCCGGACCGCATGCTCACGTCCTGTCAGAGATCCGGGCCAATGACTCCCAGTGTACCAAAATGGTTCCTTCCACAATGCACACCAATTGTGTATGCAAGTCACTAATAGCATTAGCCCGTCAAATTAGCATTAGCCCGTCAAAGCCAAACATCCCCGAATGTACCAGTACAGATCAGAGGGTTTTTCTCATGTAGCTGCTAGAGGGAGACCGGTGACCATGCTGATGGATTACTAGGGGCTGTCTGACAAGCTGGACCTCAGACTGTGGCCCCTGGCCGTCTGCTCCCTCCAACGTCCCAGTCTGAGCTGCCCTAAGCCACTCGGAGTACTAATCGCACAGACCTGGGTCAGGCGGTGTTTGCGTTAGAGCGCTGATGACCCTTTTTCCTGCCAGGACGTTAAGGCATCTTTTAGGTGCTTGAGAGCCTTGAACTTGTGCACTGTGAGTGAGTGGATAAAAGTGTGTGTGTGTGTGTGTGAGATACCTTCGCGCTGGATCTTGTTCATTCCCGAGGCGGTTGAGTCTCCATTGATAACGTCAAGGAAGAAGTCAGCTGGATTGTTGTGTGCCTCGCAAACATAACCTAAAGACACAAAACGTACGGATCAGCAATCTCTCGCAATTAATCATCCTTCATTGTTCTCCGTCCTGTTCAGGATTCCTGTTTTATCGATCCATTTACGTAAAGAGACTAAAGAACAATGTCAGACTCATATACTTGGTGTTTAACACTGATCATATGGATAACAAAGTTTACCTATGTTGGAAAAATAGTCCAGTGCATTCTGGGCTGGTCCATGGTACACCTGTTTACCACCGACCAGCAGAGTCAGGCTGTCAAACAGCCGGTAGATGGAGTAACGCGGTTGGTGGATAGACATGATAATGGTGCGTCCGTGATTGGCCATCCTTAAGGAGACATTAACAGGAGAGCCAACAACGGCAAGAAATTTCAGAGGACTTCTTGTCCAAATGAAACAAAAAAAACAATCAGAAAAGCAACAAATCTGAAACCTAGGTTACAATAACACTACACCCTCCTTATATGAAGGTGTTTAAAGTAAAACATTTATGTGGGGCCTTTTTGGATTTTTGGTGCTTATACTTTTTGAGCAGCAGCAGGACAGAGTTGGCGGTGCTAGCGTCCAGGCCTGTGGTGGGTTCATCCAGGAACAGAACAGAGGGGTCAATGATGAGCTCCATGCCGATGTTGGTTCTCTTCCTCTCCCCTCCAGAGATCCCCCGGATCATCGGAGTGCCAACCTGGGAACATGGCCAACGTTTCCGTTCTCTTTACCAGGGTTGGTGTTGGTTCTGAATTTCTTTCGAACAATGAATTGGCCACAACCCAACAGGAAGTTCACTTTGAACCTTGTAAATAATTGTTCTACCACATCTCAAAGATGCCAGACAAAATGTTTCTGTGTTATGAAATGTGAGAAGGCTACCTTCCAAGGTATATCACAGTTTGAGCCAATTATTTTCTTGGACATTTATTTTCCTAACATAAAAAAAAACGTCATGGATTTTCTATATTTTTTTTGTTAAACAGCATGTTCTGCAAACAGTTTTATTAAATGAAATTATATTTCCTGTCGATAATGTGCTTACATTTCTATAACGCTACTTTTTTTCAATAATAGAAATTGAAGAGCAGTTCAGAACTGACCTGTGTGTGTGTGTGTGTCAACGTACCTTAGCGTCAGCCACCTTCGTGAGGCCCAGCTCCATGATGAGGTGGTTGACTCTTGCCTCCTTCTCCTTCGGGGTCACAGTGCCGGGCAGACGCAGCGCTGCAGAGAATCGCAGGTTCTCCCTCACTGTCAGGGTGCCCATCACCACATCATCCTGGTGAGTCCCAGAGAGGTCAGAGGTCACTGGTTAAGGTGACGGTGGGGTCAAATGAGGAGAAATGAAGGTGAGAAGAGGTTTTTCTGTGCCGAAGGACCCCTAGAGTTTGTGTTTTTGTGGTGTACTCCTTGTTCCGTTTCATCGGTTACATGTTAGTATTCTGATCTTTGACTCTCTCGATTCCATTGGGAGTTAATGCGAGACAAAGCTGAAATATCATTGGGCATGAAAGGGCATGGGGGAGAAATAGGCGGTAAAAAAATATAAATAAAAAAGGGGTACATAAAATTAACTAAACTGACAGACCTGAACAACGTAGCCAGAGAGGCACTTGAAGTTGGGCGGTTGTGGTGCTCCATCAATCAGCACCTCCCCTGAGAGACCGGATGGGTCCTTCCTGGCTGCTAGAACATCCAGGAACCTAACCACAAAGTTGGAACAACAATCATGACAACCTGTGGAACTGATATCTGTAAGCAAACACTTTAGTGCCTCTAAGCGATGTAAAAAAAACTACTGAAATACCAATATAAGGCAGATTTCTCCTTAATGCAATACTCACGAGGACTTTCCACTACCAGTGGGTCCAAGAATGGCATTTAGACCTGGTCTCATGATGCCACTGCAAGACAATGACACAAACATCAGGTACCTATATAATGGCAGTAGGTCAGTGGCAGTAACCAGAGGGTTCCTGGGTTGAATCCCTGCTCTGACAAGGTAAAAATGTCACTGTGCCCTTGAACAAGCCACCTATCCCTACAAGCTGATGTAAGACTTAAGAGTGTCTTCTAAATCAATAGTCAACTTGAGGATTTACACTGAAACATTCCACACGCCTACCCAAAAAACCATGTGAGGATAACAACCAACTAGTTAGTCATGGCTCTAAAGTGCACACATCCCAAGCTGCGGTCGCCTCTTTTGGCTGAAAGAATTTCACTTATCACTTTCCTGTAACTGTCCATCAGTTTCTTACATGGAGAGGAAATCCCCCACACTCATCTTTAAAGTATTGCTTCAACTGTATCATGTTTGAAGTCTTTCTTGCAATAACACCTCCAGCTAAATTTTCTGTGTGTGTGTGTGTGTGTGTGTGTGTGTGTGTGTGTGTGTGTGTGTGTGTGTATATATATATGTTTTAAAGCATCATTCAATTAATTATCTAAACATGATTTGGAGATGAATATTGTCATTCTGTCCAAGTATACAGTTTAGAATAGAAAATGTGAATTTTCAAAAAAAATTAAATTGTGAATTTTGTAGTCACAGACTAAGTTAATTCAATGCTACAATCAATAAAGGTGATGCACTTCAGATTTCTTATATACACCATCATAAATGTCCATATAGTACTACAGTAAGCAAATATAAACAATAGTTTTAATGTTTATAATATGTATTTGAATTGATTTTAAAACCCATATTGTCCTACAGTGCTCATTCCTATACATTCTTTAGTATTTTATAAAGCAAAATAGATAAGAAATGTACTTTATCACAAATTTTCAAGATGTCTTTCTTGCAATAACAATATATTGCAATATATTTGCAATATATTCCATGTCTATTGACTTTAGACAAAGATTTGACTGTGTTCCTATTTCCATTCCAAATAATGTCACTGAGGTGGTAATTTATTTGTAGCCCATACGGTTCAGTCCCATCAGTCAGACCGGGTTCAGTCCCATCAGTCAGACCGGGTTCAGTCCCATCAGTCAGACCGGGTTCAGTCCCATCAGTCAGACCGGGTTCAGTCCCATCAGTCAGACCGGGTTCAGTCCCATCAGTCAGAACGGGTTCAGTCCCATCAGTCAGAACGGGTTCAGTCCCATCAGTCAGATATCTGATTCACCCACTGCCATATCTGCACGCCATCTTCCGTTTACAAAATAAATCAACCTGCCCCATCTGATGAAACCATTCACATGTAGCAAAAGCGATCATACCAGTACAGCGAGTTTGAAATGTCAACAAGGGCTAATGCTTTTTAGGTATGTAAACAAATGTCCCAGACCACAGTCATATAGAAGAATCACAAGTATGAATGTATGAATGAATGAAAAGGAGGCTATTTATTTCTCAAATTAATATAATATTCTCAAATATAACAGATTCCAACAGTACAATCAGTCCGGCAACTGCAAGACCTTTAATCTGAAAATAAAATAAATTGTTTAACATTTCAAAACAAAATCAAAGATTAAAAAAAGCTACCCAACTGGTATAAAAAAATCAATTCTAATGTAAAATATAATTATCAAGCAGAATTCTAAAGACTTGTAGATTAGAGTCACGTGACAGCAGTTCACTCTGTTCCCTGGCAGCCTGTGCAGCAGTGAATTAGAGAGATTATACGCAAGAAACCATGCTTAATATCATATAATTAACACTAAGGGGAAATGGCCCAAAACCTGTGTATAATTATGCATTCTTCCCTGGGAAAGTACATCAGAAATGTCAAGTATACTGGGGGGGGGGGGGGGTCATTCAAAAGTTTCACTGCACTATTGTTCATTGTGGTCTGAGTATGTTAGGCCTCATCTCCAACAGCAAGCCTGGTTTGTTTTGGCACCTTGCGTTAATAACTCTAGTTTTGTCTCGCTTTCACCCTCTCGGACACACGCATGCGACAAACGTTTTACAATCATTGGAAAGACAACGCCTTTTCTTCCACCTACAAGCGTTCCAAACTGGTCCACACTCTTAATTCACTGGTTTGGCAGAGGTGGGGGGCAGATATACTCAAGGCGATGGATTTACATTATTACTTTTTAGTAGTACACACACGCACACGCACCATTTTTATACACTCACTTAAGGACCATTAGTGTTTCAGCATATGCGTGTGCGTTTGCGCGTCTGTACAGGTCAATGCATACTTGTGCATGTGATCAAACGTACTTAAGGTCTACTATTGAATAAGCAACGCATCCGAGTGAGCGTTTGGGCATGCTTGAAGTTGGATGTTTCTTTAGACAATACATGACATACATGAGGTCTGTGCACGTTTACAGGTGCGCGCGCGCACCAACTGCACTCACCTCAGGTCCACCAGGATCTCCTTGACAGGGCTCTTCTTGCAGGCGGTCCCGGCCTTGAGCTTTACCTCATACTGGATATTGTGAAAGCTGACCGTGGAGCCGCGGGGCTGCTGACGCTTGTTTTGCTCTGTCGTGGTGCTGCGTGTGGTCAGGACCTTGGTCCGGGGTGTCCCATTGGTGGACGCGAGGTCCTCAGTCATCGTTACGCTGATGTGATTGGCTCTGTCGGTCATCCTCTGCAGGGGTGAGACTGTGGAGATTTGACAATTGGATCTGTTGGACACAGAAGCGAGGTTTTCTGTGTTTATTTTCAGGTCCAAAGAGTTGCCCAACTGTTTGTCATTTAATTGAAAGTAAAATTTAGAGTGCAATTTAGGATGACTGAAAAGCAGGACAGATTTTCAAATTAAATGTGCTTATTTTAAGCAATATAGCACATGGTAATGTGGTATCTGACCAATATACCACAGCTAAGGCTGTTGCCTAGATAAAGTCGTTACCCATGGCATTTTTGCAATATACCACAAACCCCTGAGGTGCCTTATTAATTAAATAAACTGGTTACCAATGCAATTGGTGTATTTTTGGTTGCTCACATGGTACATAATCTGACAAAACGGTTGTCAGCCAATCAATATTTTGGCCTCAAACCACCCCTTTTGATAATTATGCTTTAAGGACAACAGCAGTATGAGCAGTATCTGACACACTGTAAGGGAGCAACAAAGAGACAAACTTCAGAGAGTTACCAAAATCAGTTGAGGAAGAGCGCGTGGATCCCATCTATGATTACGTAACACATTTAGATGCAAAAAGAGGTAAAAGAGGAAACATTGGGCATATTGTTCATGGTTTGCATCAGACCGAGTATCTGTACACATTTAATTACGGTCCAATTATCAGTCCAAATCAGTGTCATGGGATCTCTGTGGCGGAATGGTAGGCGTACATCTAGAAAAAGGAAAGAATAAAGCTGTAGAGAAAGAAGGAAGAAGCACCTAAAGTCGAAGTGAGTCTATAAATACAAGTGTTGACACTTGTTAACAAATGTCAACATTAAACCCCAGGTGTATCTGATAGCGTGACTGACAGCGATAAAATGAGACCTCGTAAACACACATCAGGAACGCAAGGGGTTATGAAACATGCATTTCTATATGCTCACCCATGTCAAGTCCATGCACCAGCCCAATACTTCCCCTCTGTAACTAACGCGCTTGTTGAAGTCAAATAAAACTAATGAGTGAATAATCCATACAGGAATGTATAGATACTGGAAAGCTGTATCCTAAAGTAAACCCACTAGCAGGCCTGTGACTGTGGGTTTAGTTGACTTTTCATATGTTCACCATATCTCGTCCCCATCCGTTCTTAATTGCTACAAATCAAGTCATATGCTTGGCTACTACCATATTGTTTTATGTTTTAATTACAATGGCGCGCACTTCTTAGTGAGAAGCCATAAGTGCTGTTATAATAAACAACACATCCAAAAAGTAAGAAAACACCGACACATTTGTCCCTTGAACTTTCACGGGCTTTTTGGAATTATAATTTATGAATGGGTAGCCATAATTTGTACAACTGTGCCCGGTGCTTTACAAGGATGAATATTGTTTGAAGTTGTGTCAGCTTGATAAGACAATCCAGCCTGAACTTCCTAAATGCCTTGAAAAATAACATTTGCGGTCAGCGACCAGAATCTCTATATTCTCAATTTTAGCGTAAAAAGGTATTAAAGATAAAAACCGTCCGCTGTATTTGGATATCACAGCTAGCTACTCGCACTACATGACGTAACAATAGCATGCACGAGGATCCCATCATCGTTAGCATAGCGTTCAGATTATAAATTCAAACATGGATCCGAAAATGTATAGGCTACAGTACTTCAAAGCTCGTGCAAAACGGGTACATACCCTCCTGGAAACTTCAAAATTGCTGCAGTTGCTCTGGGTTTTGCGTAAATCCTCTCCAATCTCGTCTTCTGCACAAACCCAGACAGGAGTCTTCTTCAGAGCCGCTGTGGCCAATGAATATATACTACGGGTGTTGGGTAGAGTTGCTTTGACAGCATGGGTAGTTGGGCACCTCCTAAGCTCCTGCATGAATGATTCAACCAGGTCATGTGAAAACAAGGAGAGGTTCATCCTATAGGTCGGTGTCTTCATTAACAATCACTCAGAAGGCTGTACAAACAGAAAATTCCAACTCCAGAGCAAAACATTTGAAAGATGGCTTATCACACCAGCATGCATAAATTCCTCTGGCCATTATTACAATTAATTGTTAGTTTTTAAGAAAATGCGCTTTTTTTGCGGAGTTGATAAAATGCTTGATTGATAGTAACTGAGGTACATTCATTGTAATACCTACAACAGACGGCAACTTCGAGCACTATTGTTGACAGTATTGAGCCAGAATCACGTCTTTATTTTTAATTGCAAGATTGTTTTCTATTTGTTTCCTATATTTAGACGACCCATAAATAGAACAATAATGTTGCATTAAAAATCCGTGAAAACATGTTTTCTTGTATGTACACTACATACACTGTCTTGCGGCGGCATTTGTACCTAATTGACAGAAGAGGAAAATAGGTTTATGGAAGCGAGGCTGCTCCCGAATAGTTTTGACCTGTTCCTGGAGATCTACCTGTTAAGTCCAACACCAGTCGTAACTGACATGTCTTAGCTTTACATCCAGCTAATTATTAGAATCAGGTGTGTTCGATTGGGGTCGGGGAGAGAAAACTAGAACAGGATTGAGCAGACCCGGTTTAGAGTGGACGAATGCTGTTATTATTTCACAGTAATATGAAAACACAATAACTTCATATACCACATTTCAACAAATACATAGGCTGTCTAAGACATGCCTTCAGCCCACTCACATATTGTCAAACCAATAAACCTTTCAGTAACGTCAAGGGGCACAATTATGCTGCCCTCAGGTTTAGTACTCTAACAACACCATGTTTAGGAATTCACCTCATCTGTTTCTTCAGGACTACAGGAGCGGAAACATAAAGGATGGTGGAAGTAAAATCAGCGCTAATAATCATTAAGGAGCGTGAGAAGACACTTTGAGACACGGACAGCCCTCTCACGACATCACGTCCCTCTTGAGTGTACACACAAGATGGGACTCCTTGTCACGTAATGACGATGGCACTTTCGGGAGGAGTGTGTGTGCATGACTTGGAAGAGGGCATTTTTTTGTTCGCCTGTTATGTGTGTATGCTATGTATAAACACTGTTTCATAACGGGAAAGGTAAGGTAGAAGGTAAACGCTTCACTTACCTCACCAATCACTTCATATGCATGTCTTTTATTTTCATAACATTTTGAAAAAGGATTAAAAACACACTGAAGTAACCAGGCTTACTGTTAAATTGCTGTTGATATTTCACATTTGAAACACATTGTTTAAGTGAAAATATTTTTTATCGAGAGAATTCAGATTTTTCACATTGTAATGTACCAAACCACAAATACCTTGGTTTCAGGAAATCTGTCCTTGACAAAAGGATACAGCAGTTATATAAAACGTACACATTTAAGCATATTTTCTACATATAATTGGTCCAAATTGAAAGGACCCAACGGTGTTTCAGCTAATGGACGGATAGCCTGACATTTTCCTGTAAAATTATTTCATACAGAGAATTCACGGTTCCTTCAATGATAGAAAGTCACCCAGGTCCATATAAAGATATGCCAAAGGATATGGAATTTCAAATTCTCCCCCAGGCAGTCCTCAGATGTATATCATAGTTGAGGTTAGTGGGAGAACATGTTTTGGTACACGTTTTGGTCATGCGGGCACGCCTTTAAGTTTGCACGCATTCATCAGTCAGTCTCACGCATGCTTATATATGCTTTATACGCATGCTTTTGCATACCAATAAAGGAAGACAACGCTCCGAAACATTCTTCATCAGAATTGTTGAGGAACAAGAAATTGAAAGATTTGGAATGGCTTAGTCAAAATAGAGGTCTACCTTTTAACCCTGTTGACATGTTGTGACAGGACCTAAAACGAGCACTTCATACTCAAAAAGTTTTACCAACGCAAAGCTGTCCTGCCCGTTTCAGGTTTTCTAGTCCTGTGTATATAAGAAGCAAATTACACAAGGAACGGGTGTGAAGGCTCCTTGGTAATACTGTGTTCTTTTCTCAGGCGTCGTTTAGGATGGATATTCTGGATGGGTGGGCGAACGCCCCAGTGATTCCCCCGTGGAGTGGGGCCAAATTCCTCTACATCGCTAATCAAGAAATTATATTTATTGAGCAGTTTTTTTCCCTACAGTTTACAGGTTAGTCATTTAGCAGACTGTGATTAAGATTCTGATAACACTGTGTAACAAAATGAAGGAAATCAGACAGGGAGCAAATACTTTTTTCTTGGCACTGTATATCACTAAAGTAAAAACATCTTCACAGCTGGTTACCGCATTACATGGAATTCTATGGCTTGGCTTACAGCATTATAATTTCTATACCATACATTGTCTATAGAAAGTATACAGCCCAGTAAAATGTTTGTGGGAAAACATTTCTGAAGTCTGACTAAATTAACACGTAACATTTGGCCTAAATGCAGTGTCTACAGTGAAGTGGCTTAGGAATAAAATGTCCTTCAGTGGCACAGCCTAAATCTAAATCCAATCAAAAATGTGTTGCACTACAAAAATTGCTTTCTGTCAAGGAGCTCGAGCTCCGGGTGGACAGGTGTAACATCAGACAAGGCTGGCTTATCAGGTCACGTTCTAGTGTTTTGTTCTGGTAGGTCGGCCACCTGTGAGCTCAGTCATGGTTGTTGGCTTAGTCTAATGCACCAATCAGGCACCAAGACCTTTCCCATTTTGGAGCCATTTTCAGTCTGATATATATCCAGTAGAGGTCAACTCTGTCGAATAAAGCAGTCCAAAAATGTGTATGATCAATAGATGTGCATCTGTGTTTTAAAATATTATATGATTGATGATTAGGATTTAGTAGAGCAATAACTTGCAACATTCCAATGTGATAGCGGGAAGAAATAAGTTACATAAATATTAAATGTACCATTGCTGCACTTCTATAATAGATCATTCAACTGTAGAGACCTTTCAAAAATCTAAATAAAAGACCATTTGAACAACAATGCCATCTACTGGACAATAACGTTGGAAAATGCACACAAAATGAAGGGGGAAAAATACAATATTTTATTATGTGGTTACATATTTAACTGTGTACCACATGAACAGCAAATACAAGTGAAAATAGATTTGTCAATCCATTGAGTCAGTAAAACATGTATAAGAGATACTAGGAGACATCACTAGGATAAACTGTTAGACATGTCAAGTAGACACAGAACAGATGAAGGTATCATACACGTATGTAAAATATACAGGTACTATGCTGTAATAAATATGGAATTAAAATAATTAAATGATGAAATAACACAGATGGTGGTGAAGAACATACCAAGCAAAACACAAGTTCATTCCAAGTAAACAAATACTGTACTTGTATATATATAAATGGTCATGTTGAGAAAACTGAAAGTCATAAATGGAGCACAAAGAAAACCTAAACGGTGATTCTCACAAAACTGGATAGATAAATACATTTGTGGATTGAAGAGTAGATACTCACATTGATGATAATAGCTATCAGCACACCAGTTCTATGTACCTAAGTATTCTTGACTTGGGGAGACGAGAAGATAAGATGAACGCTACAGATCATCAAATGTGAATTGCTTCATCACATTAATTTGGATCAATGCTAAGGCTCCCACAAACTGTAGGATTTCAGATGTCTTAAGCACCATGAGAAAAAGCATATTTGATTCTAAGTGCAAGACCTACTTTAGCCACCTCAATTTAACAACTTAAATAGTATAGTAGACAAACTGTAGTATAGAAAGAATTTTGACTTTAAAACGCTCTTCCAAAAATATTTAATATTTTAAATTGTTACACTTAGTACATTAACAGTACACATAAATGACAGTTTCCTGCCATCAAAAAAATAGATAAATATATATATATGTACAGTGGGTAGAACAAGTATTTGATACACTGCCGATTTTGCAGGTTTTCCTACTTACAAAGCATGTAGAGGTCTGTAATTTTTATCATAGGTAAAAATTATATGATTTTTAAATAATTAGCATTTTATTGCATGACATAAGTATTTGATCACCTACCAACCAGTAAGAATTCCAGCTCTCACAGAGCTGTTAGTTTTTCTTTAAGCCCTCCTGTTCTCCATTCATTACCTGTATTAACTGCACCTGTTTGAACTCGTTACCTGTATAAAAGACACCTGTCCACACACTCAAACAGACACCAAACTCTCCACAATGGCCAAGACCAGAGAGCTGTGTAAGGACATCAGAGATAACATTGTAGACCTGCACAAGGCTGGGATGGGCTACAGGACAATAGGCAAGCAGCTTGGTGAGAAGGCAACAGATGTTGGCGCAATTATTAGAAAATGGAAGAAGTTCAAGATGATGGTCAATCTCCCTCGGTCTGGGGCTCCATGCAAGATCTCACCTCGTGGGGCATCAATGATCATGAGGAAGGTGAGGGATCAGCCCAGAACTACACGGCAGGACCTGGTCAATGACCTGAAGAGAGCTGGGACCACAGTCTCAAAGAAAACCATTAGTAACACACTACGCCGTCATGGATTAAAATCCTGCAGCGCACGCAAGGTCCCCCTGCTCAAGCCAGCGCATGTCCAGGCCCGTCAGAAGTTTGCCAATGACCATCTGGATGATCCAGAGGAGGAATGGGAGAAGGTCATGTGGTCTGATGAGACAAAAATAGAGCTTTTCCGTCTAAACTCCACTCGCTGTGTTTCAAGGAAGAAGGATGAGTACAACCCCAAGAACACCATCCCAACGGTGAAGCACGGAGGTGGAAACATTCTTTGGGGATGCTTTTCTGCAAAGGGGACAGGACGACTGCACCGTATTGAGGGGAGGATGGATGGGGCCATGTATCGTGAGATCTTGGCCAACAACCTCCTTCCCTCAGTAAGAGCATTGAAGATGAGTTGTAGCTGAGTCTTCCAGCATGACAACGACCACAAAACACACAGCCAGGGCAACTAAGGAGTGGCTCCGCTTTTCTGATTTATCAAATACTTATGTCATGCAATAAAATGCAAATTAATTACTTAATCATACAATGTGATTTTCTGGATTTTTGTTTTAGATTCTGTCACTCACAGTTGATAAAAATGACAGACTTCTACATGCTTTGTAAGTGGGAAAACCTGCAAAATTAGCAGTGTATCTTGTTCTCCCCACTGTATGTACAAAATGCATAAATTACAAATGACTTACATGTACCCAAAACAGGTTCAGAACACCAGTAAAACATTGTATATTTCCTCATGGATCGAAGAAACATTTTTTTTTTTTACATGTCTCCCAGTTTTTTCAAGTCCCATTTTATCACCAATAAAAAAACTCTCCTGTCTGCAATTGGAATGCAACAGAGTGAAGTTATTTCAGGGTCAAATGACAACTAACTGTGCTCACACTATACAACTAAAAGGTACCAGAACACTCTATAGATCACAGACGCGGGCTCAAATACTTTTGAATATCTCAATTTCACATACAGTATATTGTAAGTAGAGAGAACTTGAACTGGAAAAGACATGTAGCTAAACATCTGAATCTGTATGGAAACACTTGAAGTATGAGAACAATAATCAAATACCCCAACTTGTGCATTTAACCCAGCATTTGACTGTCAAGTATCTGAAAATCCTCTTAAATACAATTTGGTTGACTAATTACATTATACAATTAACCATTCAAATATTTAAAAGAATTTGTTTTGAAAATACTAAACTAGAGGTATTTCATGTAGGCGGTGATATCTGAACAACTGCAGTATTACCTAAAGCTCTCACTACTTAATGTCTTCGATGCATTCTATTGTGGTTCACATTAGGGCCACATATGATTGTAGAACAGCAAGCATCCACACATTCCATACGGAATATAACCTAATCACAAGACTTTGAGCTTTTGACACTTTCTGAGGGGTCTTAATGTATTAACGTATATTAACCCTCACAGCTATTCCTATTGTGCTAAAATGCTACAAACGCAGAGATTCAAATGGTGGTCCTCGTGGCAGATATTTTAACGCATTGTGTGTGCGTGTTTTCCTATTTGACATATTAGTATGTACATACTGCATTGTCTGACAACAAATCTGTACTATACAAGCAATGTCTTACTATAACCAACTTTGTCCTCAATTTGACTGCGACATTTGCTTAAGGTGACAATAGCCTTTAAACAGAAAGACTAGCACCATATTACACAGATATCCACTAACAAGTACAATATAATCCATAGAGTAATTGAAACAAGTGCGACATAATCTGGAAATAAAAATGTGCATTGTCAAAAACACTCAACTTCCAACCAAAAAGACTCTCCAAGACATGCAACTAAGTAGGTGTTTCTCTGGGTCTTCACAAAGACAGCATCTGATTTGCCTTGGTACGATGCTAACTCACAGACAAAGCTAGCATAGTATGATGCTGCCAACTCACCTGCATGCATTGAAGAATAGCATACAGACATCTTAGGCTTCAAGCTCCCATCAAACTGACAGGTTCTTACTGTTTACTTATGTGCATGTCCTAAATGGAACAATCAAAAACAGTGACATGTATAGGGAATAAGGTGCCATTTTGGACCCAGGAAAAATAAAAAGGAAAAAGGACGTGTTCCATGTTAAGTGCACAAAATGAGTCACCATCTTTTATGTAGAATGGGCTCAAAACTACCGAAACATCATTCTAATCATCTCCACAACAACGGTTGTTTCTAAGGCATGGGTTACTGGTTAGCCGTGTTCCACGGCAGGTTTCAAGGGCGCCCTGTGCGGAGAATGTATTGCACATTTATAACGTCCACTGGAATCCCCCTCCCCTCGAAGTCTTCGGATCAAAGTTACCCTCAGATCTGTTTCATTCCCAAGCCCCGAACCGTCACCATTGGGAATAAAACGCATAAACTGATCCAAGATCAGCGTCTAGGGTAAAATTTGTCCTACTGACTATCCTAGTCCACCCATTCAGGCCCAGCGGCCGCTGGACACGAAGCTCCGGCTGAAGGAGTAGCTGGTCTCATTACTCTTCTGTTTTCCCCAGGCACCGAATGGAACCACGATTATGGTGCTATTATCCTCTGAGCCATACTGGAGCGCCTGGGAGTGGACAAACATCAGTGAACACCCGGTTTTAAGTTTTAATGGCCATTCAAAATTATTTGAATGGCCAGTGGACATATTACACTCTAAAAATCAAGTTAATTCACAGTAACATGGAGATTATACACGGTTTCATTTCTCTGCAACGGAAACAACACATTGCTCTGTGGTATACCTGTTGTCTCTGCACTAAGGCAATGATTCTCAAACCTCTCCTGGGGACCCCCAGCCATTCCATGCATTAGATGTGTTCCAAAGCCAGTGCGCCCAAATCGACTTGTCCACTAATTATCATTCCACTTGACTTGTTGATTCACACGAGCTAGTCCAGGGTTATAACAAAAGTGTGAGATGTCCGAGGGGGTCCCCGGGAGTGGTTTGAGAAGCATCAAGGGTCTCAGTGATCACCCCACCTGCTCAGAGACCCTCTGGGCGGCTTCTTTGGGGTCATGGCACTGGTTGATGACGTCACAGATCTCCTGGCTGTTCATGATGAAGTTTATGCCGTCCGTGGTCAGTGCCAGGAACGAGTCATGGACGTGGTGCAGCTGGAAAAACAAAAACCAGATGACTAAAAGTGAATACCTTGCAGTCAGAGGTAACAGACCAGTAAACAAGGCATAGGTCCAGATTCCTTCAGAGCTTAGCGATTCATTGCATTTACTTTTTAGTCCCTCAGCGCCTACCCAGAGTAACTTGCAGGGTGTTCGGATGAAGGTGTGATGGACAGGATGGACAGGACTCTACAGACATTGTCTCAATCGGGGCACCGTCTGAAATTTGACCTAAATATCTCTGGTGCAGTCAAGCTGAGTAATACACGCTGGCTAATTCCACCTTGTCCTCCCCAAATAGTAAACTACTGTAATCCAGCCCTGTGTGGATGTAGTCTTGATGAACACTAAGAAGAATATGCCGTAATTTGAAATCGTTGATTAGAGGCGGTGAAAGCTGACACTTACTGATATCCTCTTGGTCTCTGGTTCTGCGATCACCCCAGTACTCTTGAGGTCAAAGTCCCCGATTGCACGTGTCATGGCCAGTCTCCCATTCACATGGGGCTGCCCTAGGCTGTTCCAGGTCACCCAGCCACCACACTTCTTTATCCTGGGGAGACAGGGACACACAGAAAGCGTGTATTAAAGCATGGGTGAGGGCTAAGAAATAACCTACATAGAATAATTTACGTGCAGTGTTTTCGTAAAAGTATTCAGATCCATTCAATTTCTATGCATTTTATTGTGTTGTGAACTCCAATTATAATATATAAAAACTATTTTAAATCAAGCTACACACAATAACCAACAACGACAACGTGCCAACTCGTTTTAGGGAATCTGCACATTTTTATCAAGGACCTCTATTTTGCTCTGTTCATCTTTCTTTCAGTTCTGACCAGTCTCCCAGTCTCAGCTGCTGAAAAGCATCCCCACAGCATGATGTTCCCACCACCATGCTTCACAATAGGAAGATAGTTGTTAGTTGAGGGGTACATTGCAGGGCTTAGATCTAGGCAGACTAGGGCTTGGAATTCAGACATAATAAATAAAAAGGAACTTCTTGCCTAATTAGTTGGACGTGTCTTGGTGATTCTAAACGTCTTCCACAATGAAAGAACCCCCACAGTGCTTTTGGGAACTGTTAATGCTATGGCAATTTTTTTAAATAACCTTTTCCAGATCTATGCCACGACACCGACACAATCTCAGGGGTCAATGGAGAGTTCCTTGGACTTCCTGTCTTGGTTTTTGCTCAGACAAGAACTGTGAAGTGTGAGATGTTACAGACAGGTTTGTTCCTTTCTAATTCATGTACAATCAATTTAATTTGCCAAAGGTGACTCCAATCAATAATAACACCAACAGATTTATCTAGATATACACATACCGCATAGCACATTTCTATTCTACCCCCCCCCCCCCAAGTCTTTAGTGGCGTACCGCTGTTTCTCGTCCTTCCTCTCCGGGGTGTGGTCAGATGTGAGTTTCAGGGCCTTGGCTTTGCGACAGAGCATGGCCCGGCTGTCCCCCACGCTGCCCACGACCAGCTCTATGCCATCCCTCAGCAGGGCCACCGTGGCCGTTGACCCGGCGCTCACCACTATAACACCAGAAAGTACAGGGACAAAGGTCAGGGGGGTGGGGGGGGGGGGCACACCGCTTGAAGGACACCCATACGCACACAGGAGCAGACGTTCACACAGGACTGGCTATTAGCAGACATTTTGTAGTCGTGTTTTTATTTAGACTAAGTGACTCTCAATTCGTTTCACAACATAGCCGGCATGGAAATGCAAACACACACTCATACATACTCCACAACATGAGAAGGGAGTGGGGTTGGGGGTCGTGGGCATAGATGTTACTAGTCTAAAAAAAAAAAGGATGGCTGAAGAGACAGTCAGACATGCATGTCACTGTTTCGGGGATTACGGAACAAGAACGAGAGCCACGCGATATGACCGGTGGAACTTTGGGTTCTCTGACCAGTGGTATCAAAACAGAACATGTCAGAGAGCGGCAGAACAAGTCCACAGTACATGTACATTAGACAGTGTACTGGCTCATGGTAGAGTACAGAAAGTCACAGAAGTACAGTAACAGTCAAGTTTGGACACATACTTACCCATTCACTTGAATGGGTAAGTGTGTCCCAACTTTTGACAGGTACTGTACATAGTTTAGCATCAGAATATACTTGTGATCATTATCCCTATGAATATCATTCTGTAGATTAGACAGCCCTTTAAAGTAATTATATTCAGCTGGTCTATGATCTAAATATAAAGCAATGTTAATAGTCACAACTTTGTGACGATACGTCTTTATCAACAATTTGATTGTTAACAGTTTATTTATATGTATCAGTATATAGCTGTCCAAATATCACGTGCAGTCAACTTGTGCGAGAGAAAGAGAAAAAGAGCGAGGAGAAAGACAGAAAGATGAGGAACCTTCCAGTAGTGCAGGATAAGACCCGCTGGCCTCTCCTCCATTATCTAGCCCCCCTTCTCCTTCCAAAAAGGTGCCGGTGCCTCCAGCTCTTAGCTGGCTCCGCAGCTGTCGTAGATAACATGCACACACACACACAGGGCATATTGGGACATTTCACGCCGTGCATGGCCAACATTTTGGCCACACGCTCAAGCAAAACTGACTGTAACCTGATTGGTCAACAGGGATTAAAAAAAATATATTAAAAAAAGCCAACAACTGATATTTACAGTAATTGGACAGCTACAATATGGGCCTGGTACGGGATTCTTTACAAAACAGCTTCTAAAGGAACTGAAAATGTATCTTATATCTTGCAAGAGTCAATGGGACAAACAGTAGGATAAACCTGATCTGCAGGACATTTAGTGGAGTTCTGTTTGTTTTGAATGCTTATCTACATGTTCCTAAAGAAGTGACCTTGGCTACTAGTGTTTAGCTTTTGCAGAGCTCCAGGCACTAGTTGAAAGTTCATGTTTGCGCCATTTAGGTTCAGTTCAGTCATTCTATCTCTAGGTAAAGTGGTCACGTTCATGTTAGGCTATGTTATCAGTTCATATTTCCACACTAGCAAACCAAGACCTGAGTCAACTAAAACTACAGTTTTTAATAAATATGTAATTTAGGCATCATTGATCTACATCTTTGATATGTGACATGGAGGACCCACCGTGAGGAGAAAAGTGAAGGTGTCTGGCCAAGGCTTTGTCAACTTCCAGGAATGCTTTATTTAGAACAACTTCCAGATTGTTCTCCTCTGCCACGAAATCCCTTTAATGACACCAGCACACACACACACACACATCCGTAAATTAGCATAATTTAAAACCACACCCTTTTCTGAACTCTATTTTGTCTCACTTCCATTGAATCAAACTAAACGGGAACACTATAATGTACATACAAAACCATGTCCTGACTAAACACAGACCACAAAAAAGGTGACTCCACCGGTTCAACTGACCTGATGTACTTCTCCATGTACTTATCACAGAAGTCCGCCGCCTCAGGTCCGCCGTGGCCGTCGAACACGGCGAAGTACAGGATGTTATCGGTCATCTGGGAGATCTGGAAGCGGTCCTCGTTCTCCTTCCGGTGGCCTATGAGCGAGGCAGAGCCCACCTTGGACAGGCTGACCTTGGGGATTGGCTTGCCGTACTTGATGGACGGCGACAGGTTAATGGGCTCGTCGATGCGGTTGTCCCAGATGCCAAACGAGTCCCAGGTGGTGGGCTTCCCGCTGCTGTCCGGGTCGAAGCGGGTGTTGCTGGCATGTGGCGTGCACAGGTGGAGGGGCTGTCTGAAGGGGGGGTCGTCCCGGAGGGGTCGGACACCCACTAGGGCGGTCTGAAGGAAACCCCTCTGCCGCGCAGCCTGGGACCCCCCCGATCGGGCCAGGTGGATGAATGCAGAGGCTGACATGGTCACCAACCCGGCGTCGGCGGCAGTGGAGCGGACGACACCCTAACAAGAAGAAAATGCAGTCTACAAATGTGTTTCTCAATGGAAAAGTACTCAGACTGTGATTTTATCATCTCACTAAACCATAACAAATCCATCACTGCAGGAACATTGGGTTAAGCCAGTAAAGCAATTGTGCAAAGGTTTGATGGCAGGACTCTAAAAAAGAAATAAAAATTATTCACCTGGGGAAAATGACAAAAGGTCTCATTCCCAAATCAAATGCACTTCTCCATTCCATACAATATGTAGGCCTAGCCACATTCGAAGACGTGCTACAATCTGCTTCTGCACCATCTTGTACTTCACAGTAAAATTATATTACATTTTAGTTTAATGACTTCAGTCACATTGGTCTAGTCTAACCGTAGCAACATTTCTTCATTGAAACAACAGAGCTGAAGCATTCTGAAAGTACCACAGGAATGTATTGGTGCCATTTAATCAGTAACATGATAGTCCAATAAAATATATTAGATAAAACATTGGAAGCCTTTTGTAGTGTATTTGACGTTCTGCGGAAATAGCGTCAACCCTTTTAAAAACAGGTATATAAAATATATATTCACACACTTGTCAACACTGCATATGATTGCGTCAAACCAAACTTCACTGAAAATTCACAAATCAGCATGATGCAACATGTATCATTATACGATTGTACACTAGTAGTATTGCTAGCGAGCTACTGTAGCTAGCAACCAATCCAGGCACTACTAGCGACTAACTACGGTATCAAATGTATTGGTCGCATAAACAAACAAAACATGTTCTCGCATGTATGAAATACTTGTGTTCAGGCTCCTGCATAATGTACATAATGCACGTCTTGTAAAATGTACTTAGCTAGTTAATTTCAGATGGTAGTGACTAACGTTATAACACAAACAAGCCATTGCTTACTGGCTAACTTAGTTGCTGTGCAACATAGGATTACCGATGGTTTATGATTATGTAACGTTATCATCAACGACCATATTTATATCACAACACTAGGTACATAACATTCAAAGACAGAATATAGCTGAAGACTTCCTAATAATTTAAGTGTTTTACAGAAGCTAGCTAGGTTAATTACTAGTACAGTACTATCATAGAGCTATTTTATTAACTGCCGCTAATAGCAGCTAACCTTGTTAGCAGAAGAAGCAATGATTGTCGCAGTCACATTTGTTAAGTATTCATTTGCACAACATATTGGCTTTCTGAATTCTTACCTTTGATTCTTTATAACGACTGTAGCTATTATGCTCTAAAATGCAGCACCGCTTGCAATACTTGTTTAAATTAATACAAAATGTCCTTTCGTCTGTCGTGCGTTGAATGTCAAACGTTGTAAAACCATTTGCCTCTATCCCCGTGATGCTGGCCAGCGCGAATCAGAACGGAAACAAAACGTCCACGCCCCCTCCGGATCCCTTGTACGTTGCTGTTGATAGACAAAAATAAATAAACGAAAGCCTATTCTACTTGAACGTTACATACAGCAGCAGAAATAGAGCGCTAATGACCCCCACAATCCACAAATAATATTAATACTACATTGACGGGCACGGTCTTTTCATTGAGCCGATTCTCGTGGCTCCGTTCATCTCATAGAAATTTTTTTACCGCAGAACGGTTTATTTCAAAAACAAACTTTTGAAGTTTAGAGCCAGAAAAGAAGGCGTAACTATCCTTATTATTATACTTTTTTGACTGAGCCACTTCAGGACATTAAACATTTTAAGGCATATTGAATAAATACCGAATTAGAGGTGTTTCCATTGATTTATTGATTATTAATTAATCCACAGTTGTTTTTTCACCTAAGCCAAGCTCGAACAGGTAGACCAGCTATTTCAATAATAATATACACCACGTTTGAAGTTCCAATGACAATCAATGAAACAGATATTGAAGAAATACAGAATTAAAGTTGTTTCTATTGATTTATTGATTATTAATAAATCCATAATTACTTTCTCACCAAAGCAACGCTTGAAGAAGTAGGCCAGCTATTTGTAGAATAATATAAACCAGGTTTGAAGTTTATATGACAATCATTGAAGAAGATATTGAGGAAATACCAAATTAGGGGTGTTTCCATGGATTGATTGATTATTAATAAATCAATAAAGAGCTTTTCCACCAAAACAAAGCTTGAACAAGTGGGCCAGCTAATCCTTGAATAATATACACCAGGTTTGAAGTTCCAATGACAACCATTGAAAAATATATTGAAGAAATTCCTTATAAGAGGTGTTTCCATTGATTGATTGATTGATTATTAATAAAGAGTTTTTCCACCAAAACGAAGCTTGAACAAGTAGACCAGCTATTTTTAGAATAATATACACCGGGTTTGAAGTTCCTATGACAATCATTGAAAACGATATTGAAGAAATACTGAAATAAATTCTATTAATTTATTGATTATTAATGAATCCATAATGACTTTTTCACCAAAGCAAAGCTTGAACAGGCAGACCAGCTATTTCAATAATAAACCCATAATGGCTCACCAAAACCTTTTATGTTCCTTTGATAATCATTGAAAAAGTTGATTTATTTCAGTAATTCCATTCAAAAAGTGTAACTTGTATAATTTATACATTCATTCCACACAGACTGATATATTTCAAGTGCAGACCCAACAATGCAGAAGAGCTGAAGGCCACTATCAGAGCAACCTGGGCTCTCATAACACCTGAGCAGTGCCACAGACTGATCGACTCCATGCCACGCCGCATTGCGGCAGTAATTCAGGCAAAAGGATTCCCCACTAAGTATTGAGTGCTGTACATGCTCATACTTTTCATGTTCATACTTTTTAGTTGGCCAACATTTCTAAAAATCCTTTTTTGTATTGGTCTTAAGTAATAGTCTAATTTTCAGAGATACTGAATTTGTGATTTTCATTAGTTGTCAGTTATAATCATCACAATTAAAATAAATAAAAATTTGAAATATATCAGTCTGTGCGTAATGAATGAATATAATATACAAGTTTCACTTTTTGAATGGAATTACTGACATAAATCAACTTTTTGATGATATTCTAATTATATGACCAGCACCTGTATATTACCAGTGGAGTGTGTAGATGTGCAATGAAGGCAAATGCAGAACAATTAGCAACACTAAATATGCAATAAGGCAAATAGAGGATGGCAGAAAACGTACCAGTATTTACAAGTATGAAACATATGTATATTACCAGTGGAATGTGTAGATGAGCAATACCAAATGTGCAATAAGTCAAATAGAGGAGGGCAGACATTTTACAAGTATTAGGTATAGTGTATGTTACAAGTGGGAAAATATTTGTTAGGGTACAAATGGTCATTTCAAAATGGCATTCAAGATGTGCAAACGAGGCCAATTAAGTAGTGATGTATTAAGGTAGTATGTGCACCTGAGATGCAGAGATAGCAGCAATGAGGCCCAGAGGTATGTAATAACTGCAAAAATGCAGGCACAATGGCAATTCTAAATGTGCAAAGAGGCAAACTGAATGTACAAGGAGTATGTGCAACTGAAATGCAGGGATAGCAGCGGTGAAGTTCCTGAGGTACACACATACATTTAACAACTGAAAACTTCCATTATCAAGCATATCAAGTCAGTGTCAGAGTAGTACAAGGGAGTAGTGCAACAAGGTCCCAGAGAGGCGGGGTGGGGTACGTTAAGGGTTCGACCACAGAGTTCAGTAGGGTTACAGTAGATGGGAAGAAACTGTTCCTAAGCTTGCTGGTGTGGGACCGCAGAGACCTGTACTGTCTGCCTGATGGTAGGAGGGCAAACAGTTGGTGGCATGGGTGTGAAGGGACCCTGATGATCCTGTGTGCCATGTGCAGACACCACTTCTGCTGGAGGTCTGCGATGGTAGAAATGAGCTCCTTGGTTTTCATTGCGTTGAGGGCAAGGTTGTTGTCAGCGCACCATGCCGCCAGGTGGATGACCTCTTTCCTGTAGGCTGACTCGTCATTGTCAATATTAAGGCCTACCACCATGGTGTTGTCTATGAACTGGACAATGGTTTTGGAACTGTGTACAGGAACGCACTCGTGGGTGAAGAGGGAATACAGGAGAGGGCTCAGCACACAGCCTTGTGGAACACCAATGTTCAGGATCAGGGTGGAGGAAGTGAAGTTGTCTAACCTGACAGACTGGGGTCTGTTGGTTTGGAAGTCCAAAGACCAGTTGCAGAGAGAGGGGCAGATCCCCAGGTCATGGAGTTTGTTGACCGGCCTAGACGGGATGACTGTGTTGAACGCTGAGCTGAAGTCTATGAATAGCATTCTCACATAGGTGTTGGTTTTGTCCAGGTGGGTCAGGGCAGGGTGTAGTGCCATGGAGTTGGATTCATGAGTGCATCGGACGTCATTCAGGCTAGATGCGATATGTTGCCATTCATAGCGTGCTAGCTACAGGAAGCTAACTAAGTTCTATGCACTCCCAAATGCACTCCCAAAAATTTGGCTTCTTACAGTACCATCAAAAACATCACAGGAGGCAGACATGAAAAATTATGAAAAGAAAAATGTTCTACATTATAAGATAAAAAAGACGAGATAAACATGCATACGCAGACCGCAACAGCAAGAGAAGGATTTGCGCTAAGCAAATTCTGGCTAAATTCCGGCTAAGTCTGGCTAAACTTTTTTCTTTCTCTCTACAAACCACCAGGGACTGGGTGCAACCACAGCATATTTCGCAAAGGGGGTTTAATAATTACAATATTGCAATATTCAAATTTTTGGAGATACTGAATTTTGGATTTTCATTAGTTGTCAGTTATAATCATCACAATTAAAAGAAATAAACATTTGAAATATATCAGTCTGTGTGTAATGGATGAATATAATATACAAGTTTAAATTTTTGAATGGAATTACTGAAATAAGTCAACTTTTTGATGATATTCTAATTTTATGACCAGCACCTGTTGTATTTAGCGTATGAATTGATGCTGATGAGAGTCCATAATGATACTATATTCGTTTTATGACATTTCGGCAATTACTTGGTTCACTCTTTTACCTCGATCCCTAAATGTGGGACGGGAGCCTGAACGGAGGGATGAATGTGTGGATCTCGAATATAAAACAGATTTCACCTCCGTCTGCATCATTATCAAACAGCCAAACCAAGCATCATGTTTTGCTGGGGAGACGGTTCGAGTGGACAGTTCGGTCTGAACATTGAGAATGTGTCAGTTCCTATAGAATGGAATTTAGTTTCTGATGAAGT
Source organism: Esox lucius (assembly GCF_011004845.1). Classification (NCBI taxonomy): domain Eukaryota; kingdom Metazoa; phylum Chordata; class Actinopteri; order Esociformes; family Esocidae; genus Esox; species Esox lucius. Next base: position 13,847,105 of record NC_047593.1, read on the forward strand.
CATTGAAATTGCTTGCGGGGAGCAGCACACTTTATTTCTCACAGTAGATGGCAGGATCCTATCCTGCGGGCGCAACTCAAATGGACAACTTGGCAGACAGAAAAATAAAGACTCAAAACGACCAGGTACTCTTAACCACTTTCTATATTTGTTTAATGTCAATAGACTGTTTCGTTTCTGGTTCGTTTAGCGACACCTTTCAGCACTAGTATCCCTCAGTGAACTTGCGTAGCTGGCGCTCATGTTGGGTTTCAGTTTTGTTTCTCCCATCCAAACCAGATCGAAAGTTAACTGTTGCCATGTTTCTGTAGGCTACGATCCAAAAGCTTTACGTCATCTCTGTTGTGAATTCACCATGAATTAAATCCTTCGTGCATTATATTGGTGAAATGTTCAATTAATAATTTAAAGAAAAATTGAATTTAATAAACCTGTGTGTATGGGTGTTTTTTATCGGTTACAGCACCAGTGGAGGGCCTTAGTGGAGCAGTAGCTGTGGCTTGTGGTCAGGACCACTGTGTGGCTGTGTGTGTCTCAGGACAGGTCTATTCATGGGGGGCAGGGGGCGAGGGACAGCTTGGCATTGCCCCTACAACTGTCTCCAAAGTCAACAGACCAAGGCAAGGATTCTTCCAACATAAAAGAAAATACTCATAACAGTCACAAATTATCCATTATTTCATCAAGTAATCAAGAAAACAGCCTTCTTGGATTCCACTGAAAATATATACTTTTTTTTTTCTTACACAGACAAGTTCCAATATTTTCACCCTTGCCAATACCAGTGATACAGGTTGCTTGTGGAAATTTCCATTCGTTGGCCCTCACTAAAGGTAGCTATAGCATATCATACTTTTTAACAGCGACTAAAAGCTGCCGACTAACCAGGTTCTCACGCTTGGTTGTCATGCAATTTTGGAAAAACAAACCATACATAATGCTTCATCGTCCTGTTTGTGTGTAGCAGTCTTTACAGTTATTTGTTTGACACAGACTACATGGCGTCAACTGTGAATATCACATGGATAAGTGAGGCTACCTCAGAACCGCGGCATTTGTTCTCATGTAATTGTAATGTAATGCAAAATAATTTCCTTGTCTTCTAAAGGAGGAGAGGTGTTTTCCTGGGGTCTGAACAGCCATGGGCAGCTTGGGCTGGGCAAAGAGCTGCCCCTGCAGCCGCTACCTGCCCTGGTGCGCTCCCTCACTGGGGTCCCAGTGACTCAGATCGCAGCCGGAGGGACCCACACTCTGGCCCTCGCCCTCTCAGGCCTGGTCTACTGCTGTGGGGCAAACAGGGCCGGGCAGCTGGGACTCAACCGGGTGGATGAGAAGGGTACTTATAGAAATAAGATTCTCTATGTACACTGATGAGCCAAAATATTATGACCCCACACAGGTTGAAGCGAACAACGTTGGTCACCTTCTATCAAGGGCACCTGTCAAGGTCTGGGTGGATTAGATGGCAAGTGAACAATCAATCAGTTCTCGCAGTCAGTGTGTTGGATGCAAGAGAAATGGGCATGATTAAAGATTGATTCAAGACTTTAATCGTGCCCTTTAATCGTGCCCATTAATCATGCTGACGCACATTTTTAATGACCAGATGAGTAGGTCAGAGCATCTCTGAAACGGCAAGGCTTGTGGAGTTCTCCCGGTCAGCAGTGATGAGTGCCTACCGACAATGGTCAGAGAAGGGACAAACCACAAACTGGTGACAGAGTGTTGGGCACCCAAAGCTCATCGATGCGTGAGGGCAACGAAGGTTATCCCGTCCGGTCTGAACCGACAGAAGGTCCCAGAAAATGTTTTATGATGTTTGGGGGAGGAATGTGTCACAACACACAGTGTGTCGCGCCCTGCTGCTTATGGAGCTGCGTAGCCACTTACCGGTCAGAGTGGCCATGAAGACCCCTGTCCCAACGCCTACAATGGGCACGCAAGCATTGGAACCGGACCTTGGAGCAGTGGTAGAAGTTTGCCTGCTCTGATGAATTCAGTTTTCTTGGACATCACGTGGACTGACGTGTACGTGTGCACCATTTACCTGGAGAAGTGATGGCACCAGGATGCACTATGGGAAGATGACAAGCCGGTGGAGGGAGTGTGATGCTCTGGGCAATATTCTGTTGGGGAGGATCTGCTGCAAAGATCCAGATACCACAGTACACCTTCAGGGGTCAAGCAGAATCCACGTCTCGGTGGGTCGGCGCTGGTTTGGCGGCAGGCCAAACAGCATATTAGGAAGGTGGTAATAACATTTTGTCCCATCAGTGTATGATGCATTTATCATGTTAAAGTTGGGGAATCGGTTTTTGGAAGCCATAAAGTTCACTTATCAAAAGGAATTTGCTCAATTACTACAAAACAGAACTTTAGAATCTATGGAGATCCATCACTTTCTGTCGCATCCTGTGTGAAAGCTGATCAGGCTTATTCACCAGGCATTTTCTGTTCTGAACTTTGAATTAATTTGTTGTCCCCCACAAAGTAAATAGTCTGGTTTAATACAATTAACATTCCACTGTTGTGGAGGCCTAAAGTATGATGCTTGTCCTCTCCTTCAGGCCGGTTCAATGTATGTGCTGTGCCTGCTCTCAGAAACCTGGGGGTTTCCTTCATCAGCTGCGGACAAGCACACACCGCTGTTCTCACCAAGGTATCATGCAATGACTATCTCTATAATACTGTCATACTTAAGGCCAGAGGGGGGGCTAAGTAACACTGATAAGGTGTGTTCTTCAGCTGTGTAAAACTCAGAGTGCCAATATAACAAGCGGAGGCCTTTATATAAGCAGCCTTTTAGCAGCGATTTACTGGCTATATACCCTGACACCTCATGCCTTAGTCCTGAATTAAAAACCATGGGATTCACAATTCTGAATGCTGTTCGGCTTGTGGTCGTGGCACATCAGTAAATATACCACTGGACAGACAAAACTACTTTTAACAGTCATTTTTTTATTTATTATAATTGCGTTTCTAATAGCATTAAGGAAGCACTGGGATTTTGGTTTATGGGTCATTTACCACTGCTATGAGCTGTATCCAGGCATTGAACATATGTTTTGTGTTCTTTAGCATAACCAGGTGTTCACGTTTGGAGAGGGAAGCCATGGCCAACTTGGGCACAATACAACATCTAATGAACTCAGACCCAAACTTGTGACGGGCTTGGATGGACTGGTCTCCCAGATTGCATGTGGCAGGTGATGACATATTTTTTTAGGGGACTTCTACATGTCAAAATATAATTAAAAAGCTTAATAAAACGAAATGACAGGAAACTGGTCTTGAACATGTTTTGCCCGACTGTGTTTTTGTCTCGTTTAACCCTTGCAGCCATCACACCCTTGTGTTGGGATCTGCTGGACAACTCTGGGGTTTTGGTAGCGGGGCCAAAGGTCAGCTAGGTACTAGCACCACAGAGGACAGCCTGCGACCCACCTTAATTCTCCTGAAAAGGGCTTCTGGCGGCATGGCAACAGCCGATGGTATCGAACGCAATACGTTTTTCATTCTGTTGTATAATATTCTATATTGTATTCCATTCAGTGATATTATTAATCTATAATGAATACTAAAACCTATTATTAATGTTTTCCTTTTTGATCAGACATGAAGATAGCAGCAGGATTTCATTCAAATTTCATTTACACCACAGAGGTTGTTTCTTTCTTATTGTATGTCAGTTTTAGGTGTCTAAATATCCAAAATTATCTAACAACTAATTTCTGTTTGAAATTGCTTAAATAATAATGTTGCTTCATCTGGCATTTTAGAATTTTGAAAGAGAACAGCCAATCGGGAGGTTAGAGCAAGGCATGCTACAAAAATGGCTGACGATGGAGCAGGGAAATAAAGATGTGAAAAGGTGCTTGTGTATTATTTTTTGGTCTTTTCAGTTCACAAGAAAATAAACATGTTTAATTGTACTGAAACATTAAATTTGTCTATATTTTTTCAAACAGAGAAATATCCATAATGTTTTCAACACCTTCAAGTCTTGTGGCAAGTTTCACTAAAGCCAGGTAAGCAGTTTAAAACTGAAAGTTCAGATAGTTTGAAAATTAGAACCATATTTTTACAGTTAGGAAGGCCTATGTTGCTTCCTTGATAATAACATACACTTTGTTTCTAATCATCAGTGAGGACCCTCAAGCAGCTGGCACTTTGGGAGTAGATCTAGAGGCTGCCAGCCAGGTTTTCGACCAGCTTCTAAACATACCATGGATTAAGAAATCAGTTAAGATCAAGATACTCTTGCAACACATAATTTAAATCAAGTTATATTTAAAACAGAATTCATCATTAATGTCCTAATTGCTCTGTTGATTTTCCATTTAGGTAAACATTGAGCAACTGATTGAGAGAATTTGTACTTCAGCACCTGTCATCAAGTCACCAGAGATCTTTATGATTTTGCCCACAATCCCTCTTCTGCATGAGGACAACAGCATCATGACGATGGTGTTGGCTTTAGCAGTAGTAATCATACAAAATCTGAACAACACAGCTCTTAAAACATTGAGTAAATAACCTCTGAACCTTCTCAATTTATCAGCGAATTTAGCATCAGTTTAACTTTACAGAATTACCATGTCATAGCCGGTCAAAGGAATAATAAAACATTGGTCAGGCAATATTATAAACATACTGTATGTGGCCTCTACCTGATAGAAGAATGGTGGTCTTTACTGGAGTCTTCCATCATGACTAAGCACATTCTGATGTGGAAGAATGCTGTGTCATTCATGCTGAGGAACGGCCTTCTGGTTACCCACAACCCTGGAGTCAAATACCTGCTGGAAGTTCTTAAGCACCTCCACAAAGTCAGTGTCTGTGCCAGTCATTTGCACTTGTCTATTTCCTGTAGTTGTCTCTATCAAATGTGTTGATTGTGCCCTAAAATACTAGATTGTTAAGTTTAAAGACGTGCAAATTAACTTTAATGCTGATATTATGTTATTTTAAAGGCAAGCAAAAAAGCAGGAAAAACACAGAACATTCCAGCAAGTGCCTTTTATGTCGAAGAGATCGTCCGTAACGTAGTTCCTGTGGAGGATGTGAAGCTTTGGCATTTCTGGTCAACAAGGGAGGTAATAAAATATCAAAATAATCGTTAAATTGCTATATGTAAGGAGTGATTAATCAATATGGTGGTAGTTAACTGGGAATCTATTCAATCTCTGGTTGTTTCATATAACTTATTTCACGTCAGAGCAGACAGCAGAAATAAAATACTATTCAAGGCTATTGAGGTACACCTTCAGTTCTTTCTTTATTTCACTTCTAGGATGAGCCCAACACGCCAACCATCTTTTGCCGTTACCCGTTTGTGCTGAACTTGACGTGCAAGATTGCGGTTTTTAACATTCATGCGCATTTTACAAAGGTACACGGTAGTAATCTACTGGCTTTATTATTTTATTGAACCTTGTTTTGATTATAGCTCATTTTAAATATACCATCTAAATACTGTAAATAATGTACATTGACATTTTGCAGGAGGTTCACAAACTTGCCCACCAACTGACAGTGATGTGTCCTCGTGGAACATTCAACGAAGACCCGGAATCTCCCCCAGCCCCTGTGTTTCAGTTGAAGCTAAGGCGCCCATATCTCATCGAAGATACCTTCAGGCAACTAGGTTCTGCAGATCACGATTATTTCCAGAGGGAGCTTCTGGTAACGTTGTCCTTTGTTTCCGGTCAGAAATGACACTCTTAAATGTTTTCATTACCTTTCCCCCAGACAAGACTTCAACCTAAATGTAGCTTTTGTATTGTTCCCCCCAGGTGCAGTTTGTGGAGGACCAGAAGGTGTCACAGGTATACAAAAGGGACTTCTTCCTTCACTTGTTTGATGAGCTGTTGGCTCCCGAGTCTGACATGTTCATGTACAACGACACCAAGACTATGGTCTGGTTTCCTGCCAAGGTAAGGCTGTGAATTAGGGAAATGTGATTATGTGTGAAGAAATCCACAGTATCTCACACCCCTCACATTTTTGTAAATATTTGAGTATATCTTTTCATGTGACAACACTGAAGAAATGACACTTTGCGACAATGGAAAGTATTGAGTGTACAGCTTGTATAACAGTGTACATTTGCTGTCCCCTCAAAATAAGACAATACACAGCCATTAATGTCTAAACCGCTGGCAACAAAAGTGAGTACACCCCTAAGTGAAAATGTCCAAATTGGGCCCAATTAGCCATTTTCCCACCCTGGTATCTTGTTAGTGTTACAAGATCTCAGGTGTGAATGGGGAGCAGGTGTGTTAGATTTGGTGTCATCGCTCTCACACTCATACTGGTCACTGGAAGTTCAACATGGCACCTTTTGGCAAAGAACTCTTTGAGGATCTGAAAAAATAATTGTTGCTCTACATAAAGATGGCCTAGGCTATAAGAAGATTTCCAAGATCCTGAAACTGAGCTTTACATTGTAGCAAAGTGTAATTTCTTCAGTGTTGTCACATGAAAAGATATACTCAAATATCTACAAAAATGTGAGGAGCATACTCAATTTTGTGAGATACTGTACATACCTTCAAAAACAATTTGAACAGATGAGTAATGAAACAATAGATTATTCTAAAAAACATTGCATTTAGTCAGTGATTAGCCCCAAAAACATTACAAATAAACATTACAATATAATCGATTTAGCAACAGCTGTCATTAAGCCCCATCTACAACTTATTACCAGCTCAAAGTGGAGAAGAAGAGTTACTTCCTGTTTGGTATCCTGTGTGGAATGGCGCTGTACAACCACAACATCGTCCATCTGCCTTTCCCCCTGGCCCTGTTCAAGAAGCTGGTCGGGGTCACGCCGTCTCTGGACGACCTCAGAGAGTTTGAACCCGTTGTGGGAGGGTATGTATCTACTTCAGCATGGATGTACCATAGATATGTGTATGCTTCATATATTTTTGAATTAAGATTGACTTCTGACTATATTTGAAGGAGTTTACGGTACCTCTTGGAGGACTACACTGATGATGATGTTAAAGAGAACCTGGACATTACCTTCTCGGTATGATTAGTATTACATTCAAACTGTTTGAATGTTGGTTACTGAAATATCTAAAAATAGGAAATACAAGTTACTTGTGCTTACATTTTCCACTACATTCTCCATCACTCTCCAAAATAGGTGGTTTGGGATGACGTGAAAGTGGAACTTGATCCCAGTGAAACAGAAAAACCAGTCACAAATATTAACAAGTACAGTCCCGGCAATGTTTTCACCTAATATTTATTACAATGCCGTAATATAACAAAGTTTACATCCTGATGTTACATATTTGCGCTTGATGAAAATAGATTGTCGTAACTGTCAAAACATATTTTCACAGAAAGCAGTTTGTCGACGCTTACACTAACCACGCTTTCAACCGGTCGGTGGAGACGGCGTTTGATGGTTTCCGGAGAGGTTTCTTCAAGGTGTGCGACCGGGACGTGGTGGAGTTGTTTCAGCCGGAGGAACTCAGGGGAGTCATGGTGGGGACAGAGGACTATGACTGGGATGCACTCAAGCAGGTCTGCACCCATCTGTTATTTGCTACCACTGTGCTGGGGGAACCACGCGTCGCTACGCGGGAACCCGTAGTGGAAATCGTGAATTTGCTATAGCTGGGTGGTTTGTGCGAAAGTTACATTTGTATTTGTGTTGACGTGTAGAACACTGTGTACGAACCGGAATACCACGCCGGACACCCCGGCGTCATCACATTCTGGGAGGCCTTTGAGGAGCTGACAGAAAAGCAAAAGAAAGCTTTCCTCCGTAAGTGCGGCACTAATCCCTCCTCCTCCGTGTGAAACCGGAGGAACTCCAGTGGTCTTTCATAACAGGTTGGCCGGCGTGTCACAACGCCTGTAATGTTTCTTTCACCTCCCCTCCTTTTAGTGTTTCTGACGGGGTGTGATCGTGTTCCCATCTTGGGCATGGACAAGATACAGATGAGGGTGGCAGTCCTGGCAAATGCCACTGATCAACATTTCCCAGAATCCCTCACATGCCACTTCCTACTGCTTTTGCCCATCTACTCCTCCAAGGAGATAATGTTGGCCAGACTGAAAGAGGCTGTGCTTCACAACAGAGGCTTCTGGAAGAAGTGATGGACAGCGCTTACAACACGTACATGGGTTATAAATACAGCACTTTAGAGTACAGTCAGACTATAAAGGGTACACTTAGGTTTAGCAGAGTGGGATTTTGATTGTTAGACTTAGATTGAGATGACTCTATGGCATTGATGTTAAATTAGTGGGGTTTTCAAGGAATGTTTTCAGATGTATTGGCCTGCCATGTTATAGAAAACAAATTGAAGTGTGTAGCCCACCTTGAAAGAGGTGAAAAATATTACTGACAACTAATTATTTTTTTGTGAAATGTGTAGGTCTATGTATATCTTTAATTAATGTCATGTATGGAAATTGTTTAGACAGGTTTCAGTTCATTAAATTCAGACCAGACATCATGTAATAAGTGATCAGTCTTTTTTTTCTTTAACAGAAGGCAAGAAAGCTAGCAACAACTTTCTAATAGACACTTCAGAGAAGACTAAGATCTGTCATTTGTAATACAAATAAAAATAAATGATAATGGAATTCAACAAAATAGTAAGGTGGCAAATAATTGGGGATGGTGGCCGCTAATAGGGGGTCATATTTTTTAACTAACCAACTACTGCAAATATTAATTTCCCATTAATGACATGCTAGCTAACATTTTTATGTCACTAATAATCATCTAGGAACACAGTTGCAAAACTGCGTGTTTCACAGATTCATGTTTGTTTGGGTTTAAAGTGAACATATTGCAACTTAGTTAACATATTGCAACAGAGGATGGGAGATCCGGTTGAAGGGAGATCCGTTTTTTTTTTATTATGATCACTTTTTAATGACTTTATTCCGAGATGAATGGGCTAATGACTAAATCTGTTTTTGAAATGATTCAGAGAAATCTCGCTTAGAAACAGAATATACTGTGTCTAGGTGTTCATTTACTGTAAACTCTAGTTGACAAAATTATTTTGTGGCGACATAGACAGCTGTTTTTGTGACTGTTGGTGTTGGATGGACGAAGACAAAGTGGACTTTCTGTATTTAGATAGACTTTAAGTATTAGATCCACGTCTAACACAAACTATGAGACAGGTATACTTTTAACCAACCTTGACCAAAATAACCTTATTTGGATAGATTTTATACCCATTGTTACTGTAAAAATACATCATAAAAATATGTTTGGGGAGTATGCCCAGACCCCCCAAAACGAGACTTAGCCCCCCGTCTATGATTTTCTAGTGACGTCCCTGTCATTGAGTATACACTTTTACTACTTCGATGCAGTTTATTCTCCCAGACAACATTACTAAAAGTGTTGCTTCGTTTGTGTTACGAAGCCGGTCCCACTGTGGCGTCATTCACCCATTATTTTCGTTTACTCCCAAGCCATGGGGATAACCACATAAAGAAAGTTATGGGGATAACTTTCTGTATTGAGGAAAACGTCAACTAAGTTTCGTTTTTGTTTCCTGTGTTACTAATACAAGTTACGTTCAGCCAAATGAGCCGTTCGCGAGCGATCCATAACTGTATGGTTGCGTTCATCACTATTAAAACGCACTGATGGACTCGACATCCAGAGCCGGTGGAATTACCTTTTAGATTAATATTGACTTTGTTAATAGGCTACGTTTGAAGTTGACGATATAACACATTCTACATCGACAATGTTTTCATGGGGAGAGAATATTCGCGATGTTTTCGGTTTAGGAAAACTGAAAAGTATCAATAATACCAACTCGGACAATTACAGTATTAATTTCATACGCACAAAAGAACCAATTACGCAAATCGCCGTGGGTAGTGAAGTTGCCGCGTTTATCAGATTCAGAAACGATGGGAGACAACTCGTGTCCGTTGGTCGAATGCAAGAGGACAGAAATGAGACCACATGGAAACTGAGTAAGCACCTTTCCATGCATGTTTTTCACTTGGCACCAATGTTACTGACCCATTAACACAAATAATAATGTTATTGTTTTTGTGTGTGTAGAGGCTGTCGACTGCAAAGAGAAAATTCTGTCTCTGAGTTGTGGAGATGCCCATGTAATTTTATTGTCTGAAGGGGGCAGCGTTTTCTGCCTCAACCCATCATCTAGTGTGCCAAGGTGGGTGCGTGACAGAAATTACATCTCCATGTAGCTTTTGCCTCTGTAAATTTTAGCCTCTGAATATTTATGAATATCTATTGTCCCTTTTGGTCTGCCTGTTTCCCTTGTATATTATTAGAGCGGTGGGTAAACTAAATCCGGTCATTCAGGTTGCATGTGGAGACCAGCATTCAATTGCACTAACCAAAGGTAAACATTTATATTATTACTGGCACGGACAAGTTTCAACTTTTTGAATGACCATAATAATATGTTAACATACACAGTTAGGTCAGGAAATTATTTGGACACTTACAAAAACATCTAAAAAAAACAGCCCAGTTCTGGAACAGGATTCTTTGGATCAATTAAACCAGTGGTTCCCAACCAGGGGTACTAGGACCCCTGGGGGTACTTGGCCTCTCCACAGGGGGTACTTGAAAACACTCATGACACCATAGACTTACTAGTGAAATTAAAATGAGGGGGTACTTCAGGGGTACTGAAAGCAGTGCAAAAACATTTTGGGGGTACAGTAACTGAAAAAGGTTGGGAGACACTGAATTAAACTAAGATCAAACTGTACCAAAATGATGGGAAGAAAATAGTATGGAGAAGGCTTGGAAAGGCTCATGATCCGAAGCATACCACATCATCTGTAAAACATGGTGGAGGCAGTGTGATGGCGTGGGCCTGCATGGCTTCCAATGGCACTGGGTCACTAGTGTTTATTGATGATGTGACGGAGGACAGAAGCAGCCAGATTAATTCTGTAGTGAATAGGGATATATTGTCTGCTCAGATTCAGCCAAATTCACAGCAAAGTTCATTTGACGGCGCTTCACTTAACAGATGGACAATGACACAAAACATACTGCCAAAGCAGTATGTGTATGAAAATGGTGGCAATTTGTCTGCAACCATAAACGTTTCATACAATATTTTTGTTCAACCCCTTGAATTAAGCTGAAAGTCTGCACTTCAATTGTCTCTCGGTTGTTTCATTTCGAATCCATTGTGATGGCGTACAGAGCCAAATTATTACAACTGTGTCAGTGTCCAAATATTTCCGGGACCTAACTGTAATAACATAAAATCCAACAATGTGACAATAAGTGTGATATTTCAATGTGCAGTGTTGTTTACCTTGCCTTTTTTACATCTAGATGGTGAAGTCTTTGCCTGGGGAAAGAATTACAATGGCCAACTGGGGCTTGGGAAGGGCAAGCCCCAGACCTTGTCAGACCCCCAACACCTGAAGTCCCTGTCAGGGACCCCCCTGGCTCAGATCACTGCAGGGGGAGACCATAGCTTTGCCCTGTCCCTCTCTGGAACTGTGTTTGGCTGGGGGAAAAACAGCACTGGCCAGCTGGGACTTGGGGACACAATCGGTACTTTAAACACAAAGCTTGTTATTATGTGTTGTATTCGCCTCTTTAATTAATGGTTTATGCGTTTCAAAGAAACACTAGCACATTAGATGACTGTAAAGCAGATTATATGATGTCTTCTAATCCTTCTAACATGAAATCTATTCTCCACATACAGACAGACTTGCTCCAGCTCCTGTCACTTGCCTGAATCCAAAGAAAACCATTTTAGTTTGCTGTGGGGCAGAGCACACCGCTGTTCTGACAAAGGTTCTGGGGTTTTCCACAAAACAATATTAACAACTGAGAATGTTTTTCATGTCTCTCCAGTGTCATTAGAACAGTTTGACACTGAAATAGCGCTTAATGATTAATTAGTAACGGTTTGAAATTTCTTTTTTTCTAGGGAGGAATCGTGTTTACGTTTGGTTCGGGTCGTTATGGACAGCTTGGACACAACTCTCTCAGAGATGAACTACGACCTCGACTTGTGGCGGAACTTTGGGGGTCAAAGGTGACACAGGTTGTCTGTGGAAGGTGTGCAGTTTGTCTACTAATTTACATGAATGAATCTACTGATTTATATAAATGAATCTGCTGATGTATGTCTACTGATGTTAACCTACTGATGTACATGAATTCAGTGGTTGTTTTATTATAACATCCCATTTGAACACTTCTGAGAGCCACTGTATTTTGGTGTGCCTGGCCACTGCAGTATATAGCTTGTTCATGCAACTAGGCAGCCAAATAATTGGAGGTTTAACCCTTGGAAATTTTGAGATGATGCTTCAACACTAGATGTTGAAAAGGAAGTCTAACATGAAATATGCCTTTCATGTTGGGATTTGTATTTTCTTTTTTTTCTTTCTCAAATTAGAGACCACACATTAGCATTTGTAGCCTCCCACAAAAAGATCTACTCATTTGGCCGTGGAAAGCAAGGGCAGTTGGGTAATGGAGTCAAGATCGATCAGTCTGTGCCTTTGCCAGTACTGCTAACACAGGGTAGGTAGAACAGTCCTTTTCTTTACCTAACATGACTAAATTCTGATTCAGTAGAGTAGCAATGCATTATGTCAGGTCTTTGAGAAATTTTGCAATATCGGGTTTATAACATAACAGTTTTCGTGACTTTTCAGACCAAATTGATGACCTGGATGTTGAACTTATCTTTGCTGGAGGAAACCATTCGTTTGCCTTGTGCAGCTCTGCTCCGGTATCTTTTTTTTTAATAGTTTACAGTTCGGTCAGATGGTGTTCAGTCAGGACTTAATAATGTTTTAATACAGTGCATTACACTGTTTTTACAGGGATCTGGAAAAGGATTGAATGATTCACGTCTCAGAAATGTGACTCTGAAATTAGGTGATGAGACCATTAACAGATGGATTGCGGAATGCGATTCAAAGTCATGGAATGAAATAAAGACGTAAGTATGACGCAGGCAAACCTCGTCCGCAGGCTTTATTCAAATAAGTAATAATTTGAAAATCGGACGATACGACATAAAGAAATTGGAATCACTAACATAATCCATTGCAATTTAAAATTCCAGTCGCAGCAACTTAGATACATTATAAGATTCTTCCCTTTTCAGTGAAATCAAACGCATATTCTCTTCTGCATCATGTTTAAATGGGAGCTTCCTTGACAAGAGGTACATGTTCATTGCCCCCTCCATAAATATTTTATAATCATTCCGATTGTTGTTTATGGTTGCGCAGTATATTCAATAGTTTCTATTGGTCCTGTCACTCTAGCCGTGACAAACATTACCAAACCTCGCTGAAGCACTCTGGCATAGACTTGTCAGTCGTCCGAGTGGCTTCTCAGAATCTGGCGAAAAAGGACAAAGTGCTTAATGAGGTATTCTTTCATATAAATTATCTTTATGATCTTATTTTCCATACTTCAGTTAATTTTTTCTTGATATGTAAGTAGTTGACACTAAGTCATGATGCTTAATTCATCCCGACCCACAATGCACTTGTTTATTTACTTTTAGGTTAAAGGCGTTGTTATGCGTTTTCTCCTCCCTTCCCTGAATAACGATCCCATTGGGGTGGAGGATCTGAGGATATACCTCATTCTACCAGAGCTCCTGAGGGTTCTCCAAAAAAAGCAATGCAGTACAGACATTGTAGAGGGTTCTGCCGCTGCCATTCTCAGGCTGAACCCAGACAAGCTCCTGATCCTTGGTAAAGTCCCTATCTATTGATCTTTTCTGGTCTCTGTTAGAGTAGGTTTTGTGTGCTCTGGTTTTGACTGAACTCCAGTATTACTCCAACAGAGGGCCTGTGGTTGACACTGTCAGAGTCCTACTTCCGAACGGTTGTGAAAGCCTTTTGCTCAGTGACATCAGGGTTTTTTGAACCGGGGGCGGAAAACCATTGTTTCAAATCGATGACAATTATTTTGAAGGTTCTGCAAAGGCTTTATGACGTGTGTATTTTTTTTTTATACCAAATATTGCTCAAGCACTCAAGTCATTTTGCTGGTTAAGCGCACTGCAAATAAATATACTCTCTTACCTTTAGGTCAACAGCAAAAGACACAGAAGACTTCCAGACACAACTTTCCACATCAACAATGTTGGTTCTATATTTCAGACTGTGAGTCGTTAAAAGGTGGTTTGTACAATGGTTTTTTGCAAAGAAAAATATTTTCATGGACAACAGGTCCTGCAATACAGTACATATTGTCCCCTATAATTTTTACCTCTCTTGAAACATAGGTACAAAACTTAAAATCAGAGATGGAAGAGCAGGACATTGAGTGGAATTTTGGGATCTCTGATGTTGATCATGGAACATACGTGACTACAAGAAAGAGGATATCGGACATAATCAAGTTGTATGAGGTATTTGTCTTTCATTGGCTCGAAACATGTTGGTCTTAACAAATACGCACAAACTAAATGTATATCGACAAACCATTTTGGGGAATCTGAAATGGCTAAGGTTGTTGGGAATACAGATTATTGCAACCTTTACTCTAGGATGGCATAAGCCTCCTGAAGAAGTACCCCTTTGTCCTGGACACAGAAGTCAAGTTGTCAGGAGTTTGGATGGATGATTTAAATTGGTGCAAAGTAAGTAGCAGGATTTTTTTACAAGTATATCCAGAGCTTGGTTTGTACCTAACCATGTTAAATTCACACACTAAATGTATTGCTATCCTGCCAAATATATATATTTTTGTAATATTCATATCGTATTTATAATTTTCTCCAAGTCCTTTCATCAGAGTGAATACGGGCTTTGCCTTAAATTGATGGCGGTGGGCCGGGAAACACTTCTGGATGATACCTTTCAGTTTCTCCGACAAATTACATGCCACATGGATGATCTGAAGGTGAGTGTCATGTGTTTTCGGCATTTTTGGAGGATGTGGAACCTTCTGTGTGACGTTTTTCATAAAAAATATAATGATCTCTCCTGTTTTCGTGTGCCAGGTGAAGTTTAAAGCGGAAAATGGCTTGGATTACGGTGGTGTATCTCTGGAGTTCTTTTGCATCCTCGCAAATGAACTTCTCACAATGAATCCAAAGATACTGGAGGTTGACCAGGAGTCTGGGCTGGCTTGGTTCACAACAGATGTTTGTCCTTTTTCTTGTCGTTTGTACTCTACATAACACTGAACATATGGAATTGAAAATAATGATATGTTTTCATTCCACAGGACTGCGATATCACTGATGAATTCTACTTCCTTGGGATGCTCTGTGGTAAAGCTCTGTATAACCAGTGTGTACTGAACCTCTGCTTTCCTCTTGCGCTCTTCAAGAAACTTCTTGGTCTGATACCAACATTGGATGACCTGAAAGAGTTGTCTCCAACTGAAGCGAGGTACATTTATGCTGCTGAAAAGGGTGTCCACAATATAGGATTATCGGTTCCAACTGCAAAATACAATGATTTCAAGAAGATATATACTGTATATGAACATGTCACATCAATGTTGTTTGTTCAAAATTAGTGGATTGCAGTATGTGTTGGATCAAGATGAGGATGTTGTTGAAGATCTGTATTTGGTTTTCATGGTAAGAGGCAATTTATACATTTAGTAGATGTTTACAGTGTATGCAGGCAACCCGAGTGGAATGCAATGACCCTCTCTCTTGTCTTTTGAAGGACAAAAAACAAGAACTGATACCGAATGGAGAGAAGGTCTCAGTTACCTCGGTCAACAGGTACATGATCATATCTAGTAATGAGTAGTCTCATTAATATATGGAACCATCTAGAGAATGCCACAGGAACTGTTGGGCTTAATAACAACTAGTGATGGCCATTCAAGGCTTCATTACCGTTCTTCTAGAAGCAGGATATTATGCTAGCAGTGCTAACTCAGATTTTCCTTTTCAAAATAAAAGCCATCATTGAAATATATAAGACAATATAGTTAACAATCTAGTCTGTCAATCTAGTCTGTCATTTTATGTTCAATGTCCGTTCAAATAATGTTCTCGCTTGTTCTTTTTACAGATTAGATTGTTAACTATATGGCCCTTCAATGATGGCTTTCATTGTGATAAAGAAAATCAAAGTGATGCCTGCTGCTAAAATAATGCTAATTAAGCCTTGTTTGGCCATCACTAATTACAACCATGCTTCTAATGATGAACTTTGCCTTAAGAAGCTTTCAGGAAACTAGCTGTGGGAAACATTGGTTTGACATGTATGTTTACAGGAAGAATTATGTGGACATGTACGTTGACATGAAACTGAACAAGTCGGTGCAGAATCAGTTTGCAGAGTTTGAGCAAGGCTTTCTCAAAGGCTGCCCTATAAAAACGTGGAAGATGTTTCTTCCTGAGGAGTTGATGTTACTACTACAGGGAGAAGAAAACTATGAATGGGACAAGTTGAGAGAGGTAAGACTTTACCCTTTAAGATCTGAAATAAGACTACATGACTTGTTGTAATCTGAATGGTCATGCGTTGACGGTAGCCTATAAAACAGCTCCATGTTACCAAAATTGAAACCATGTTGCATTCTGTTTGGTCTTTTGGAGTAGTATTAAATTCTGGTTCTAGGGAGCCCAAACACTTTTGTTTCTACCTGCTAGTTAATTGCCCTTGGTGTTTCAGATCTGGGTTGGTCCCTGCTTAGCAGGGGAGATTGTAAATCTGAGTGTTTTGGGAGGACCGGAATATGCCATTTAAGGCTATACATTCTTTTTTCCTGCTAAAACAGAATGCCAAGTATCTAGGATTTAGGCCCACAGATGACATCATTCAACATTTCTGGAACGTTTTCACAGAGTTCTCGTTGGAGCAGAAAAAGACGTTTCTCAGTGAGTTAACAGAGTTATCCACTAATTGATGAATAAATGACTCCTCCTAGAATGCTTGGTCATAGGATCATTTTTCATGTCTTAATTCTGACTTCCAGCCTTCCTGACCGGAACGGACAGACTACCCAGAGGAAAAAGTCTTTCCAAGTTGCAGATGACAATCACTTGCTTAGATTGTACTGATCCAGATGGACATTATCCAAAAGCTCAAACGTGCTATGTTAAGTTATTCCTACCAAACTACAGCAGTGTTGACATACTGCGGAAGCAGGTTCTCCATGCTATCACCCACTGTGAAGTATTTGGAGATTATTAAAATTACTGAACTGGGAAGCCTGTAGCATATTTTTTATATTTCCTGTTTTTAATGTATTTTTTTCCATTTATTATTAGTCAGTGTAACATATTCAGGTCTAAAATTATTTGCACATTAAGAGTAGTCTTAAATATAGTTTTTCCCATTTTCTCTTTACTTTAGCTTTGCAAAAGGCCTCAATTAAGTAAAGATGCAATTAATAGTTCCCTAGTGACAATCCCATAATTAGGAGTATTTTTTGGATAATCAATGGTGTCTGTCTATTTTAAGTGTGAAATCACTACTGCAATAATTTTGCTCTAAGCTTACATCAGGATTCTAACTGTCCTTGACTGTTGATAGTTCCTTTGCAGTTCCTCTTTGTGAAAAGTTGCGACAAACCTGGCTTTGGAGTGTTGAGTAATTAAAGACTAGTTCTCACCACTGGCCTGTAATTGGCAACATTCTTTAGAGGTGTAAAGATAACTAGAACTATGAAACGGGTATTTGGCGCAGTGTGAGGAAAGAACGGAGACCATTCAATTGGTAGGTAGTGCTGTTACATATTTCAGGGGTTAGAATATTGAAGGGTCAGGAAAAGTAAAATGTCAATTACATGGTATATCTATTAGGTTTTCTTGCATCTTTCTCTCGCTCTGTCTCTCTGGTGTTCATTATTGTTTACTGTATAAAAAAGTGTACATATAAATTGTTGATACTGCATCCAGAGTCGTCCTTGTGTCTTGCCTCTCTCCAACCTTTCACATATCTAGTTAGTTGGACAGAAAGTAGTATTTGGGTAGAATAAATCATTAAAACTATAAGTACTTGGATAGAAAGTAGTATTTGAGAAATTACTATTTGGGTGGAATCAGCTAGGGTCCTAGAAATGCTGTCCTGAAACTGCAGAATCATCATCCCATTCAATAGGTGGCGCTGTTGCAAAATAAAAAAATAAGGTCCTAGAAATGCTGTCCTAGGAGTGCGGTCCTGAAAATGTTTGGACTTAGGTATCTGCCAAAAGATTAGGCATACTTATTTTTAGGATCATAAGAAAATACATTAGTAAATTGGTATGATCATAAAAGGGTCATACTTAAAACATGAAACGTAAGCGTAAAATGAGATCTGTGAATTTACAAAAACCCTTTTACGGGTTTTTACACATTAAATTCTTTGAGTCTCAAACTATCTACGTACAAACTTTTGCCAGTAATCTGGCATCTGCAAAGATATGTGACCCGAATATAGCTCTCCGAAACTAAATTTAAGCTAGCAACAAAAAATTGGACCGCTAGCACTGTGCTCAACCATAGTGTTGCGATTCCTGATTTCTTGTTCAGTCGGTAGGTAAAAATACGTGTGAAAATGACAAGGACACGGAACAGCCTTGCATAGAACATTTTTCTGAGCTGCAAAATATAATGAAGTGATTTAGGTCAAGATATTACTTTAAATATTACAGTCTGGCATTTGCTATTTAAAAGCTGTGTTCTGTCCATAGTATTTATGATGGCTGTATGTGGCTTGGAACTTCTTTTGTGATTGCAGAATATTACAAGTTACATTTTACTGGACAACCTAGGGGGGGAAACGAAGACCCATAAAGCACAGCTGTTTGAGTATTTGGGACCACAAGTGTGTAGGCCTACACAACAATTACTATATAAGTTAAATAGTTTTTTTTATTGCACATGAAACTTATGCACAAATAAAGAATAGTTACGCACATTAAAATCTGTTTTCACTATGCATGCATGAAGAAAGAAGAGACTTTTAAGTCGAAATCTTGCAGGATACTTATTTCCGGTTTCCCTGATATACTGTTGTTCATACTGCCTACGCTTGTTGTATTAGCACTCCTCCTGGAATGTTTTTTTGGGAAGATTAGATTAAACTGCCAAAACTCCAGATCTTGATGTTGTACTTTAGAGTTGTAAAACTAGATTTGTGCAAGCAAATAATGTAGTCTGTCATCGTTACAGGGTGTTTGTACGTTCACAAATCTAATTTCACGCTTACGTTACGTATTACTTTTTTTCATACCAATTTACAAATGTATTTATGAAATTTCTTACGATCCCAACAATACGTACAGTTAACCTTTTGGCAGATATCTAACACCATAAAAATGCAGCCTCCTTTACAGCAGCTATATAGTATTGTATTTCTCTAACGGCAAAATCACGTGTTCAGTGACGAAGGGTATCGTCAAACTGCCTCACAACTTCCTTGTTATTGTCGAAACGCCCAGCAAGTGGAACCCAGGAATGCATCTCTTCAGGTAAAAATTATGCTATTTTTTTAAAATCACATTTTGTGCAGAGTTTCCCTATTTCCGTATGTGAACTAAGAATAATTTTTGTTGCAGGTAGCTTCACTAGCTAGCTAGCTAAATATGGAGAGCTTTTATTCAGGGAAATGCAATGCATGGACACATTTGTAATCTCGTTAGCACTAACGTTACAGTACAGTAGTAGTCATTTTTTTATCCGTGGCTACTGACCGCTATCGGAGATAGTTGAGTTGACATGGTTGACTACTGCAGCTACTTGTACATGGATCAATGTGAAGCGATTTCATGACTATACGGACATATTCATATCCAGACGATTTTGTATGGGAACATTGACCGAAAACAGTTATCTAACTTGAGCTAATACTAGTAATCTGGCTAGCTAGCAAGCTAGGACGAGATCGGATATTCGTACCTTGCACTTTCATGATAACGTGGAGGGGATAATGCCGACCTTAGCCTGGTCCATCCCCTGCTAAAACGTGACATCCGAAAATGTCTTCCGTGTCAGTCTAGTGGAACCAGAACATCACTCTGGTGTCATTGTCAATGTAACACTTTATGTCTCGCATAATAATCTCTCAGCCATCATCACATAATCTATCTAGCTAAAGGCCGTAGGCATGAGACGTGCACAATGTGTCGGAACATGACGAAGTGTTGTATTTGCAAAGTGTGACTTGGTTTCCGAGGAAGGGAGGGGCCCGTGTCTCCATGGTTCCACCAACCAAAAAATAAACATCCCACCTTTGAGCAGTATCTGTCTTTCCTTTTTTTATTTTTTCTATCGTCTAATTTTATGTTGCATTTTCTCTCCCTGCCTTTCACCTTGCCAAACTCGCTGTGCTGCATGCGCATCGGGAGTGGATTCCGATAAGGCGGGACAGTTTGGAGCTGCTTAAGCAGGGATTATGGAGGCCCTGGGTTTATTTAAACACGCTGCTGCCGCTTCCTCGTCTTTTCACCGCTCACGTCACATCCATAACGCACGCACCATACCCTGGAAGTTTTCATTCCAGCCTCTGTTCATTCCTAAATCATGATCCCATCATGTTAGATTAGAACTGCCCCACAAGGGAAAATGACGTGTTATAACTGCTATCTTTCTGTGAAGTGTTGACACCCCTCCCGTTATTCTCCTCCCATTCCTCTCTCCTGTTTTTGTCTCCCAGGCTTGAGATTTACACCAAGGGGATAAGGCAGGGTTGCCTCCTAGCCTGAACATATCCTCCTGCTTTCACAGTCTCCCTCTCCCTCCATCGCTCTCTCTTCCCCCTCTCCTGCTAAAAGCCATGATGCTGTGTTGGGGCAGTACCATGGAGGGCCAGCTCGGTATTGGTGAGGCTGGGGACCCCGTGTGTGAGCCCCGAAGCTGCAAGGCGTTCGATGGGCACGGCCTAAAGGAGGTGGCGTGCGGCGGCCGCCACTCGCTTTTCCTACTGCGCGACGGGAGAGTGTACGCATGCGGCTCAAACAGCTGTGGACAGCTGGGGCACGACCGGCCGGGGAACTCGCCAGGTGAGCAGCATGTAGCGGCCTCGTTGGTGGGTTTAGTGTGGCCTGTAGGATGATAAACCAATGGTCAGGTATTGTGTGTGTTGGGGTGGGATGCGGTTCATATCTCCGTCTCCAAAGAAAGTCAACTGTCTCTGGAAACGATGATCAGCTGATTGTTAGAAGCGCTCCCACAATATTAATTTGCACGGCTCCATTTAGAAGGCTAGTTTCTTGTTCGTTGGGGCTGACACCTCCAAATTTAACATGGGGAAAGGATATTGTTTTTTTTTTGCATCCATCAAAGTACTTTATCTCAAAAACCTGCCAGATGACCATACTTAAATGCGTACCAAATGTGAAAGGCCTAAAATGTAGTTTGATTGAACCATCCCTCACCATACTAACACAACCGCTGCGTTATTTAGTTTGTCCTCCATTATTTAAATAAGTTAACCCGTAAGACTTTGAGATGAAACACCCAGTAATCTAGTCCTGCCAAAGGAGGTGGACTTAAATCTGCAGTGCAGTGTGTTGTTGACATTTTTCTCCTTTCATCTTGTCAGTAGAGTTCTAGTTGGCCGTGCGTGGCCTCATTCCAATAGACTGGCTGCTTCCTGCTAAATGTATTGCATGCAAACCACCACCACCACCACCTCCTCCTCCACCCAACCAAACCCCTTCTAGACTGCACGGTTGGTCACGCAGATTTGTGTACAGGAACTGAGACATGACAAGAGATGACATGTTTGGTGCATTATTTAGCAATTTACACACATTCCAACTTCTCATTCTCAGGCGATATTAAAGTGGAAATCTAGTCTCGGAAGAGCTGTGGTGGTCGTTCACTGTATCCATGCAGTGTCTCAGAAATAGCGTTTTCTTTTTTGAAAGTGTATATTTTAAACAATTTATTTCCCTGAGCCTACTTTTGAGTCGTGAAATGTCGTGTTGTTTGACCACACCTGTGAACGCCCTTTAGGAGACACATTTCGGACCCCGATCTATTTGATTGGTGGGATGGTTCACAGCCCACCCCATGCCCTGATCAAATGTCATTAGGACCCAAACACTCTTGTGACTGCGTTGGCCTAAAGTGCTGCAACACCAGAAAGGTTAAAGTTCCAAACACTTTTCAAACAGGTCTTGGTGAAAAGGGCACTGTAATGTTCTAGATTTTTGCGTTGCTATTGACACTTTTTACATTTCTTTTGAGTGAACATTTTTTTTTTTGGACTGCAACAGGTCTTTAAAGAACAGGCTAAAAACAGAATCTGTAAGCAAAGTGCTCTGAAACCTGTAGGCCAAAAACCCATGATTAAATACTGGTTTGAGATGTTTTTCTGTGAGGTGTTGAGTCAATACTTTAACAGATCACATGATTACATTCTGTTTATATTGTTTTTAGTTTCTCTCCAACATGCCACCTTGAAGCGAAACACAAGTGTCAAGTTAAATAGTTGGAGAGCCCAGGGCCATTCTTGAAGAGTCTATTGATCAGATAGTGTGCTCAGACTAAATTCTTGACATGGTTTAGTCTCTGGCTGCTTCATACACTGGCAGCCCAATACTCATGGTTTTTTCTACACTAAATGGTCTGACAATATTTTCTCAGCAATTGGTAAGATTACCATTTAGTGCAAGAAAAAAAAGTGGGGATGACTGCTTGTAAAAATGTAGTGAAGGCTTCCAGACAATGCAATAGCTTACCCTTATATAATTGTCGTTCTAGAAGAGCTGACAGCATTACAATGAGAGGCTATCTTTTCTCACCCAAAGTCACCATATGTTAAAATACACAAATACTATAACTGGTAGATGTGAAGCTTTCATTTTTTATTTTGAGTACACATAAAAGTTCCAATTTCTGTTGGAAACCCAGACAAGCCAACTTTAAGTGGTGAGTTAAGTAAATTAGGTGTGATGAAGCCACAAATACAATGTGATGATGGGAGTACACCAAGACTGAAGATATTGAAACCCTAGCCATTAATGCTAGTCTTTAGCCTGTTATAAAGCTGAAAACGTATGCTGAAATTACTGGGAGGAGATTTGGATGAAAATGCACCTGCTAAGTAATGAACATTTAACCCCCCCCCCCTTTCTACTGTAGATCAGGTGAGGGCTCTGAACAGCCAGAAGATAGCAGTGGTGTCGTGTGGCTGGGCCCACTCCATGGCGCTGAACGAGCAGGGCCAGGTGTTTGCCTGGGGGGCCGGTGGAGGGGGCCAGCTGGGCCTGGGGACCGCCGAGGAGACCGTGCCAATCCCCAGGTGACTGCATACGTGAATTATTGACCGGTAGCCTACCGGAACTGGTGCCTGAAAACCAATGCAACTACTACATTTAGCGCTTGGTTATGTAGCGCAGTGGAGTAGTCCAGCCAAACTGTACTCTGTGTACACTTAAGGCACAGCTGTTCAGTGGCGGCACCTGAACCGGATTCTCTTCATTTGTCAGGTTGATCAGGAAGCTTTGCGATCATCGCATCTCTCAGATCATGTGTGGCAACCAGCATTGCATTGCCCTTTCCAAAGGTAAGGAGAAACGGCACGCCGCTCCCTCCATCATTCGCTACCACCCTGATGGGAGGGCCTTACCATGTCCACGTCGCTGGCTTAGCTAGGCTAACTCTGGCAAGGCTAACCCCCCCCCCCCCCCCCCCCCCCCGCAGATGGCCAGCTGTTCACGTGGGGCCAGAACTCCAACGGACAGCTGGGTTTGGGGAAGGGTGAGCCCAGCACTTTGTCCCCACAGCCCCTCAAGTCCCTGTCAGGGATCCCCCTGGCTCAGATCACGGCCGGAGGAGACCACAGCTTCGCCCTGTCCCTCTCTGGGGCCGTGTTCGGCTGGGGCAAGAACAACACAGGCCAGCTGGGGCTGAACGACGAACAGGGTAGGCTAACTCAGGGATGTGCGTATGCTAGGTGGGCTAACTCATTTGACCGTCAATGCGGATGCATTTTGCTTGCATTATTATACCATTTCCCTACAGATCGGCCTGTCCCCTGTCACATCAAGTTCCTCAGATCCCAAAAGGTGGTTTACATCAGCTGTGGAGACGAGCATACGGCCGCTCTAACTAAGGTGATGAATCCCCCCACAGTCCTCTGGCATGTGCCTGTTCATGTTCCTATGAAACTGCCCATTAGCAGTAAAGTCTACATCAAATGAAGAGTAAAAATGACTGAAAAGATGTAAAGAGAATGAGGGGAAATAACCGTGTGCGTGTGTGTTTGTGCGTGCGTGTGTGTTTGACAGGATGGAGGCTTGTTTACGTTCGGGGACGGTTCGCGGGGTCAACTGGGTCATGACTCCATTCACAACGAGCCTCTACCCAGGCGGGTGCAGGAGCTGATGGGCACCGAGGTGTCCCAGATTGCCTGTGGCAGGTACGGCATGAGGTGGCCTGGCCTAGCGATGTGTAGCTCGTTGCGGTAAAGCAAATGTGAACTTTTTACCTGAGAGACCTTTTCTTTTTCCTGGGGTAGATTGAGTTTTAGCGTTTAGTTTTAATGATCGGTTATCTGAGGTTAACGTTCAATACAGTTTGAATGACCTCTTACCATATCTGTTCTAGCTTACTTCTCACCAGTTTGCGAGCCCACCCTCTCTCTCTCTCTCTTTTTAGTCACCACACCCTGGCGTTTGTGCCTTCGTCCGGCCTGGTTTATGCATTTGGTTGCAACACTAGCGGACAGCTGGGCACGGGGACGCGAGGTGACGCCAAAAGCCCGATTCCTGTCAAAAGCTGCCTCACAGGATGTCTGTCTGGAAGTCCTCGTCACATGTCCAGTAAGGATTTCAAGGCAGCGTAGTTTTGTGTGTGTGTGGGGGGGGGGGGGGGGGAGTTCGTCATGTACTTGGGAGTTCTGGGAACACAGAATACATCGACGCACACCTTTTCCTCCGTCCATACAAAAAAATAAACATGCATTATTTTGCTTGATGCTGTATATCCTCATTCCAGTTCAGTTCAGTTAGATTAGCCAGTCTGGTGCACGAATAACCGAGAAAGCTCGGGTGGATAAAGCTCACGGTCAGATGTATGAGTTTAATTTAACAATCCAAGCATTAAATTGTGTCAGAATGGCCTCGTGTGTTAACGCTTCTGGTGCTGTTTCAGCGACAAATGGTTCGCATGTTTGTAGGGATGGTGAAAGGTTGCGATTGAATGCTTTCGATAGCAGGGTGGTGGTTTCCAAAGAGGTGTCTGTTTACTCGCACGATGGGTTGATCCTATCGAATCGGCTGTGTGGTGCTTGGGCGAATATAACTACGTGTGGGAGATTCTGCCCCCATGGACAGCATTCTGAAATTAAGCTAGTGTTGCGTTTTACCCCCAATAACAATTTCAGTGGGTAGAGTCATCCCCTGGATCTATTTTCAGTACACACTAACACTTCCCTCAATTCAAAACAATGTTTAGTAACCAAATCCTCGCCTCTTCCCAGATCGCTGTGCCATCACCAAAATCAACTGTGGAGGGGACCACAACTTCCTGTTATACACGGATAACGAGGTAGTGGACTTGGGGATTGTTTTATGCATCATCGACTTGTACTGCAAAAGCCCAGGGCCTGTATTTATAATGTGTCTGACAATTGGAGTTTAGCCTTTTACAAACACAATTATTGTATGATGATCATGTTCCAAATGTCTTCGAGGCTTTTCAAACCTCACCTGTGACTAAACCTACAGCTGACAGTTATTGTTCGCAGGCTGTCATAACTGCAATTAAAACATGGTTCTTTAATTACATCCTTTTGTTTTTTACACAGTTGGGTCAGGCTGCCTCTCCCTGATTTAGTCTCACTGTAGTTTAAGAGACGACCCCAATGGGATTTCACTAGTGATGGCCAAACGAGGCTTCGTTAGTGTTATTTTAGCAGCAGGATATTATGCAGGCAGCACCTAGATTTTTCTTTATCACAATAAAAGCCATCATTGAAATTTATAAGGCCATATAGTTAACAATCTAGTCTGTAAAAAAACAACAGACGAGAACAACATTGGAACGGACATTAAAAAAAATGACAGACTAGATTGACAGACTAGATTAGCCATATATATTTCAATGATGGCTTTTATTTTGAAAAAGTAAATCTGAGTTTGCGGTGCTAGCATAATATCCTGCTGCAAGAAGAACGGTTATGAAGCCTGGAATGGCCATCACTAGGTTTCTCTACTTCAGTAATTTCCATATTCTTACCAGTAGGAGGAGCTGTTACTCTATTGACTAGCTGCGTCTGGGTCCAAATATCTTCTCTTCCTTTCAAAAAGTATGCGTTTTGTTCCCTTCACTCATTTGAGAGGAAATACCTTTATCTGTGAACAGAAGAGAGAACATACCCAAACAAACATCCCTGGATGGCCTTGTACTGCTCAAAGTAAAGGCGCTATTGAGGACAACATTGCTAAATGTAGGCAGACTAGCTGTCAATGTTATTACATTACCTTGACTACCCCATGAACCCATTCTCTCTCCAGAGTTCCACTGCTCCAGAGGACTTCAGAGTCACTAACATCAGTAAAAGCATCTCTTTGATAAATTATGACCGTTTGA
The DNA here is from genome assembly GCF_011004845.1 of Esox lucius. Lineage (NCBI taxonomy): Eukaryota > Metazoa > Chordata > Actinopteri > Esociformes > Esocidae > Esox > Esox lucius. Next base: position 13,873,600 of record NC_047593.1, read on the forward strand.
ATACGTGGAGGATGAAACTTCTAGACAATACAGATTCTACTATCACCAAGTAAGTCGGCGATGTCCATTTTTGGATTGATGTTTCTGCATTTATAAAAATTCTGTCATTGACTGTCATGACTTCCGTTTATGTCTTAGAGACATCATTGTCCTGCTTTCTTCCACCGCCTGTTGGAATGCCAGCTTCTTGGATGAGAGGTAAGACTTGATTGGACCAGGTCGACTCGGCTGCATCTCTCCCCAATCACCGCTGATCTGAAAGCCAGTCCGATTCTTTCACCTGCAAGGGAATAGAAGAGAAAAACAAACAATTCTTTGAGACGCCCGGTATTAATCAAAGGCTCAAGAGGACTAGTTTGCCGGTTCAGGGTTTGAACCGAAAGGTGATGCGGCTGGAGAGGGATGGGAAACCCAATCGTAATGGCGGCAACCCAGTCGGGGTGACACCATGTGGACCTCCCCCGACTGGGTACGCAATGTTCCCAAAACGTTTCGGCCAGTTTTCGAGTCTGTGGTGTGTACATGAGCGTTGTCCCCCAGCACGACGCCTCCCTGCCGGTTACCGCTTAGCATGGTAACAGCATCCCTCTGTTTACCATGCGGTCGCATGAATCCAAATCTGGCGTCTGTTTATTATGGCTAACGTGTATAAACCTTTCCATCAGTATCTGGACGTTGTTCTGTAAACAATCCCTGTCCTTCATGCCTCAGAGTTGCTCTGTGAACTATTAATATACTGTTGGATCCTTGTTCATCCCTCAGAGTGAGGTCTGTGTGTGTGTGTGTGTCTGTGTGTCTGTGTGTGTGTGTGTGTGTCTGTGTGTCTGTGTGTGTCTGTCTGTGTGTCTGTCTATGTGTCTGTCTATGTGTCTGTGTGTGTGTCTGTGTGTGTGTCTGTGTGTGTGTCTGTGTGTGTGTCTGTGTGTGTGTGTCTGTGTGTGTGTGTCTGTGTGTGTCTGTGTGTCTGTCTGTGTGTCTGTCTATGTGTCTGTCTATGTGTCTGTGTGTGTGTCTGTGTGTGTGTCTGTGTGTGTGTCTGTGTGTGTGTGTGTGTGTGTGTGTGTGTGTGTGTGTGTTTAGTTCATTTCTGTTTATTTCTGTTTAGTCTTTAGAGATTCTGTACCCTGCTTTGAGGTTACCTATTGTTTGGAGTGCCACGTGTCTAAGGAACATAAGACATGTTCCTGGCAGTATGCTGGTTAGAATAGAAACTAATAGTGTAGGATCGTGTTGTGTTCTGTTTATCAAGGGGTTCTACACAAAGACCTGGAGTTAGTCCAGCAATTGTTTAAATTTTTTTTATATATATATATATATATATATATATATATATATATATATATATATATATATATATATATATATATATATATATATATATATATATATATATATATATATAACTCCTGCGGTGAGTTAAAGTTGATGTTCTATTATTTTGAGGGGAGCAATCATTTTTTTTGAGCAACATGGTTAAAATGGATGAAATGTCTTTTAGATTTTTTTAAGGCTAATTGGCTGTTTGTCTCTTCACCCAGTGACGACGGCCATTTTAAGACCAACCCTAAAGTCCCTGGAATTGATCTCAACTCAGTCCGTCTGCTATTTGAGACGCTCAGTAAACCACCCTTTGCTAGAATACTGGAGCAGGTAACATTTTGACTCTTATACCATGTGTTAAAGCAGGATGGGCCTCTTCCCCACATCACCTAATGTGGAATATATTGCATCCACCACCAGTTAAAGCAACACAGCCCAATAACATTAAAGGCCCACTACCATTTTCTGAGACATTGAAGAACACTTGAGACGCTTTATTATTTAGTTGTGTAAACCTGCAGCTGTCGATAGCTCGAGATGCCACCTTCCGAGGTCACGTGGCACATTTATGATTGACCCCCCCCCCCCCCCCCCCCCCCGCATTGCGCACGCACATCACTCTTTTTCTTTCCCCCTCAATTGACGGCCACAATCCTGTGTAGTACTTCTTGAACATACCGGCGTAAATTCAATGGCTATGGAAATTATGCAAACCAACATAAGTCTGCGTAGCGCATTATAATCTCTCGTAATGTCAATAAGCCCATGTTGTGCAGTAAGTTCCTTTCTGCATACTCATCCTTCTTTCGATGCCAAAGAACCGCAGTTGTGCCTGGCCAAAGAGCTCTATAATAGTTCAGTCTGATCATAGTACCTGGTTCCAATACAAGTACCAATGTCAGTTAACAGATTCCCAACAGTTTTCAATAAACACGCCTTCCCAGCTGGCTATTAGCCCGGAAGTGGCTTCCGTTTATTGATCTGGGGACTCGTTGTCACCAAGATGCAAAGATGTTCTGCAGCAGTTTTTTACCTCCATTTTACCTTGTTGTTGACTGTTAAGGGACTCAATACGGCTGCCATTATGGTACATTTTAAAATGGTAAAATAACAGCACTTGCCATTGGCATGGCAACCCTATCTTACAGAGTCATGATTTGTGTTTTGACCCAAATGCAAAGGTTTAATCCAGAAAAGCACAAAGCCATATCTGTCTGGTTTTGGGATACATTTCCCCTTGACCCCTACTGTGCCTGTTAGAGCTAGCCAGCAACACTGGACGGAACCAACCAGTGGAGGGAAATTAGGAGAGGTTAGGCCCCTCCCCGCTTGTTAATTAATGGAGTCTCCTGGAGTTCACTGAATTCTCAGTACAGTCACAGAAATAGAGGTAATCCTGTTTCTTATGTACGGTACAAATAATCTTAGCAAAATAAACACACGCTCCAGTGTTTTGATGGTTTTACACATAACGCCTACTGGACTGAGTCATGAGGTCAATAAGCTTGCTAATAACATGTTTGCAGTGTCTCAACCTAACTCAATTTATTGCAGTTGAAAAAGACCAGGCAACATTAGGAACCAGCCAACCACAGGAAGCCTCTCCCAAAACATTTCCTGTGATTTATTTTTGTATTTTTTTTTTGGTCCGGTTGCTAAATCCAACTAATCCCCTTTAATATTTCAAACAGCTATCCTCATTCTGACTAACACCATTCCTAAACTGTAGTGTTTATATGGCCTTGCATTTTGCATTTTATGTGGCTGTGATATTTCTGAATTTCTGAAGTCCAAGTGTAAACAAGTTAAGAAACGATGTTTGTCGTCACAATACACTCAATAAATTGCATCTACTCTAGGGATTTGGTTGCAATCGGTTGTCCACGTTAGCATTCTCTCTTTCCGTCTCTGCGCCTGTCTGCCTCTCAGGCCACTAAGAGCTTTGAGAGCCTGTTGATCCCTCAGCTGCCGTGCTCTCCCCCGGACGTCGAGGCCATGAGGATCTACTTGATCCTGTCAGAGTGTCCCGCCCTGAAAGACTCCAAGAACTACATCACGCTCACCATCCCCCTGGCCATGGCCATCCTTCGCCTGGATGCCAACCCCAGCAAAGTGCTTGGTAAGTGGGGAGGGGTGGACATAACAAGCCGACCTTAAACTCGACTTGGATCCCAAACCATTGGGAAGTGTGCTCCTTGGGAAACGAGCTGGCCAATCAATTTACTTGGATAAATATTTGTAAGTAACCACGTCATTCTATGGTTAGTGATTTTTATTTTCTGGGTCCCCAACCTAAATAACTGGTGGTGTTTGGTCATTTCCTTTAACCCAACAACCCAACAAAAACATTTTTGTTTTTCTGTGTCCTCTAGATAACTGGTGGTGTCTGGTGGATGGCAGTGTGTTCTCCAGACTGGTGGACATGTATAAAAGCATTGTGGTGTTCCTGTTGACTGGAGGAAAGGCCCTTCTCATCCCTGTCTTTCTCGAAAGCTACACCAGCGCCACACTGAAGCTTCTGGAGAAACTTCACAAGGTACACATTCCCGGCAGAACATCGTACGGTTTCACTTCCCCACACGAGCGTTGGGATTTGTTAAATTGTCTTTTTCCCTTGTAAGTAGGTGTTCAAAAATCACGGTGGTGAATTAAAAATAAGAGACCACCAGTTGTTCTGGCAAAAACAAAGGAAGAACACCTGGCTGTGTGTAAGCGGGGCTGTTGTTGTGGCGCTGTGTATTTCCAGGTGAACCTGAAGGCCGGGCATGTGGAATACAACCGCTTCTATATCCCTGATGTCACTACTCTAGTGGACATCCAGGAAGACTACCTCAAGTGGTTTCTGAGTAAAGCAGAGATAGTAAGTACTGGATCTTGCTCTCCCAGTTAGGCTTTTCATTGTGGAGTTGGTGTCCTGTGGAATTTGGTGTGTGTGCACTGCCAGTGATTTTACCTTAATCCAATGAGATAATACTCTCAAATGAGCCCCGTAGTCTCCACCCCTTTCTGGTGTTTGAAATGCATCTCTTTCTCATCATATCCCAACCTCTCTTTCTCCCTGCTCCATCTGTGGTCTGTCATTTCTTTCCTCCTTTATTCCTTCCACCCATCCACCCACTGTGGAATCTGTGAAACTGCCCTTCCTCAGTCTCCATGTTTTGATGCTAGGGGTCAAAGCCCCCATATTTTCACCCATGTATTCATGGGTAACTTGGGCCAAACAACAGTTTACTTATACTATTTCTCCTCCTGTGCTTTTTTTTTTAGAAAATGAGGTCCCCGCCAGTCCAGGTATGTAGGCTGTTCATAATGAAATTCCTTTAAATCCCATGTTACTGAGATGCTCAAGTGAAACCTGCTTGAGAACACTGGTTTTCTTCTGTTCAGAGTTCAGTGACTTTATGTGCCTACCCGTTCATACTGAACGCCCGAGCCAAGACCACCATGTTGCAGACGGATGCAGAGCTACAGATGCAGGTGACTATATTATTCACGCTATATTAACATTTACCATATTTACGTCATTAAAAAAGTTCATGTTTAATTTAAAAAAAAAAATTATTCAATGTTATTTAACTATTTAATTGGTTGGTGGTTTTTTTGTTGTTGTTTTTATTAACAAAGACTTCAAACAATCTCCCGTATGACCTTTTCCAAGATGGCGGTGAGCGGGGCTAACATGCACAATGTCTTCATGCTGCTGACCCTGGAACCACTGCTGGCGCGGAACCCCTTCCTGGTGCTACACGTGCGCAGGGACCACTTAGTGAGCGACGCACTGAGGGAGCTTACCGTCTACTCCGACGTCGACCTCAAGAAGCCCCTCAAGGTTCGCCGTTTTGCCCCTTTCACAATCATAGAGGTCAGTGCGGTGTCATGTGGTGTCCATAGGTCAAGGCTGCAGTCCCATGACGACAATGGAGGGTTTTGTCGAGTTGTCAAACTCAGTCAATCCTGTTTGAATACATTCAGCACATGTATTAGCTGGGTACTCCGTGATGACAGGAGGCCCCTCATTTGAAGCAACCTTTTTGTCTCTACTTAAAATCACAAGAACAAAGACCACATGGCTCTCTCTGCTCCTCTCCCTCTAGGTGATCTTTGATGGGGAGGAGGCGGTGGACGCAGGGGGGGTGACCAAGGAGTTCTTTCTGCTGTTACTGAAGGAGTTGTTGGACCCTGTGTATGGAATGTTCACCCAGTACGCCGAGTCCAATCTTCTCTGGTTCTCAGATAAAGTGAGTCACTGCTAGTATAATAATAATTGAAGGGAAGCTTGGTCCAGCTCTCTACGCTGTTCAGTCTGAAATCCAAACAATACCTTCTACCATTCTACACAGACACAATCCACACTTTTTAACTGTACATTCATTTATTATTCAAACCATTAAGCTCAGAACCGTGTCACTTTTGTGTGACACGCAATTTATTTATCTTACTTTTACCAACTTTGTTGTTAAAGGGAGGTTAGGCTACTGTGCCAAAAATGCACAATTCAACTTGTTCCACTAGACTAGATTCACTGTCATGTTCTACCAGAATATATAGCATCAATCTCATCTTTGAGTTTCTCCCAACTCGATCGCAATTCAGAAAGCAGAAGGAGAAGTTAGAGAACCCACTTCCCTTTCTCTCGCTTTTTAACACTGTCCACAACAAATACCAACAGGTCGGAATAAAATATAAAAACCTTCGTTTTAGGGTCCGGGACAAAATTTGGTTCCTATAATGTTGACACCGCAATACTGACCACTTTCACAACTCAGACAAAAACAAAGAGGAAAGAAATCAAGCTATTTAAATCAAAAATGTGAAACCTTTAACGTCAATCAACAAGCAGGCCCTTTACTTTACTCGCTGTGAACATTTAAATGTTATATTCATGTCACTCCCCGTAGAAGTCAGAAAGGATCCTGTCACAATAATGGCCTGACTGGGACTGAATAAAAATGAAACCCCGTTCAGGCAAATTACGCACTACGATATAATCAAATGTGTTCTCTGTAGAAGGCCTTGTTTTTACAGTTCTAATTGGACACAGCCAGTCTACAATTGGAAGCACTGTTATCAGTTGCATTTGAAAAACTGACCTTGTCTATTGGATGCAACAACCACAATCAGTAATCATATCCCTGTAGTGGTGTCCAACAACCCAGCCAACCGCCCCACCCCCCCACCCCCCACCCCATGACATCTCACAGGATCCCGGCGTCAAACTTCGTGGCGTCCTGAAAACTAAATGACAATATACATTTCCAAAGCTGAACAAGGTCACGAACAGTGTTTCAAAGAAACATTCCCAACTGCTCTTTGTAGACACTGTTGATTTTAGTTGCCTGAGTGTTTAGCTGCGTCTTGTGATGGAAACAGTGAGTTTCTTTTGTCTATATTTCAATGACCATTGTTAAGGCAGACCCCGGTGTGGTCTAGACGTCGTGTCATGGGTGTGATTCTATTGTGCGAAGGGATATGACAGTATGCTGGCTAGGTCGTATTTGTTGTGTTGGGGTGCTCTGTTGACGGTGGAAATAGTGATTGTATTGGATATCAACACTAATAAAAGCAGTGTTATTGGAGCGAGTCAGCCCTGGATCAGTGGTTTCCAGGTATAGGGACATCCAGATGGGAATAAGCCAAGCCAGGTGACATTGGTGCACCATCACTTATGTATTGAAAATAACGTCCTGATGGGGGGGGGGTTAATGGAAGAATATAGGTTTCATCTACAGTATTTAGTTGCCATTGCATAAGTCAAAAAGAGCAAGTGAGACTAAAGCTTTCTTGGTAGGTGGGGAGGGAACCACTGAAGGTGTTGGTCTCAGAATATTTCAAGTCCAGTTTAAGAACTGGGCTGGACACTCTTGGTATATATGCTAGGTCTAAATCTGTAAAAAGACATCCTGAGGAACGAGTTAACCAGCGCACTGAACAACCAAGTGAGTCTGACTAGTGACTTTCGTATGGACTCTGCCAGCAAAAAACAAGTTACAATGAATAAGGACTGTTTAAAAATAAAAAATAAATCTATTAAAAATAATTTAGACGTAACACTGATCATATGCATGTTTACAGTCGCTCACTGATGTGCGCGCATGTTTTGGTTGACCGCTAACTCGTTGCTTTCACCGATGTCTCCAGATCACCGCGGAACCGGTAACGAGCTGTGTTCCCTTTTCGCCTTATTCTTTCGTCGCAGTGTTTCGTTGAGCACAACTGGTTTCACCTGATCGGGATTGTCTGTGGCTTGGCCATCTACAACAGCACGGTGGTGGACCTCCACTTCCCCCTGGTCCTCTACAAGAAGCTACTGGATGTAGCGCCCAGCCTGGAGGACCTCAAGGAGCTGTCGCCCACTGAGGGCAGGTAATGTAAATTCATGGGCAGATGGACCTGCGTGCTAACTGCTCCTAGCCACAATGTGGTAGTGGATGCTGTTCAGTATGCAAATTAACAGAGATACTTCTTGAGTCAGTGCACCAGGGTTTTGGTGGGGATCTGTACGTGTGATTTGTGCCGGGGAGTGTAACCACAACGCCATGCATGAAAATGTACACTCACCTAAAGGATTATTAGGAACACCATACTAATACTGTGTTTGACCCCCTTTCGCCTTCAGAACTGCCTTAATTCTATGTGGCATTGATTCGACAAGGTGCTGAAAGCATTCTTTAGAAATGTTGGCCCATATTGATAGGATAGCATCTTGCAGTTGATGGGGATTTGTGGGATGCACATCCAGGGCACGAAGCTCCCGTTCCACCACATCCATAAGATGCTCTATTGGGTTGAGATCTGGTGACTGAGGGGGCCATTTCAGTACAGTGAACTCATTGTCATGTTCAAGAAACCAATTTGAAATGATTCGAGCTTTGTGACATGGTGCATTATCCTGCTGGAAGTAGCCATCAGAGGATGGGTACATGGTGGTCATAAATGGATGGACATGGTCAGAAACAATGCTCAGGTAGGCCGTGGCATTTAAACAATGCCCAATTGGCACTAAGGGGCCTAAAGTGTGCCAAGAAAACATCCCCCACACCATTACACCACCACCACCAGCCTGCACAGTGGTAACAAGGCATGATGGATCCATATTCTCATTCTGTTTACGCCAAATTCTGACTCTACCATCTGAATGTCTCAACAGAAATCGAGACTCATCAGACCAGGCAACATTCTTCCAGTCTTCAACTGTCCAATTTTGGTGAGCTCGTGCAAATTGTAGCCTCTTTTTCCTATTTGTAGTGGAGGTGAGTGGTACCCGGTGGGGTCTTCTGCTTTTGTAGCCCATCCGCCTCAAGGTTGTGCGTGTTCTGGCTTCACAAATGCTTTGCTGCATACCTCGGTTGTAACGAGTGGTTATTTCAGTCAAAGTTGCTCTTCTATCAGCTTGAATCAGTCGGCCCATTCTCCTCTGACCTCTAGCATCAACAAGGCATTTTCGCCCACAGGACTGGCGCATACTGGATGTTTTTCCCTTTTCACACCATTCTTTGTAAACCCTAGAAATGGTTGTGCGTGAAAATCCCAGTAACTGAGCAGATTGTGAAATACTCAGACCGGCCCGTCTGGCACCAACAACCATGCCACGCTCAAAATTGCTAAAATCACCTTTCTTTCCCATTCTGACATTCAGTTTGGAGTTCAGGAGATTGTCTTGACCAGGACCACACCCCTAAATGCATTGAAGCAACTGCCATGTGATTGGTTGATTAGATAATTGCATTAATGAGAAATTGAACAGGTGTTCCTAATAATCCTTTAGGTGAGTGTATTAGATAGTGCTATGCTAACACTAAGAGCCAATGATAGTAATGTAGAATGAGGGCTATGTTAATAATAGGAGCCAATGATGACAGCGACAGAGGAAACACACAGTAACATAGCCAGGTTTAGGAAGCCAGGTTTAGGAAGTGACGCGAGAAGGAAACCTCGTTCTTTCCAAACCCAAACAGCAGCCAAGTGGGATTTCTCTGACACATTTAGAGTATAAAACTTACTAAAACAATGTGACTGGTATAACATCTGTGTTCTGATGGATTATGGAGTTGGCGTTTTTTCCGTACAAAGTACTTGGAAAATAAATATTTTGGACTGCAGAGATAATAAGCTAGGCCATAAAATGAATAGGGATCAGGTAAAACCCTGTATTCCTCCTTACCTGAAAGAGAAAGTATTTGCTTTCAGCGGGCAAGTTGATTTAACCGGCGCGTTTATTTGGCCCAGGCTATTGGTCGCATTCAAGGAGTTGTGTTTACACAGGCAGTCCAATTCTGATTCAGCAATTCTGACCAGATCAGATATTTCACCCATTATCTGAATTTGTTTAACCGACAGCCAATATAACCTGTCATTTAGTAAAATGTGTGTGTTATTATAAATGATTCAGGTAATGCCTCATGGCATTTTATAAAATGCAGTTCTGATTACCACCGTGTCATTACCACCACCCCCCGTGGTAATGACACCTGATCTATGTCATTACCACCACCCCCCGTGGTAATGACACCTGATCTTTGTCATTACCACCACCCCCCGTGGTAATGACACCTGATCTATGTCATTACCACCACCCCCCGTGGAAATGACATCTGATCTATGTCATTACCAAATCCCAATTTATCCACTCCTTGAGACTAGTCTGTGAACAACGTATGACAGGCGAGAGTAATAGGGATACAGAGAAATACTAAAGTAAAAAAATAGTGACTAGCTTACTTGCTCTAATTTCTTCCCTACCACTTCAAAACCCACAGAAGCATTAACTCTTTACTGTCATGTTCTCGTACCCAAAAGTCGAGCCAAGAAAACACAGCACAAACAGACACTTCTAATTGGCCGGGTGGCTTTGTGGGCCATCTCTATAGAGGCGCTGTCTTTTACTAACACACACTCCAGGCTGGTGCCCTGCTCTAATTGTAGCCCTCTGCTTGGTAATCTGGGGATCAATAGCTTCAACGCTAACCTCCGGGACATCTGCGGACAATTAGACGCCAGGCCAACCACTAACTGCTAGCTCTGCCTTCTTCTCCTTCACCAAATTGTTTGAGGAAACATTTCCCACAGTTTTGGAGTGACGAATACACATTTCGTTATGTAAGTTAATTATGTGGTGAAACGATCTCCAGCCCAAGAAAAAGTTTTTTCAGTTTGATAGCCCCATTAATTTACCTCAATTCTACTGTAGCTGAAAACTCCATTTTAGCCCTCTTTACACAACACAGTAATATTCTACACAACTCAGAATATACACTCACCTAAAGGATTATTAGGAACACCTGTTCAATTTCTCATGAATGCAATTATCTAATCAGCCAATCACATGGCAGTTGCTTCAATGCATTTAGGGGTGTGGTCCTGGTCAAGACAATCTCCTGAACTCCAAACTGAATGTCAGAATGGGAAAGAAAGGTGATTTAAGCAATTTTGAGCGTGGCATGGTTGTTGGTGCCAGACGGGCCGGTCTGAGTATTTCACAATCTGCTCAGTTACTGGGATTTTCACGCACAACCATTTCTAGGGTTTACAAAGAATGGTGTGAAAAGGGAAAAACATCCAGTATGCGCCAGTCCTGTGGGCGAAAATGCCTTGTTGATGCTAGAGGTCAGAGGAGAATGGGCCGACTGATTCAAGCTGATAGAAGACCCCACCGGGTACCACTCATCTCCACTACAAATAGGAAAAAGAGCCTACTATTTGCACAAGCTCACCAAAATTGGACAGTTGAAGACTGGAAGAATGTTGCCTGGTCTGATGAGTCTCGATTTCTGTTGAGACATTCAGATGGTAGAGTCAGAATTTGGCGTAAACAGAATGAGAATATGGATCCATCATGCCTTGTTACCACTGTGCAGGCTGGTGGTGGTGGTGTAATGGTGTGGGGGATGTTTTCTTGGCACACTTTAGGCCCCTTAGTGCCAATTGGGCATTGTTTAAATGCCACAGCCTACCTGAGCATTGTTTCTGACCATGTCCATCCCTTTATGACCACCATGTACCCATCCTCTGATGGCTACTTCCAGCAGGATAATGCACCATGTCACAAAGCTCGAATCATTTCAAATTGGTTTCTTGAACATGACAATGAGTTCACTGTACTGAAATGGCCCCCTCAGTCACCAGATCTCAACCCAATAGAGCATCTTATGGATGTGGTGGAACGGGAGCTTCGTGCCCTGGATGTGCTTCCTACAAATCTCCATCAACTGCAAAATGCTATCCTATCAATATGGGCCAACATTTCTAAAGAATGCTTTCAGCACCTTGTTGAATCAATGCCACATAGAATTAAGGCAGTTCTGAAGGCGAAAGGGGGTCAAACACAGTATTAGCATGGTGTTCCTAATAATCCTTTAGGTGAGTGTATTTGCTCCTTGTGTTTGCATTGCCCTCATTGTCCATCACTGGCTTTTCTTGGGGCCTGGTGTTAGCATAGCCCCAATTCTCCATCATGTGAATTGTTGGCTCTTAGTGTTAGCATAGCATAGTCCCAACCCCATCAGTCTATTATTAGTTGCTAGCATTAGGGCTCAAACAGGCTAGTGCTACACGAGGCTTTGCTGATCCCTCTCATGTTCTCTTCCAGTTAATCCAGGGGCTTTGGGAACAGAACACAGCTGGCCGCCTTTTTAAGCACTAAAATGGGCCATTAGCGATGTCGCTAAATGCCACTGAGGGCAGAGTCCCTAAAATGGAGGTCGAGTTGTCACTATTTAGGCTAGAGGGAAAGTCTTCAACAATGTCCGAGGCTGCCAGGGAGAGATGGCGTGTCAGCGATGAAACGTGCGCTGAATGAGCCTTTACCTCAAGCTGCAGCGATGTGAGAGGAATATTGATGAGGATGACATTGGTGTTTTATTTCTTTCTCTCCCTCACTCTCTGTCTTGCTCGAACCTTCCTCTCTTTGCTTTCTCACTGTGGTGAGACAGAGCTTACATCGAACAGTCATGTCTTAACGTCTCCCTCCATATCTCTCTAGGAGTCTACAACAGCTCCTGGACTACGAGGGAGATGACGTTGAGGAGACGTTCTGTCTTAACTTTGCTGTAAGTCCTCTCGCGTTCACCTATCGAGCATATGGTACCGAATCTGAAGTCCAAACAAAACAAACGCGAAATCTCACTCCAATCTGAAACCCTAGGTCATCATCCACTCATCATAGCACGCAGGAAACATTCACAACATTCAGAAGGGCTATCAGTATCTGCAGTAGAAATGGATGATGCATCATGATACGGAGTTGCCTGACTGGATGATGTCCAAACTTTTATTTTGTGTTCACCCAGGTCACCAGAGAGTACTACGGTCTGACAGAGGTCAAGGAGCTCATCCCTGGCGGTGACAGCATCACGGTGGACAAGGGCAACAGGTGGATCACCCCATTATATACCGAATACAAGTCTGTCATTTCCTGCCAACAGTTAATTATCCTCGGGAAAAGGAAACTCCCTGCTGAACTTTCACCTGTGTTTGTCAAAACCTTTTATTTTCATGTTTTGACTTTGTGGCTGTGGAAATTGTTCATCATTGGCATACAGACTTGAAATCACCACCCAAGTTTAAACCCTGCCTTCACCACAGCCGATTCATCCAAATAGCCACTATTAAAAAAATAAAAATAATTGCAGATCCAAAATCAGCAACAACTGCTGCCCATAATCATATCATATATTTCACCATGATGCACCTAATTCGTACCTCGCCCATATTCTTGTCTGTAAAGCTGACCGGAACATGTGTTGCCTCCAACAGTGATTCCCAGGCAGCAACAATGACAAAAGCCTCTCCGTGGTAACCGATTTAACCTGAATAAATCAAGGTCTCACACAGTAAATAAAGCCCTGTGATATCAGACCGGCCAAACAGGCGTGCTGGACATTTCACTGTGCACCTGAACCGGCTCAGCCTAGACAGGCAATCTTCACGAAGCGGTTTCACGAGACTGAGCCTACGCGTAGTTTTGCGGACCGGTGTCCCGTGTTAGCCCCTGACCCTACTTGTGACCTACAAATGAATGTTTATTAGCGTGTCCGAGACTCGTTGTCCCCTCCCACATGAGGATGTTGGACCAGATTTGTGGCCGGAGATTAGGCCTCAGCCGTCCTGCCGTTTGTGCCCTGTATCCCTACCAGACCTTCTTAAGCGCGGCTGAACCCCCCCCCCACACCGTATTTTGAGCCTGGCCGTCTGTCACTTGACTGGGTCAGAGCACCTGGCGGGGGAGTCCCACTGAGGTGACGGTAAGGGCTATGTGTGCGAGTCTTGTTCTGAACAGATGGGGACGTCCTGGCTGGGATCGGGTTCAGAGACAACAGCCATCTCTCCACCAAGTCCCCGTTTTGCTTTTCTGTTTGGCAGCGGGGGGGCCAAATCCTCAGGGCCTCTGCCCGGGCAGATAACTGTGCCCGTCATCCTGCCAAAATGGTGTGAGACGAGTGGCCATTTTGAAGGCTGTGTCTGCTGTGACTTGGATGTTCATTTTGTCATTTTGTTGTAAGGGATTTTCGGGTAATGTCTCAAATGGTAATGCTAATAATGTGGTTTTGGCCAGGACTATTTCAGACAGTCGGCGTTGTCCTGAGCAACTCCTGTACCTAAGCATGAACAGCTGGCTCGGTCACATTTCCCACTCAGTACATTGGAGGTTTGTTCGTGAGTGGCGGTTAGAATAGGCAACAGATGCTGCCAGTACTCTTCTGCTCTCATTCCTCACTGCTGTTTGTCAGATCAAGTGATTTATTTGGAGCTGTGGGACTTGCCAAATCTAAGGGTGTGTTCTACGCTGTTGGTGTATATCTTTCTACCAAGGCTTTGTGTGTGTATGCAGTGTGTGTGTGTGTGTGTGTGTGTGTGTGTGTCAGTGTGCAAATGGGGCTGTGCATTAGGCTCAAGCATGTGGTGTGTTTTGTAAATGCGAGAAAGGGAGTGCAAGCCAAAGAGCAACGTTCCCCTGCTCCCCTGTTGGGTTCTCTTTAACAAAGCTGGCCGCTGTTGTCAGGAAATGAGGCGGGTGGCCAAGTGGAGCTACAGAGATTCCACACATCCTCCCTGGGTTGTGCTGAAGTGTGTGGGTGTGTGAGCACTGCTACACTCTTGAGTTCCAGATGTCCTCGCTAATCCAGGGCAAATCAAGACGAGTGAGGACATTTTGACGCTTGCGGTTAAGTTTAGGGTTCTAATGTTTATTAAAAACTAAATTGTGGTTAAGGTTTGGGGTTATGAAAGATTTACAGAAATCTATTGTGATTCCAGAAAAGTAAAACAAGCTTGTGTGGGAGGTTGGGTGTGTTAAGCCACAGACCTGACCCACGCTGCCATTGACACCCGATTCTCCTCATGGGATTACACACTTTCAAACAGGGACAGATTACATGCCTTGAGATACTGGGTGAAAGTGTGTTTGTGCTAAACCAATGTGTATGTGTTGACATCTCCGTCCAGTCATGTTCTGGGATTATGTTCCTAAAAACCATGTTCATGACCAAAGGAGCAGGTTTAATTGTTCTGTTATCTAACAATCTGACACTTTTGTGCATTATGTTTAGAATTCAATAATAGGTAGAGGTCTATTGCACATGGCATAATGCATGATTTTCGCATACAACACATGGCTTATTTAGATACGAATGTCTGTCTAATCATCTGGTAGGACTTTGGGTCCCAATTAAAGATGGTTATCTTGGTGGGTAATGTATTGTCTATTTTAGTCTGTTTTGATTGGCCAGACACTGCCCATGGGTCTCTTATCTCCCATCTGCCCAGCAGAGCATGTCTCCAAAACTTGGACCGCCGCCTCCCCTGTGACATCGGGGAGAGACTGGATGCTGCTCAAATTGCACACTATTCCCTTACGAGTGAACAACACTTAACCAGGGCCCTATTAAAAGTAATCCACTATATAGGAAATGGGTTGCTTTTTGGGACTTAAGATTAGTGCAGCTGTTCTCAATGCCGTTCTCTACCCTAACAGACCTCTGTCCCCCTCCTCTGGGATTTGCCCTACCATGAGAATGAACACATTGCTCACAAAGTCTTGGGCCAAGCATTAACAGTAGCACTCTTATGGGAATGTTTTTCATCCGAACAAACCCACTGGACATCTAATCTAATTTCTGCTCCCTGAAGGCAAAAAACTAACTGGCCAGAATTCTGATTGGCTCGCCAAAGTATGGATGGTGAACAACATGGCCACTCAAGTCAAATGAAATGTTCGAGTTCAGGTGGGTTATGCGCCTCAGCAAACAAAAGGTTTGGAGGGGTGCTCAACAACAATGAATCTGAGGAAGACGCCAGTTGGGCGTTCGAAACATCTGTCACCTTTTGTTTATACAAACACTATCATGGATTAAAAGATTGTCACAGAGATTCCTGCCTGTTTTGTTGAGTGCTCCAACTACTCCTTGCCTTGTACTAGGCCTTTTTGGTAGTTTTCCATGGCATTTTTTGTTGTTTTGTTTGTCAAATGAAATATTCTTTGAGTATTTATGTCTGTGACTCTGCCTGTTAGGAAGGAGTTTGTGGAGGCCTACCTGAAGTACGTGTTCGAGGACTCAGTCCGTGAGCTGTACTCAGCATTTTCCTCAGGCTTCCTCAAAGTGTGTGGTGGGAAGATCCTGTCTTTGTTCCAGCCTTCTGAGCTCATGGCCATGGTAGTGGGCAACAACAACTACAACTGGGAAGAGATGGAGAAGGTGAGCTTTAAGGCTAATGGTAAGCTAACCCTAATGGTTGGTGATATTGCTGAAGGTAGGTGATGGTGTGTTAATGCTAAGGCAACACTAATGGTAGGTTTTGAAGATGTGTTCATGCTAAGGTACCCATAATGTTAGGTGGTAATGCTAGTGATAGATTTTGGAGAATGAGAGCTTGATAATGCTAAGATAACCCTAATGGCAGGTGGTAATACTAATGGTAGGTGGTGGATAATGTGAGCGTTTTAATGCTTAGATACTGCTAACAGTAGAAGCTAACAATGGGTTAATGCAGTTGTGTATTCATCAGTACACACCAGAGAACATTTTTCCTCTTTCATTGAAGCCATGAAGTTCAAGGCCAAGCAAGCTGTTCTGTGCTGGTAGGAAGAGACACATTATAAGCAATGGAACAGTTATACCAAAAAAATGACAACAATCGTTAACATAATAGCTTCAGTTAGCCCAGATGCATGTCCTTGAGCTGATTATGTTGTTTTAATTGCACACACACAAATAATAGGGATAATTTAGTTGCCACGGGAATCTGCCATTGGCTAACTGAGGAATGTTCAAAAGGTCAAGGTCAGTGAAGGTAACGTGTGCTGGGCTTCCCATGGGTTTGTTTGTTCTTAGCGTGTGGACGTCTTGATATGTGCACAAGGAGCAGCGAGTGTTGTATGCAGGCTATTGACAACCAGAGGGACTGTGGGCGTTTTCACAGCACCGCTCCGAATGTGGGAAATGCGTATGAAGGTTGAACGATTGGGTTAGGACAGGTAAAGGATCTAAACGCGCCCTCACATTCACGTGTACGCACGGACAGGTCTGTGAGGAATTTGGCGGGCCGTCGCATGTGGAGTTCCAAATGATGATAGTGACCAGAGGGAACGCTACACTATAAAGAAATCTTAACAGTCGCACGGCTTTCTCGACTAATGTCGTGTTGTTTTGGCTCCTACCCAGAATGCAGTTTACAAAGGAGAGTATTCAGCCACTCACCCGACCATGAGAATGTTTTGGGAGGTATTCCATGAGTTCCCCCTGGAGAAGAAGAAACAGTTCTTACGTGAGTACTAAGCACAGCCCTCAGACCAGTGCCTGACATCCCCTCCATCACAATGCCTCTTAGTCTAGGTCATAAACGGGCGTTTGGCATTGGGCCACCGCCAGCGGCTCGACACCCCTCCTGCCGTCTGTTGCCAACGCTAGAGGGAAGGAAAGCTGAGCGAGTGTTGACGTTGAGCCAGTGTCTTGGCTTGGAACGCTGGAGGAACGTATGTGTTAGTATCGGGAGCCCGGATGTAGCCCAGCCTAACGCCCCCCCCCTCCTGCCCCCCCCCCCCCCCAGTGTTCCTGACGGGCAGCGACCGCATCCCCATCCACGGCATGGAGAGCCTCCGCATCGTCGTCCAGTCCACGTCGGCCGAGGAGCACTACCTGCCCGTGGCCCACACCTGCTACAACCTGCTGGACATGCCCCGCTACCAGACCAAAGAGACCCTGCGCCGACGCCTCACCCAGGCCGTAGAGCAGTACGAGGGCTTCAGCTTGGTGTGAGACCCGGCGGCTGGGCCTGTGACTCCCCCTAGAGGCCTGGAGGACTGAGGACAAGGGGACTAGGCATGGTTGCTAATGCACTTTAATAGTAACGGGCCCTGTAACGGATGTCGGTGGATGGTGGAATTGATGGGAAAGGGATGCTATTCTATGGCACTTTAAATGTTCACCGAGTACATGATGTGTACATGGAGGGGAGGGTGAGGAGAAATGACAAAGGAGCACATATTTAGGTTACCTAGAAGCAGATTATTATTTTGATATAATTCCGCTGTTTACTGATTGCAAGGTGTAGGCTTCAAAATGTCTAGAGTTTTTTTTTTTTTTTTTTATTATTTCTTTTATTATAATGCGGACATTTGATTCATTTTTGTTTTTAATCAAAATCTTTTGCAGACACATTGGTGGATTTGGAGTTGCAACTGTGTGTTCTATACAGAATGATGTACATAACGTGAGCAGTTTTTGAATTCAACTTGCTGTTTTGATTAAGATAATTTATTACATTGAAATATTAAATGTTTTTTTTTCTCTCCATTACCCAATGTCATCATAACCTATTGTCTCTAGATCCGTTTCACATCACAGCAGATTCAGGAGTGTTAGGCAGAGTTCACTGAGAGTGAGAGGAGAAAATCCTTTGATATTGCTGATAAAAAAATAATATCTGATTATACATGTATCTGTGAACTTTGAGCCCTTTACCTTTTTAGGGTTTTGGCCATTAACGGTTTAGTCTTTTACAGCTGATCTTGGGTCAGTTTGAAGACCGATGATACCAGATAAATGCATCTGTGAACAGCAGGCTCAGGTCTAAATAAGTACATGGGTTTTAACATCCCACACATACAATCCCATAGGCCTTTTCTACATTGGATAGACTGACTGGCCAATGAACAGACTGACTATGCTTGTGTCCTTACTTTTAAATTGAACAATATCGCCTTTAATTGCTATGTCATCTGGGTGATTTTATTACAGTGCTTTTGGTGTTATTTTAACCAATTGTAAAATGTGTGCATGCAATGGGGGATCACAGAAATCGGCTCATCCTTACTGTATAAACAAACAGGATATTATTAAGTTGAGCTCTAGTCTTCCTCGGGTCCACAAATCCGGTGATACGTCTTGTCCTTTACAGTGGCCCCTGCAAACAAAGGTTAGAAATAAACGACCTCCTGCTTGTGTTTTGGCAGATAACAGGGTGGTAGTTTATGGTCCCCACCAGTTCGTTCTGGCCCGACATAACGTTGGGGCCGTCCGGCAGTTTGACAAGCGCATTAATCAACAATGGGTAGTTATTAACTGCAAGCAAACAAATTGTATTGTGTCATCCTATCAGCAGGACGTTAACCAGTGCAGTAATGAAATGACAGTCCCGGTCTGTTGTGTTGCACCCCGATAGTCTGCCGGTAATGTGCAAAGTTTTCAGTATTTCCGTTACGACTCCCTCAAATGTATGCGTTCATTACGCAAGTGACAAAAACAAGCGTTTATTCCGCCTATTTAGTCACATTGCAGAGCATCTCAGCCAGTGGATGTACTGTGTTACGTACCATTTCTAATGCCAGGTATTGGCTCGCGTGTAACCGGGGTCAAGGCAAACGTGTTACCTATAGGGGTTTATTGGTGTTATCGGTTGAACGTGTCACTAGGCAGTTTTGTTTTTTTGTTTTGTTTTAGGGGTGACGATTCTTAACTCCGTCGCCCTCAGCACATGACATTATGAACAAGGAAAAACGTCTCGTTGACCTGTGTTTCTGATTCACTGCCTGAGGGAGGCTGAGTGTGTTCTTTACATACACGTCTCCTGTTTTAGCCTGGCCCCGGAGTGTTTGTTACCATGTTGTCAACCCTGACATTGCCATTGATGAGAGCCCACACAGATCCAGAACCAGGCTAGGGGAAAACCTGTATTCCTTTTCTTTTTTTTACACCACCGGTAATAGGTTTTCTGGTCAATGTATGCAATTAAGGGCTGATGTGGTACTGTACCTGGATTATTTTACGTATATAATATTTACTTTTGTACCTTTTAAATGGATGACATTGTTTTCTTTATCATGTTTTTTTCCTGACCAAATAAAACGTAATCCCAACTTGATTTCCGCTTAATCTCGATTTTGTAATTTTTCTGTCATGTAGACCATTACATAAAATTGGTTATTTGGTCCTTAAATGTGAGACAGTGACATGTTCTTTAGTTGTAATGCTTTAAATTACAGACATTCAGTCTATATGTTCCAGATTTATTTTCTGTTTAAAAGGCATGTTTGGAACCACTATGTAGACCACACCAATTCAGTGCACACTCGTGAAAACCAACACCAACAAAGTCAGTAAAAATATGTTTGGTTTTATATTATATGTACAAAATACAAATACAATTTATGTACTAAAATGTACACACCCATAATTCATTATATCCACCAGTGTTTCACATTCAATAAAAACGATAGTCACACTGTTAAAATTATCCATTTTTAGGAGAAAAAGGAAAAATGTACTTGCCCACTTAGAAATGTAAACATAGACCTGGATCCATATTTACAAGGAACAAATGGGTTATGAGATTAAAAGTCCTACATAAAGAAAGAAAGCAGCATGGCCCTGGTTGAGTATCAAAGTCAGGGGTTGGCGGCCATTTTGAATGAGGAGTTATTAGGAGATTTCTTCAAGGATGGATGGAATTCTGTACAAAATGGCCCTTGTCATTATTCAACTATGCGAGCAAAAAGATACCAGTGATTTCAAGACAGGATAGCTTATTTTTTTTTACACAAAGTGAATGGAAAAGAAAACATCAATGCTAAATTATATACAGGCAGTCAAATGCATAACCTAAGTGATCGATGTATAGGATCACAATAGCTGATCTATGAAGTTTTAACATTGACCCACTATACTATTTTGGTATGCAATCTGAATAATTCTCTTTGGATCATAAGACATTATACTACTTTTTTTGCATTTCCTGTTAATTATAGTTCCTAGTTTAAACAAATTAATGCTCATCAGACATCCTCATAGTTGCTATGCCAAAAATACACGCAATTTCTGAAAACAACAAAAAGAAGCATTGGTAAAAACATCTTTAGTTCATGACGCTTGTGTTATTATGGGACCAATCACAAGCTACCTGACCAGGCATCAATCAATGGAACATGGCAAGACTGGTTTTCTGATTGGTTGCTTGTATACTGGTTTAACCGTCTCCCTTACAAAATACAAAAAAATAACATTTTGTAAGTGAAAGATGTTGATTACAAAAAGTTTGTTTTGAAAATTGCAATACCCTAAAGCACATAATCCCAAATCTAATTTTACACTTTTTTTTAAGACATGATTCCTAAAACAATGAGGAAAATCAAAAATTCTGATCCAATGAAAAAGTATATACTACCATATAAACAATCAAAGGAGAAAAATAAATAATACAAAACACTTTTGTAAATGTATCCGTTAAATTAGTGATTCTTTACTGTATGGGAATTCTCAGCTTCAATCAACATCAAGATGCACAAAAAGCATCTTTTTTTCCCCCCTCCTTTGACAAAGGGTTGGCATTGGTCAGACATCTTTCATCGATGTCCACCATTTTACATTCTAGGGTTCTCGGGTACAATGTGAAAAGGCGTGATGGAGTAGCCTCCAGAGCAGAATCAACATATCTGTTCCAATACCTTGAAGGTCAAAAGCGGTCTCTGGGACTCTGGGGGAGGAGCCATACTGTCTCTGTCCTACAGTTTGGATTCAGGGGGAAACAAGTTGGCATCTCCTCGAGCCAAAAGTATTTATGGCACAAGAAAGAAAGAAAAGGTTATTGCAAGGTTTCTACTAGGTTTCTGCTATGGATGGCTCTCCTTTCACTTGGGCTGGTGGGGTTTCTCTCTTCTGGAAACTGAACCTTATTCATTCCCCGGTCAGTCTGTGAGGTTTTTGTTTCTAAATGAACTTAGAGACGTCTCTTTTGCTTATGAGAACTTCCAGGAGCCTGAGCTTGGCTTTGATGTGCTTGTATTCATTATACTCCACCGCCAAAGGGGAGCGATCTTCCTTCTGCACGTTTCTATGGGAACATCGGGTAAAAAAAACAAAAACATTAGCCAAGAAAGATACGTTCCATCTTTGTGTGAATTTTTTTTTCTCATCATCTAATAGTCAATTTAGTTCAAACACACATAAAAAAAACTAATGTCATCTTACCTTCCATTTTGTCTCATGAATTGCTCCTCAAACTCTCTTAAATTCTTGCGGATTCTCTTCTTCTCCTCCCGGGCTTCTTGGAGCTGCTCCACAAGTTCTGGCCTTTGTGTGGAAGAGAGTCAAACAAAGCTTTAGGCACATGAACCTCCCCAAGAGGTGGTTTGATTCGGAAAGGTTGAGCACCCCTCCAGGTTTTTACAATCTGGGTTTGTTCAGGAAGTGAAAATGATCCCCCCACTTCAACAATTATCTCCCATGTGGCACCTCCACACCAGATACAGGTCCGTCAAATTTAACACAGTGACCTCACGGAGACGCCAGCGCTGGGTGCTTACATGGTGGCGGAGTGTAGGTTGGACAGCCGCATGTCGCTGTTGTTCTTGGAGGGCGACAGGTCGTCGACGGGCGAAATGAAGCCGTCCGTTTCTTCCTCCAGCTGATCCAGGAAGCCGATCATGCCGAAGTCTGAACGCACCATCACCGGGGACTGGGGCTTGTTGGTGGACTCGGAGTCATCCTCAGAACCATCCTCCTCCTCCTATTGGGCCAGAACCAAGGAGGGGGAGGTTAGCTGAGGGTTAAGGGGGGAAAGGGTGAGCCACGCGCGGGTAAAAACGATCCACAAGCTACAGTGCCATTCATGGAAATCCATTCTCCAAGGTTAAGCTCTAGGCCAGTTCGAGAAAAATCAAGTGTTGTTGGTTTGATGGGGTTAATACAGTTGGTTTTTTTCTACGTCTTTTCTACAGATTTTCTAGTTGTATTAGTTCTTCTCAATCGAAACAACTCTAACACAAATACCATCAATGGTCCAGCGCAGATTTGACAATCACACTTTTTTGTTTGATTGGATTATTTGATGATCAGTTTTTACTTGTTGGTGTGCACACATTAACGCGTCATGCACATGCACATATTCAATCCTAACACACTAAGTATTCAGTCCTAACACACTATTAAGTCAATTCCAAAGCAAGCCATCTAAAACATCCTGAAGCAGTGATCCAAGCACCAAAACCAAGCTGGTGTTGATTCAAAACCTCGTGGCACACTGGCAATGGCTGGCCGCCCAATCAACAGGCAGCAATCAGGTTTGGTTGACAGGAATAAGGGAGCGGAGGTCACGAGTGTAAGGGAGTTGCCTCCTGATCATTGACTTATCGGTCAAGCATGAGCTGCAGTAGCGGCTCTTCACCTTGATGTCGTCGAAGAAAAGCGCTGGTTCGCCCTCGATAATGGGCTGAAGTAGAGGACCTCTGCGTTTGCTTGAGGGAGAACCCTGTAGTGAGGGTCAATATAATAAGGAAGAGTTAACACTCAACAACTAACCCCAGTTCTGACTGAAAAGCACAGACAGAAACAATCTCAGTTGGCATCCACTACAAAACTGATCCTGCATCGGTTTTGTCACTGTGGGATTTTCTGTTGAGCACTTTTGAAGCTTCTTGTGGTTGTCTCAATCATGTAGTTGGTACAGAATGACCTGATCTTGTTTGTGGGACATTGGTACGTTTGTAATATGGTTTCTTCCGAGAAAATATAGGAATAGGCTCTCGCGTGATGTTGTGCCCCTGAAACGCTAGGTGGCAGGTTCCTAGAGTGAACAGTTTGTAATGTCACAAGACAGTGCTTTCGCTTTCACTGAATTCAAATGTTGATGTCTGCCCATATACCTGTGCCGTATACCTATTGTAGGTAAATCATTGTTAGGTCTAAAATGTATATAACGCAGATTCAATCTGTTATATAATGTATTGTCCAGCACATTAGGTCCATTATACAGATGACTAATTGTGTATTCAACTGGAATTTTTTAAAAGACTCATTCACCTGTTACGTAAAATACATGGAGAGGAGATACAATTTTGAAGTACAATTATGTATTTCATGTATTATAATTTTAAAAAGCAACACAGCAATGGTTAGAGGTTTTTGTGTTGTTGTTTTTTTTAAATCCCCTTCTGGTTTTAATGAAGCCCCAGCTAATCCCCCTGATGAGAAGCTGACCTCTTGCACAGTTTCTCCTGACCAGCAGTAGCCATCTCTCCAGAGGGACGGCCACCACAGCTGGGAAGGCTCTGGGAGAGTTTGTGTAGTCAGCTGTGGCCAGCTGGTCTGCTGTGAGCCCCCAAGCATGTCAACATTCTTTTACCTCTGTTTGGGAACCTATAGATCAACTCAGCCACTTGAGCAGATCTTAGCCTTGGCCTTGAGGTTAACCTGATGCAGTCCAACCTATGGACACTAGCGCTAACGTGATCCTAATGCTAACATTACTGCTGTTAGGATGAAGTGCTTGCGTAAACTCGCTTGCTGCTAACTCCTGTTTACCAACAGCTCACCCAGGAGTAGAGGCACAACCTGATGAAACAATCACTGTGAAGAAAATGGAGGGAAACAGAGAGAGCAGTGAGAGGTAGCTATACTCACAATGACGGGGATGGTGGAAGCCCGGCAGAGGATCTGTTTAACCAGGCGGTATCTGTCATAGAGGGGCTTCATGATCTGTCTCTCCATCTTAGTAACCTGGAGGGAAAAACAACAGGAGAGGCACCATTTTAGAATGAACGTGGCTAGGTTAGCTAGCATCAATGTATCCCTTGTGAGCTAGCTAACACAGAGGGACCCCACTGCAGCTAGATATGCTAGGGTTGAGATTACATTTGATTACATTAGTGAATGCATAGATTATATTGTCGATGCCCATGGGACCATGTACAATCTACAGTAGACTGGGGAAAACTGTTACACAGCCACACATCTCTGCAGACAGCAACTTCCACCTACACAGCCTAGTTTAAGACATACATTTAGACATATCAACCGTACAGAGAACGCTTCAACACATTAGTTAGGAGCCGTCAGTTACAAGCAGTATGGCTATCTAGAAGATGCGGTTTCAGGGGCGGTGAAGGATAGCAGGTAACTGGCTCACCGGTCTACCATGGATGCCTTCGTAGTACAGGAGAGCCTTCTGTAGGGCCACCTTCTCAGCACTGATCTGTTCTCGTGTCATGTCCTGTCAGAGGAGGGGTACCCGGTTAGCCTTTCAGCCATAAGCCCTTTAGTAGCAAGCGTAATGTCCCGCAAGTAATTCGGGAATGTTTCGGAGCGGGGCGACACCTCACTTACCTTGATGTCCTCAGGCCGTCCCACCTCCTTCCTCTTCTCCTGCAGCTTGATCTGGACAACCTCCAGGGTGCTCTCCACCGGAGGCTTGGGAACCTTCTCCTGCTGGGGCTTCTTCTCCAGCTGGGAACCAAAGCTCTTGGGCAGGGTGTTGCTGCGCTGGCGAGTCATTGTGGGAAGATCCTCCTCAGACTTGTGTAGCTTGTGCTCTTTCAGGTCTTTCTTCAGCTTTTCCAGTTCATTCATCCATTTCAGTACCTCTGGGTTGTCCGCCTTGTCGCTGTGCGATGGCTGTAAACAACAAGAACATGCTGTAAACAACATCCTGCTGTAAGGTAAACAACAACATGAAAATGCTGTAAAGTAAACAAGAACTGTTTTAAATTTTTCTCCACCCAAAAACAGCAACGGCTATCCACCATCTTGTTTTCTATCAATTGACCCCATTCCTATAATGCCTTCCCTATCATCCGAATCTCATTATAAGCCCTCTAATCTTGTTTACTTTGAGAAAGCCAATCATGTGAGTCTAATAAGCAAGTGTTTTTTATTTTACTTCTCTGGGTATTTCTTCTGATACCTGATTCTAGATCTCCTAAAAAACTAGTTGTGTGACCATGCTTTCTCTATAGCAACTTTTCCATTGAATACAAATGTTGCTTTATTTCTACTTACCCTGTATTTGCGCTCCTCCTCGAACTTCTCCTCATACTTTCGTATTTTTCTCTTGAGACTGTGGATTTTCTTTGAAAGCTGGGCTGAAGTCAGCTCCTCCCTGTCATCATCACCGCAGGAGCCCAGAGATGAACTCCTCCTTCGACTGCAGGGGAGCGATAGATACGGTCACACACATATAATCACTTTAATTAAATGGACCCAGAAATTCGACGTACAGATTCACTGTAATACAATCTGAGGTAAAACATATCTAATGATACTTTAAGCCTCTGACATCTTGGAAACAAATAGTCCGGCAAACAAACCCTGCCACACTAATAATCCTCTTAACAGTACTTTTTGGTACATTGTGGTTACTTACCTGGAAAATGAGTGTGAATTGGGTGGCGAGGGAGGAACTTCAGTGTCATCTAGGTACTGCTGGCAGTGGCCGTAGGCATGGAAACGGGGGGACAGCATGGGGTCGCTATCCTCTTCAATAAGCTGGCGAATTAGACGGCCCCCAACCTGGGGCGATATGCATGCCTCGTCACTGTCCATGCTCTCCCTCTGCCAGGATGAGTAGGCTGGAACTGGCTCTGTGGAACACCAAATACCACACAGGTTAGGCTGAGAACTAGAATGACTGAACTTCATAAAAACAACACAAACTCACACACACACACACACACACACACAGTAAAAATGGGTTTGTATACGACTGACTGCTCCAAAAAATACTATAGCCCCAGGCTTTGCCAACTTAATGCTGACAAAATAAAAGCAGGCAAGAGACAATTACTGCAGGCAGATAGAGTGATCGTAGTGGGCAGTGCTGAATAAGTGACCTGTGGAACTTGGCAGGCTCTAGTCGACAAACACTGGCTTATCTTTCTCCTCAGAACCCTGCGAGCTCAACGTGTGCCAGGCCAGCTACAAGCTCTCCTACACAGACGAGTGTAGCTTAAAGGAGAATTTCACAATTTTAAAACTTGACGTTAGACTGTAAGAGGCTTGGGGTAGTTACGTATGAAGAAATGAATGTTTTGCGTGTTCAAATGTTTGCAAATGTTATTATACACGGAATAGATTTATTAGAACTTATTCAGTGACATACATTTTCCAACTGGCACTCGTGGGAACCTATAACTCTGGCATAGTAAGGTCTATGCCCTACCAACTAAACTACATGGAACCCCAATGAGCTATAGATCATTTGGCCTTCTGTATACAATGTGAATCAATGCTACTCTAAATGATTTGTACATTGCTGATTGTGGTTGTGAATTGGCTGTTCACTTATCTGTATTGAAGTACAAAACAATGGGTAAGAAAAATACTAAACCCATGAGGTAAAAAGCAACATAAATGAATGTCTCTAAATAGGATAGAAATTAGGTTACATTACTAAGTTTTTGTTATTAAATAGAATTTTGGACAGATAACTAGTTATTATAAAGGATAACATTTGGAAAGTAACCTAGTAAAAAATATTTTCTTCAAACAGAAGATCCTTTTGAGATCCCTTCAAAACATTCTCACACATGGACAGATAGAACTGATCCGTGACTTCAGTTCTATCTGCCTCTAGGCTCATTTCAGGGCGAGGAAACATCTAAATCCAATTATGAAGCAGTACATTTCCCCTTTGGTGATCTGCCTCTCCGTGGACTATATCCCCTGTTGAAGTTTCAAAAATTACAGTGACTTCAGTGAGCCTAGTGGCCACTTCACTGCAATTCTAAAGATATTCAACTGACTGGACGAAAATTAATTAATGGCCACTAAGTCTAAACACAGCAGTTATTTGTCACCTCGACAACAGCTTCTTGGCACCTGCCTCCGAGAGCCCTGAAGGTCATCGTGGCATGGGATAATTAAACCGTTCACTAAAACCTTTGCCACTAAATGTACATTTCCCAGGACTACTGGCTGTGTGACAGACGTTTTTTCGTAATACTAAGTAACGGCCATTTGTTAATTCACCCAGCCCTTGGCCCCAGCTCAGACCCAGCCGGCGTCCTTTCCAACTCACCAATAAATAGACTGGGAAAAAATAAACGTGCAGATGCCCCTGTCAATCACAAAACACTTTGAATCTGATTTTGATGCCACAGGTTCTGACAATCCAGGAGCCAATGACATCCTGGTAAAAGGATGGAACTCCTGTGGTCCTATGTTCTTTGTGTTGAAAGATGAGAAAGACTTCGTTTCCAAACAAACTGCTAGATAGGTAAAAGGTGACTGTGGTGAGCCAGGGAGGGGACTTGAAGAGCAGCTATTTATTTACTGAATTAGTATTTGCAAACTATATTAGTTCTGGGGTGGTTTACTGGTACAGGTTGTTTCGTATCGCGAGCTGTGGACCGGGCAGCTCGTTTGTTTTCAATGCAACCTTGGTGGTGAGCGGAATTCTACTTAGGCGTATACGTCGGCAGACAGAAAAATGTTGAAGCTCATTCCCTGTTACCTAGCATTTCTCACTGGGGGGACAACGAGGACGATGCAGTTAACAAGGGCATGCACTTCATCCAATAACACATTGAAAATGCCGATAATGCACAAAACATACGAGTACAATAAAAAATACGCTTGCCTGCCAACCCTGTTGCCCCAAAGCTAACGTCGATAGCAGCTATAGCCTTTCCGGAAGTTTAATGGACCGGGTCCAAACATGACCGACAACAATAATGGTATTACAAAGTGTATTGAAATGACGACACCATGCTATCTAAATTAAATAGTTGATGTCGTTTTGATATGTTTTTGGGGAGAACATCAATTCCAACATCAGCTAGCTTTATTTCTGGTCAGCATTCCCAGTTACAAACAACTTTTTCGTATCGATATCTGTGTTAGGGGATAACATACTTTGTATCCATCAACTAGCTTTGTAGTCAAGTTATTTTTCCGCTGTATTTTGCGTTTGGCTAGTTTGCTTGGTTTACTGTATGTAGCTACTGATTCTTGTAGTCAGCTTATCCTCAGCTAATCTTTCTTATCCCTGGCTAGTTTCGATACCCGGTGTCCTGAAGTGGCAGTCTGCGAACTAAACAATACCCTATTTAACAATGCGTAGTCAGTCACTCGCTCACTCAGCCAGAGACATTCGCTCTTCCTGGCCCGCTCCGCTCACGCGGTCTGAAATGGGCTCCGTGCAATAAAGTTTGAATAACACTGGCCAAATAAATGTTATTTTGTGTGGATGTGAGAGAAATCAGGGTTTTATAGATACGTATTTGGTTATATATATATATTTATAGGCCAACACTGATGGGGTTCGTAACTAGAAAGGTAAGAACTATTGCTCAACATCCATCAGGTGTGTATATCAGTATGTAAACATTTCGGAGATTCAGGAATCAATCTAAGAAAACATGCACACCATAACGGCGCGTATGTTTTTATAAGATGCCGGTGGGTTAGACCTCTTACGGGAAGTGATTTGGGTTGAAATTTCAGCGTCAAATTCTGCCGGATCATGGAGTGTCCCGAGTTACTTTGTGTGTGTGCGCGCGCAAGCGTGCGGTGGTATTACGTGCGGTTTTACACGATCTCTCTCTGCATGTCAGAACTAGCCCGTGGTGCAAGGGCATCAGGTCAACCTCTCCATGAACTCTTCGTGTTTTAACCTATAAGGTCTTCCAAACAAGGCTTTCACCCTGACATTTGGAATGAGGTCTTTAAATCACCCAACACAGTGTCCAGCCCATTGTTGTTTAATGAAACCTATGTCATTCTGTCATATGCACCCAAAGGTTGGACTGAGCTTGGCTGGCAACAGAATATGCCCAATCATTCTCTGTGTTTCCTGATGTTGCCATACAGCATAATGATGTTGCCATGCAGTGTTAAAGGTCATGCAACAGGCAAGTGGCTTATTCTTGCCGAAGTCAAGTCCATGTTCGTATGTCGGCCAGAATGCCACTCACTTACCCCCATAGAAACTCGACTGGAAAATGCTTTTGAAATCAAGAAAAGGGGCACTAAAGAATGGGGAATCTAGAGGATGGAGAAGGAAGGAAGAAAAGGGTAAGAAAAGAGAGGAAATAACAAGGCAATAAGCACAGGTGATCCAGAGGAAGGCCAACAAAGGATAACATCCAGCATGCAGAGGTAAAATAAGCCCCAGCGTATATATGTCCTCAACAACATAAACATTATACATTAGTTGACTTTGTGTACATTGATCTATTACTACATATTTCTACTCCAAATTTACGCTGGAAACTGGACAAAAGTAAGGTCACCATGACCGGTTTGTGCAGCCTGAACTGGGTGAAAGGTCTCATGCCACTGTACCCCCCCCAACACCATGTCATCTATTTCTAGTGTAACAGCATCATCTGCCTTCCTACCCGAGAAACCAGTATTAAGACATCTCACACATAGCAAAACACTCCTGTTAGTCCCAAGGCAAAGAAACAATGCTTCTTTTTTTTACACTACAATATGATAATGTATAGAATTACTCATGAACTGAGGGTTTATTTTATAGGTTAGCAAGAGTCCCTCTCGGTCTAAGGTAAGGCATGCGATTTTTAAAGGGAAGCTTTTTTTAAGGTAATTCTAATTAGACACAGTTGAGGAGAATATTGAAAGATCAGCTGTGATTTAACTCAACCTTTCAGAGATATTTCTTAAGGACAGGCCACCAAAAACGAGGACTGTCACTGGAAAATTCAAATGTCTGTCCGGCCCATGACACACTAGTGAAGGTCCATGGTGATTAAAGAGGAAAAGCAAGAAAATGGCAAGAAACCCACTTCTACTATGTCCCTCCATTATATATAGCATATGAAAAAAACCTCTGGACAGTTGTCATTGATAAAGGGCTGGTCTAGGGGCTGGGTTTACATTTCCCTCGATTCCAGTCAACAACACTCTCGGCTTAGTTGACAACGTGTGCCAATATAAACTAAAACGGCACTGGAAAAAATAATATAACATAAGACATACTTTTTCTTTTGTTTACTTTCCAAGATCCCACAAATTCACTGCACTTTAAGGAAACATCCAAACCCAGTGCCCTGGCAAGCCCTGCTCCTGTTCCCGTCTTCAGAAGAATGATGAATTCATATTGGCTTGGCCACGTCTGTTTACTCCCCTCTGAACTCTAGCTTTCAGTCGCTCAGATTATTCTAATGCATTTCGCACTAATGCAAATCGAATTATGCACTTAATTTATTATTTTTTATACAAAAGTACCTCTTGTACAGTGGGATTCTTGTGTGCCAGGTAACACCCGGACTGACTTTTCCCTCACCACACACACACACACACACACACACACACACACGTCCGACTCCGCACCACCACAACATCTAACACCAAACCTGTCAGCTGAAACTCTGGCAAACCGCATAAGCTCTCATTTATATGCAGACAGAACACACACTGAATATGTATCCGTCCATCTCACATCCATCAGCTACGGGGATGAAAACGCGGGCCAAACCAGTCACAGTGTTCCATATCCAAACGAGACAAACATGTCTCAAGCCCTGCCACTAGAGGGCCATGTTGAGTGACTTTTGCTCCATCGTTACTTGGTGCTCCGCGTCCGGAAGACAGTCAGGACTAACAGTGCTGTTTGATTTGGAAGAACACAAAGGAGGTGTTTGAACAATGTTTTTCTTTAAGGCGTGACCTCTTTCCACAGAGGTTGGGCAATTTGGGTTGGGCAAAGCTGCTGCCAGCACTGTATAGGAAATTGTTTTGGAAACCATGGTTCAAGGATTAAAGTTACAGGGATCACTACGAAAAGATGTGTCCATGCATGTTCCTGCAAATCTCCAAACACCCAGGCGACTTCTCATGCGGGTAACGTGTTCCATGCAAGCCAGCCTAATCAATCCGACAAGTCTTCATTTACTCTCACTGGTGTACAAGAGCACACTTCTTCATTCTCCAACCGACCTCTGTCTTTCTTTCGCAATCCATCTCACCAAAACAGTCCAACAAGTTGTGCAGCTAACAGCCTTTCCTGCACGATACAGTGAACTCCACTCCCGCCCAGCAATGTGCTGCTTATAATTTCACCACGGATTCAATATTCTCAGTGAAAAAAGATGTTCTTGTTTGTCGTCATGTCATTTTCAAAAATCAAAATGTTTGGTTTATTCCAAATTCACTGTATTGCTGATAGTTAGGCCTTTTAAATACATTTTGAAATTGCTTGAAGAATCTCCTCTTCAAGGTCCTTTCAGACTTTGACATTGATTTATTTGTCTATTTCTAACTATGCATGACCAGTGGGATTCGATACCTTGGCATCAATTAACAGATACACTTCATGGCTTACATCCAATGCCATGTGTAGAACTGAAATTCAAGCATATGAATACACACACACACACACAAAATTAAATTCCAGGAATTTTTTAAATATTAATTACAAGTCATCCTGGACCATATCAAACAAGATCACTATCAAACGCTCTAAGAAAATTCGAAGCATACGCCGTTTCAAGTGTTACAAAATGTTCTATTCTTCAGATGTAATCAATCCCTATAACGATTACTTACAACTGCAAGGAAACTAATCAAAACCCACAAACAGCAAAGTAACCGACGACCAAAAATCCTAAACAAGCCTGCTCTTCTTGTAAACAAAACCAATACTCACTCCTCCACTCCTCAATACCAACTCATGGCAGCCGCATGACAAAATAAGTTACGCCTGTAGAACCACTGGGAAACACCAAAACACCATGTGGTCTAATTGAGCTGGAGACACACATGGCAAAAGGCAGCGGAAAAAACACAGCTATATCCTCCTACGAGCTCTGAACCAGAAACCAAATGTTCAGGGATCATGCAGCTTTTCCAGACACGGACACTGAGGCTCTAGAGGATCCGTGTCCGTGAGTCTTCCTGAAGACGGAGAAGGAGCCGCCACAACAAGAGTGGGGAGGAGAGACAGAAGGGATGGCTGCAGCTGCCGCCCAGACACTCATGTGCTGCCTACAAGGAAGGGAAGGGAGGGAGGGAGGGAGTGGGTGAAGGGAGGGAGGGAATGCTGCGTGGTGGAACTGGACTCGAGACTCACCTCCCCAGGTCTTATCCTCGGTCAGGGCTGAGAGGTCCAGGCGGGGTACGTCCTCGCAGCTCTCCCCGCGTTCCTGGTCCGAGCTCCGGCCGACGACCCCCCTCCGGTCGACCGTCTCACAGCTGCTGGGCTGCTCCTGGATCTTCATGCTAACGAGCCGCGACTGCACAACCATGGAGAGGTACAAAACAACGAGGGCTTGAAGGGAGCACGCTCCTTAAGTTCAACCATACACTGCCTCTGACTGGCCCAGCCTACCACAGCCCGAACGGGGAGGAGGGAGGGAGGTGGGGGGGGTGGCTTGAGAACACTCCTGATTGGTCCTCCAGGCTGGCCAAAACATCCACCCATCTGCTTTGGTTGTGGGTGTGTGTCTGAGGGCTTCACGCCCCTCCTTTCTTCCTCCTGTTGGTTCCCACCCCTCCCTCCCTGCTTTGAACCCCCCCCCCCCGGGCCCCCGCTGCTGTGTCGCTGTGCACATGCTCGCCTGCACTCCCTGTTCAGAGTTGTTTGTGTCCATTAGTCAGAGCGGGAGGGAGAGAAAAGAGAGGGAAGCAGGGAGAGAGCAGAGAGAGAAGGAGAAAGAGAGAGAGAGAGAGGGAGGGAGGTAAGGGAAAGAGAAGCCAGCAGATTACTCGCCAGACGGCAGCGCTGGACGACTTGGAGATGTTTTCTCGTTCTGTTAAGCCGCAAACAGAAAGACGAACAGACACCTCTTTGCCTTGGAGCATGGAGGGGGTGGTTGGGTGGGGCTTCTCTTGCTATTTTCCCCCTGCCCCACTCGTCTTTCATCTCTCCTGCTTCCTTCCCATTGTTTCCCATTCATTTTCTTTCCCCTAATATTTCCCCTAATTTTCCTGCCCTCTCCACCTTCACCCATGTAACTCGGCAAATTCCCCTACCAATATCTCGCCCATCCCTTCTCCATTCACAACGAATGGGAGCTTTGTGGACATGGCACAAAAAGCTGACCATCAGTCCTATCGGAGTCTAGGCTAGCAAAACGCTACAATCGCTATCCATTGCTTAAGTGTATTCAGCTGGTCATGCAGGCAGGGCATGCCTATAGAACGCTAATCACTTAGCGCTAAGCTACAGGGGATAGCGGTCACACGCCATCTTCTCAGCCCCAGGGTGAGCATGGGCAAGTACCTTTTAGCGAACATTACACGCTGTTCAATAGCATATGTCAATTCCCCACACAACAGGTATGCAAAATGTGAGGGGGGGGGGGGGGGTCGGCGGCAGAGAAATTGAATTGTATGAATCAACATATATCTGTTAGATTTGTTAGTGTTTTATAACAAATCTAACTGTTCTCTATTATTTGTTAAGTGTATGATACAAACACGTTATGCGTGTTATTTCATGACACTGTCACTTCTTGTTTTTACATACTACCAACAGCGTTGGAACGCAGAAATTGCAACTGACTAACATTTCTTTCCAGTTGTAGGAGGCTCATAGTTAGCCCCAGGGAAATACACAGGGTGCTTTACGTGAATCTCGGACAACTGAATTCAGAAGATATTTTACATGACGACGGTGGTTGGGTGGAAACACCTCCGACCTTGACTCTAATGGTTGCAAGTTTTAATCAATTTTGAACCATAACTGAATACTTAACCTACTATCACTATGATACCGAACAGTAACCCTAAACTTAAATTCAACACATATCCTACATTTTTGTATCATATATCAACTTTTAATAGCACACTGAAATCCTTACATAAGTTACATATCATAGGTTAATATGTAATATAATATAATCTGTGACAGGCATATCCCTGAGACCACATTGGACTGAAAGTGGGGCTGTCTAGTTTGCTAATTAACAGCACTGATCAAAACATTACTGTAGCATGTTACTTTTTATAGCTGTAAAATAGGGACTTCAGGACAAAGGTTCAACAGGAGGCAGGAAGGTAATATAAATGCTGGATTGATTTATTTACACAGAACTGGAGATGATCACAACATCGCCTGCTATACTAAAACATGTACAAAAATAGGCTAATGTAGTGTTTGTACTTTCAATATATTTAGAATTCAGTCTGCAAAAGAAAATGCCTTCCGTTGAGCGAAACTGGAGAATTCAATGCCAGTAAATGCACACAAATTGGCAGAGCCAGGGCGAAAAATTTCCACCCAATACGCCAGTTAACGTTTTTGGTTTTGCAGGCTTACTACACAAACTGATTATTTAGCAACCGAGGATCAATAGCATATTTCAATTTTTGCAGTGCTGTTGATTTGATATCATCACATAACTCATGCCTTCATAGTTTGGTCAATCTGTAAGCCAGCAATTGACGGCATTGCCCGTAAATATCAAACAGTTAATTGTTGTTCAGGCTTTGTTTTGAGCCCTCAGTGGGCAGGGCCTCTCACAACAGTTTGGATGAGTCAGTGCTACTTGGATGTGTGGGAGGGGGGACGGGGGGGGGGGGTGTTATTCTCTGAAGGGAGGCCTAATGTCTCAGACTTTGTAAATGCCTGCAACACTCGATCCAAGACACAGCACCTCTGTTATAATGGTAGTGCCTCAGTGTCACTGACGGTGCTGTGTCTGATTAGTGACAGCTGTGTGCCCACTGGGGGAGAGGGGAGTGTAATGATATTCTCCAACAGCTATACTTCCAATGACACTGTTGCCACGCCTGTCTGGTGCTCTGGAGACATTTCTTGCGTTCTGAGGATCTCCCACCACGTGTGTTGATGCTACCGCCACGGTTTTCAGACCAATTCGTCGTCCTGTGTTCTAGTGTGCAACATTGCAGAAAATTGAGGTTTTGCCACAAGTTTGCTCTATACCCTGTGATACATTTTAATTAGTATCACGGACATCCTCGAGCGCTGTTGCACCTACATCACAAATCCAGTGAGCACCTTGAGCTCTGCGCAACATAGGTATTGAATTGGTTTGAGGATTTGTGAGGCATCACTGGTTTACACCAGATTTCCATCCAAATGTAGTGTAATTTGATATTGCGGACTGACTTCCCAAAACTTCTCATTTAGGCTCTCAGCTGTTTACCGGGAAGTATCTTTGATGTGACTCAAGTTTGTTCTATAAACTGGAATACGTCCCAGATGCACAGCTGCCTGCGACCGGATCCCAACCAGAGGACTTCAACGATGACAACCCCCTGCTAAAGGACCATTTACTGTCACTGTGATGGGAAAGTGATATGCGACTCCAATTCCAAACAGACACACACACAGTCTGCAACAGTATAACCTCAAAAGAAACTGTAGATAGAAAACAATCTCACATTTCTCAGCACAGCACAAACACAAGAAATCAAACAGTTCACTGTGAAAGACGACTACTCAATCGACCCCCCATCAGTCAAAACTAATTTAGGGTCTCGCGATTGATGGATGGGCCGTTGCCAAGCCGTTAGGGCCAACAATAGAAAAAAATAGATTAACAATAGAAACCACGTATGAGCATGTGATGACCCTGTGATTGACAAAAAAAAAATGACACGCTGCCATGGTGACTGTTTCAAAACATTTTCTCAATGTTTTTTTTATCCACGCCCAAACAATGACCAAGGGAAATCAGGCGACAAGATTCTGGAGTATTCCTATTTGTTTCTCATCCAAGGTCCCAGGCACCCTGGAAGACTGAGATCAGCTTGACCACGGCAACCCACGCAAACCACCAGCATTATCTCCATAACACCATGACAATATGGCTGCCAACATTACATCATCACTAGTGGCCTTGGAAGGTTACATGACACCTCCATGTCCGAGGGCGATCGGTTCAACTCAGTACACAGGGAGCAAAAATATTAAATGTGACATGTAAAGGTGCTGGTCCACTTTTTCCATTGGCTGATTTCCTTACATGTAAGATAACACAGTAAAATCTTGGTGTGCTAATATTTGTATTTGCTTTTTAATTAACTATTCTCTAAAGCAGTTTGTCAGTATATTTCAACAATATTCTTTCGCCAGGTGAGCCCAGCAACCATAATCCTTAATACATTGTATCTACCAAACATTCATATTCTTAGATACAATAAAACAATATATGCAAAAATACAACCACAAAAAACTACATTCTCCCAATATAAATATAATATGCTAGGAGATGACTGAAATGGATTGAAGGATCTATTCAATCAGCTGAAACCTTGTTTTCCCAGTCCTTCTACGTATCACTTACAAAAAACCTTGGCGGTAAATGACTATTTCATCTTTTTAATTAATGGCCCATAATCACATTAAGTTCTGCAGTTAATCCTGATTAATCAGCATTCTGGCCCTGAAGAAAGATTTTTCCATTTAAAAAGCAGTGGCATTGAGTTACAGGAATACAATGCTTTGATTGTAAAGGATTACCTATATGATAGGTCCCTGACCTTCCTGTCTGACTTGTGCCTCGCTATCAAATACTAGGCCTTACATCCTGAGGAGTGACATATTGAGAGCATTTTCTCCAACAGGAACAGACGTGGGCACACACAGTACAATGTGTATCGCCCAATCAGTCGACAAGGTGGCAGATAGCCTAGCGGTGACAGTGTTGGGCTAGTAGCCGAAAGGCCACTTTGATATCTGACATGTTCAAAAAGATTGGATGTTGTAACGGAGCACTTAATCCTAACCAGTTAAATGACAAAAACGCTAGTGTGAAGTTACCAGTTCACCACCTTTCTAAGCGGAGTAGCGTGCTTGAACTAGATGCAATGTGCGTGAAACCACAAAAAAAGGGATGAATATATCTTATGTAATATACAGTGTGTCAACAGTTAAACATTTGAACTATGTGGGCTTCGCATGGTTTTCAGTGGGAGCCGAGACAGTACAGGAACCGAGACAGTACAGGAACCGAGACAGTACAGGAACCGAGACAGTACAGGAACCGAGACAGTACAGGAACCGAGACCGTACAGGAACCGATACCGTACAGGAACCGAGATCGTACAGGCCCATAAAATATTTGATCTGGGTGGGGCCACTCTGGGGTTCTTATTGGCCCCTGTAGAATTGCCTAGCCTGGATAAAACAACTACAGGTGGGTCTTCCGGTGGGCCGTCAGAGCATCTATACTCAGTCTTAAAAAACGAGGACATTCTGGACGTTTCTGCAAGTAGGCCTTATCAACAAATAGAGCGCAAGATATCGATTGGAGACTTCAAAGAGTACCAGTCTGCTTTCTGATACAAAATGCAGGGAACCTATAACCCTTAATAAAACCTCTAATTACTTTTATACAGCGGTATGATGTGCAAAGTACATGCCGGCCAAGCTTTCATACGAACAAGAAACTTCCAGTGGGGTACTAACCAATACACAACAAGACATTAGGCATTACTGCTGACACCAATGCAAAGACAGGTCCCACTGATCTGCACTGGTATAACTGGCCAATAGTTGATGCGTGGGAGCTGAAGGCCTCAATCCCTTAAGCCAATAGACTGCCTCCATTCACCCACACTGGAAGGACAGGGATGTGAATGTGGTAGCTAGCACTGACTGGGCTAATGAGGCTCTGTCCTTGTGCTATGGAATACATACATACATACCTACCTACCTACCTACAAATGCGCACACATTCACTTTTACGTAGCTATCGAAATGGGGACGCATGAGATTACTGCCCTTAAAAAAAATCCCACATTTGCTAATCCTAACCCTTGCCCTAACCTCATTGGCCTAACATTTAACTTAACCTAGCCCTAAAATCTATCCCCAACCGATGAAGCTTAACCCTAACCTCAATGGTAAATCTCAACCTAAATCTTACACTCAAGCCCAAAAACCACGGGCCCAAGATTTGGAAGGCATCTTTAAAAGAGCACCACTTCTGGTCCAGGGCCCAGTAGGACACAAAGTGTCTTAACGCATCAGGAACACAACACCACTTAGTACGCTAACTGAACATCCTGTCGGCAGTAAGCTCTGATGTCACCGGGGGCTCTTGTGGCTGATGCCGCCGCCGCCACTGATCAGACAGAAACCACCTGCAGAGAGATTCAGTACTCTAACCAGACACCCCGAAAAGGCAGTGCTGTCGTAACCAGCCACAGATGGCATCTCCTTGGGCACAGATTGTTCTGAGGTGGTCCATGTGAAGAATTGGGCTGTGGAACCATCTGGACTGTGTGTGTGTGTTTCTCTGCTGTAGTCACAGATTAGCAGACTATTAGAAAACAGATGGACAAGTAGACAACACTGGCTGTTTTCAAATGTACCCCACTGTAGCAACAATGATGACCTCAAAATGCTGAAGAGCTAGAGCTGCTTCCGAGGGTTTTTGACAGTGCTTCACTCTGAAATGATTTGAGCTGCACTGAAGCAGTTGTTTGGGCGGTGTTTCTAATGGGTAGGATAAGTCTTTTGTTTTTGGGTGATGTTTCCATTAAAATTAAACAAATATATATATAATTTTGTATAGTATCAATAATAATGAGTCCTTGTTGTGTAGCTGTTCATTTTTCCAAAGCAGAACATTTCATTGCTGTAACATTTATCCCAACAAAAAGGTGATAGTACCACAACATTGTAAAGAGGTCCAACTAGTATCTGCTACAGGTGTTCATTGGTTATAAACAAGTAGTTAAACCCAACACACCCATGAAGTTGTAAACCCAACTCACCCATGAAGCAGTCAGAGGAAGACTGGAGTCCTTTCTTTGACTGTCACTTCTGTAAAATATTGGGGGAGGGGGGGGGGTTGGAGGGCATATACGTGGTACCTTGGTTACCATGGTCACCTTGTCTTCAGTCAGGATCAAACCCTAGCAAAGGACATCTTTGTTTTCCACACACGAGCCCATAGCAAAGCATGCTGAGTACAGTTTAGATATGATATCTTGCCCCCAACTCTCTGTGTCAGCAGGACCGTCGGGTTTCAGAACACTCCTACAGCTAATTCTACGCCAATAAAAGTCAGGGGCCTTATCAACAAATAACAGTCTTTCTGTGATAGTGCTACAGGACTACCTAGAAGCTACTTCTGTTGACAAACCTTCATATCTACACGAACAGGTGAACGTGCTGTGCATTATGACCTTGTCTCCACCGAAAAACAGAGGCGAGGTCTAAAAATAGAA
The DNA here is from genome assembly GCF_011004845.1 of Esox lucius. Lineage (NCBI taxonomy): Eukaryota > Metazoa > Chordata > Actinopteri > Esociformes > Esocidae > Esox > Esox lucius. Next base: position 13,913,289 of record NC_047593.1, read on the forward strand.
CAATGCTCACCCATCACCCAATGAATCCATGTTGTTAGTCCAAGCTCTGCCCTGTGCTCTTGCTATGCCGACGCATTCCTTTAGCTTTGGGGAAAAAGGACAGAGGACATTATGTTAATATATTTAATGCAGGTAATGGATCAAAGGGCAACACTGTTTCAGTAGCAACGTTGATCTGGTCAGGCTTTGATCAAGCATTGTGCCTGGTAATCAATATTTACTACAGAAATCTTTAGAGACCATTAAACATAATCAACACATGACTGACACTAACGCATATCTACTTTGTTGTGATGTACGTATTAAAAGAAAACTGGAAAATCAGGAAACTTGAAGAACACACTCGGCTGGTTGTACAAACAGGTGGTGGAGACTCACAGACTCAACACGCGCGTATCTGCTGTTCTGCAGTGCACTGCACACCAGGTTAGCCGTAAGTCCCGCCCACACCAGCTACCGGACAGGGTTTCGCCCCCGGTGCACTGGAACCGATCAAACCACACCCACCGAACACCTTCCTAACCCTCCAGGCAGGTTCAATGACACGAGTTTGAGAGGAAACCAAATGCTATTTGAACCCGGGTGGTTTGTTACCATGACTACCTACCCTCCTTTTACATCAGCCGCGCCGCCCTCCCAGTCAGAAGGCACCCTAGTTCCCACTGCGACGGTTAGACGCCGCAATTACAGTATGCGTGTCAAAGTGTCAGCTGTCAGACGAGCTCTTACACAAGGCGCAGGGAGTACATGTAAAGGTCGGGCTATGTTGTAACCCGGGCCCCGTTTGCACGTTTTATTTTTTGATGCGAAACTGCAAAAACCTCCTGCTGGTTCTTGTCGTTCGGGATACCACACTTGAACCCCCGCCTGAGACGTTCACACTTGAACCCCCCGCCTGAGACGTTCACACTTGAACCCCCCGCCTGAGACGTTCACACTTGAACCCCCTTCCTGAGACGTTCACACTTGAACCCACTACCTGAGACGTTCACACTCGAACCCCCTACCTGAGACGTTCACACTCGAACCCCCTTCCTGAGACGTTCACACTTGAACCCCCTACCTGAGACGTTCACACTTGAACCCCCGCCTGTGACGTTCACACTTGAACCCCCGCCTGAGACGTTCACACTTGAACCCCCTACCTGAGACGTTCACACTTGAACCCCCTACCTGAGACGTTCTTCTTAATTGAGAATTCACCGGGGGGGAGAAGAGGCTGGACTCAGCGGTGGCAGCAGTGCGGACGGGAGGTCTACATATCTAAGACGATATTTGGGCACCACTGAAAAGTCTAAGTGACCTTGAACTTCTCAAACGGTATTTGATCCGATTTTAAAGGTCATGTCGTTGATGGGCCAATGGGCAGTACTTATTACAATTATTACACCTTAAGCCTGTTGGTGGGAAACTGCTGACGAAGGATTTTCTGCTGCATTTGATACCTACCAAAGGCTGTATCTAAATTAGTTTGAATAAAAATACTGTGTAGTCTAGTTCAGTAGGCCTGCGTGATAAATTGTAGTTCATACGATATTCATCTAATCTCTTGCTTATACAGGGCTACACTAATGAATCAATTCAAACAGTAAACGTAGAATGTGCCCATTGGTATATTTACTTCTTCATGTGTCTATCCATAACCTGAGGAACGTTTGTTGTGGCCTGATTTCCAGGGCAAAACACCCTTCAGAACATTGCATTCTTAAAACCTGATCAACAACAAACCCCAGCTACACAACAACAAGGCCCAAGTGTTCTCTTCTAAATTACTGCTGCGTCACAGGATGAAAGCAAACGCTAATTCAACCTCATTAACTCGCCACTTTGCAGTTTATAGTGTTTCAGGGAGGGAGGTTGGCTAGCATTTAGCGTAGCACTAGTCTATCACATGCCTCTGTAGCCTATGTAAGGTTAATTGTGAACACAGCTATTAGCAGCTATGCTGCACCAAGGCTTATACCAATGTTCCCTCTCAGCCTCCATCCCGCTGCTGCCCCCACTTAGCAGTTCTTGTGAAACACTGCCAAATACTCAGGAATGACTCGCGGAAGCCATTTAGAGTGACCAGGGGTTCATCGTGAGACAAACGTCATACCGGTGAAATGAAAAACACCCACAGCCGCGCTAACCAAACCTCGGTTTGAGACGTTTGTCCGGGTCACACCGTTCTGTGCTAGATAACCTGAAGGGTCCACGGTTGCATTCAAACCTGCTGCTATGAAAGTAAAAGACGAGTGTGTGCTGCAGGGGCAATAAACAGATCTAGATTTGGTAAACAAGCTGTGGAAATAACTCTCAGATGAGGAATTTATTTGATCACAAACCTGATTTAAACACAACAGACATGATCTACTCCTTCACAGGGGGGGCGAGGTGTAGATAGATGCAATCAGGGAAAAGGAGAGAAAACACAAAGAGACCCACCGTATCCTGATTTCCCCCGACCTGGGTGACCATGGGGCTCTGGGGGCCAGTGCCGTGTCTAGTCGTCCAGGGTCTCAGGCTTCTGTGGCGGAGCCCTTGGTGGCTGGCCTGGCAGCTCCCCCTCCCGCTTTCCTCACACATGCTAAGGCTATCGAGGCTAGCTCCGCTGAAACCGCCACTCGCTGGTATGTTCTCCTTGTTGACGTCTCCTTCCCTCAGGGACGACGATCTGCTTTTCGGACGAAGATGAAAGAGAGGGGGGGGTCAGAAACTCGTCTCTCTGCCTCTTTCACTCGCTGTCTTTCGCCACACGATAGGGAGGTGTGAGTGGTAGCTTCCTGGGGAATGGGGTCACCTTAATGGCTTCTATTACTTATACCTTTTTTCCCATGCTAACACGTTGTTTAGCGTTGGAGCTAATTCTGTTTACTGTGAACGGATGGTGAGACACCAGTGTGACCCTCTAATCCACTGCTCCTCTAGACTCCATCAACAAGGATTAGCTTGGGACTGTAGTGCTACGAGCCCACGACCCCATTACAACCCTCGTGGACATAGCCTCTGGAGCTGGAGCCACTGGAAGAGTTAGAGCTACTAGAACAGCACATCGGGTCACAAGTCCCCCCTGATCCAACAGTATTTGGGTGGTTCATCCAATATGGTTGAATTATAATGGAAGCTTACATTTCCTACATCTTGTACACAGGTGGTCACTTTTCACTCATCATATACTGTTTCCTGGGGTTTGTAACTTGGGCAAAGTGTACAGGCAGAGCCTATGTCAATGAAGAGAGACCAATACCCTTTGGAAGTGTTTGTTTTATGTCCACAACCGCTTCTGTCCAGTTGTCTCTGAGCTTCTTCCTGCTCCCTCTGGTACCGGCGTCTCTGCCGAGCCGTCGTGTTTACCGGGGGCGATGAACGGCACCGGATCGACTCGGAGTCTCCGGTTAAACCTTCGCTGTTTTCACACATGCGAACGTCAAAGAGGTGCTGCTCCACAGCTGACCTGATGGTCTTCTCCAGGACACTACGAACGGAAAGACAGAAGGTGAGAGAGAGACCGGACGGAGAGGAAGAGAGACCAGACGGAGAGGAAGAGAGACCAGACGGAGAGGAAGAGAGACCAGACGGAGAGGAAGAGAGACCAGACGGAGAGGAAGAGAGACCGGACGGAGAGGAAGAGAGACCGGACGGAGAGGAAGAGAGACCAGACGGAGAGGAAGAGAGACCAGACGGAGAGGAAGAGAGACTGGAGAGAGAGGAAGAGAGACCGGACGGACGGAGAGGAAGAGAGACTGGAGAGAGAGGAAGAGAGACCGGACGGAGAGGAAGAGAGACCGGACGGAGAGGAAGAGAGACCGGACGGAGAGGAAGAGAGACCGGACGGAGAGGAAGAGAGACCGGACGGAGAGGAAGAGAAACCGGACGGAGAGGAAGAGAGACCGGACGGAGAGGAAGAGAGACGGGCTGAGAGGAAGAGAGACGGGGGAGAGGAGCGGCAAAGCGATGGAGAGGGAATAAAAGGGCTAAGTATATAGACAGGATGTTACCGAGAAACACAATATGTACCAGACAAAGGTTGATACGTAACTGTCAGCGAAACAACCACCATGCTGGTCACCAGTAATCATAGTGGGGAAATAATACTCAGGTGTCATGCCAGTATACTTACCTATTCAGGTCAGGTCTGCACTGGGCAGGTGAGAGATGGCTGCTGGGAGGGCGGGGACGGGGGGGGGCAGAGGGAGAGAGAGAACAAAACATAGTGAGAGAAGTAATGAAGGAAAATGAGAGGGAGAGGCATGTGTTAGGACAGCAGACAGACAGGTGGTCACAGCAGGCCACCGAGAGTAGGCAGCACTCACAGTCCCCAAAGCTCTGGAGCTGACCCCAAGCGATGAGTGTGTGTGTGTGTGTGTGTGTGTGTTCACACGTCAGCAGTATTCAGCTCCTAAGAAGGCACTTGGGGAGCAATGGCTGGCTGCCATGGTGACCAGTAAGCTGCGATCACACGTTCTTTCCTTTGTGTGTGTGTGTGTGTGTGTGTGTGTGTGTGTGCGCGTGTGTAAGATATGGCTTCTGCCAGTGCCATTCTCTCAAGAGACAGCGTAACCTGTCGGTATGCAGCAATTGAGTATTTTTCAGTTCAACAAAATCTAGATAATTCATAAAAACTACTGTCACAGTATCTTTTTAAATATTAATCTTAAACGTGTACGTGTATTTAAAATGCTGCCTGGTGCACAAGCCCTTTCAATGTCAGCAGGAGGGCACTGAAGCTGGAATTTTAAAATCAGCAGGAAGACAGAGGAATTTCCAAAGGAATCCAGAGAAAAATGCAGAAGCTTGGCCTCTTTCCGTTTGCGAACGGGGGCCCTGATCCGCCAATACACTGAGTACTGTCTGTTCCAGAATGTACTGGAACTAAAGGTCTCTGCTGCTAACCCACAGAGGTGACCTGACAGCTCAGCCATAAACATCAGTGTTGACAGTGATAGATAGCGCAGCTTGGTGTGTGTGTGTGTGTGTGTGTGTGTGTGTGTACGTGCGTGTGTACACGAGTCTGGTGAGCCAAGCCCAAATAATTAGTCATATCAAATAAGAGATTAAATTGAAGCCAAGCTTATCGTTTATCTGATTATCACAAGGTAATTCCGATGACTTTACAAAATGTGTACAACCACCAACCTGACGATCGCCTTTTTAGTTTTCGCAAAAAACATTTTCCCAACTTGGTTAACAGGAAATGCCCAAATGTTTAAAACTAAACACTGAAGAAAATCAAAACGTTTAACACTTCACATTTAGTTATGTTACCACACAGGAATAAGTGCACTAACAAAATATCATATTTGTATTACCAGAGACATCTAATTTAGGTACATTGATTTTCAAACTGCCACCATGTTAGTATCTTCGGTACCAGTAGCTTATGTTTCTCCACACTCCTTCTCAGATGCCAACGGCAAGGAGGTGCATGTTAGCATGTCAGCTGAAGAGACCAATACTGTCACAACCAATACCAATACTGTCACAACCAACACCAATACTGTCACAACCAACACCAATACTGTCACAACCAACACCAATACTGTCACAACCAACACCAATACTGTCACAACCAACACCAATACTGTCACAACCAACACCAATACTGTCACAACCAACACCAATACTGTCACAACCAACACCAATACTGTCACAACCAATAACAATACTGTCACAACCAACACCAATACTGTCACAACCAACACCAATACTGTCACAACCAACACCAATACTGTCACAACCAACACCAATACTGTCACAACCAACACCAATACTGTCACAACCAACACCAATACTGTCACAACCAATACCAATACTGTCACAACCAACAACAATACTGACACAACCAATACCAATACTGTCACAACCAATACCAATACTGTGACAACCAATACCAATACTGTCACAACCAATACCAATACTGTCACAACCAATACCGTGACAACCAATACCAATACTGTCACAACCAATACCAATACTGACACAACCAATACCAATATTGTCACAACCAATACCAATATTGTCACAACCAATACCAATACTGTCACAACCAATACCAATACTGTCACAACCAATACCAAGTGTCACAACCAATACCAATACTGTCACAACCAATACCAATACTGACACAACCAAGTCAGTGCCTTTTGTATTCTTGCCGTGTCGGACATGTAACAACGCCCAAGTGATCCGACCCGCTGTAAACAAGCAAAGCCAAGCAGAAGGCATTCGAGAAAACGTGTGTCCAAACCAGCAACAAATTGTCTGCTTTCACTGGACCTCCTCACAGGTTTTTAAAAAATCCAAAATCAACACAAACCCTTGGGATGACTTATCGTTTTGAGACATCTACGGAGGAGAATGTGGCGCTCAGAGCCCTCAGACAGAAAGTGCATTGGCCAGACTCGGTGACTGTCTGGTTATGTAATTCGATGGCTAGAAGGTAGCGCCGGCATCATTCATTAGAAACAAGGAATGTCTATTTAAACATCCTTGAGGTGGAGGTTTTTCCACATGTGTGATTACTGATGGTATAAACAGAACAAGGCAGCGATGGCTACACACTGAACGATGTCGCGGGGCTTCGTTTCCAGAATGTGTGTGTGTGGGTTACACGCACAAGCCTTTTGGCCATCTCCAGTGTTTTTCAGTGTGCATGTTCACATTTTTAAAAACAGCATTTACAGAGGCTGCAGAGGCACCACTGTTTATTTTTTTTTTACTTTCTGGGAAAGCACGGATGGTCCCCATTTGATGAAAATTACTGATGTTAGAAAACATTTTGGTTCCACTGAGTAACTACTGTTTTCCAAAAGCCTCTGCAACGGCCTTCTGACAGGTTTGGGACAGACTCCGTTATACATATATTTGCATAGTGATAAGGGCCAACGTAATGTAGAATGTATTAATATTTGACAGAGATTTTATGGCTCCTCTGGGCGACGTGATATTTTGACAAGGGGTTAAAAAGCAAACAGTAAAAATGGCTTTGTGTGACACCAAGGTGCTACGGCTCACTTTGACATCAACAGAATATTGTGAATGATTCACACGCACGGCAGGAATGAGAGGAACAGGTGAATATCATTAATACAGTGACTGCTGCAACAACAAGACACCCTAAAGCGCCACGCCTAAAAATGAAAGTCAGCGGAAGGTTTCGGGAATTCAAAACTATAACAGAACTCAACTTTTTGGAATTTAGGTGCAACCTGGGATAATGGGATGTATTTAAGACAAGGCTGAAGTAAATGATCCATTGTGAGGCTGAAAGATATTTCGATGACCCACCCATTCTGAACGGATTCGTCGAGACGCACGACAGATACTGCACCATATTCACAGACGTTAGGAAGACGGACAGGTGCGGTTCTGTTCCCTTTTCCCCCGTGTTGCCTTTGAAGTGCAACACAGTGGTTAGCCGAGCTAAACGCCACCTCAACCTCCTGATGTCAAATCTCTAGTCAAGTGGAACAACCAGAAAGGACTATGAATGCCATTCCCCATGCCAAGTAGTCTCCGTCCCGGCACAGCCGCAAGCCAAACCGAAAAGGGGGAGGGCATATTACGGTTAGATACTAATCCATTCCAGGATGTGACATCACTGTCTGTAAACGGATTACACGTACCACCGAGGTTAGCTATCGGTCCCTCCCGACCACCCCAAGGGGCACACGTATAATAAGTCTGGCCTGAGCTAAAGCTCGGCATGCATCTCCTATCACACACTATTTGACATTTAACGCACTACATTTGCTTCACTTTTGGCGAAGGGGTAGTGCACTACAAAGTGAATAGGGTACTGGGCGCCATTTAACCGGCTGTGCCACTGATACGCCCTCTGGGCCGTAACCCGTCCGTGACCTACTGCAACAGGAGCAGGCACGCTCCTCTTTTTACGGTGAGTGAGACGTGACGGTGACTCAAGATCCAACACCACTTAGAGGGAGGGAGACACTGGGGACGTCCAGAACAAGAAACCGATCTTACCTGAATGCCGTCACACACGTGCGTCTTAGAGAACGAATGATTAACAAATAATAGTAGCCATCATTATATCTAGCCACTGGGGAAGGTGTCACAATGGCTCAAAACACACGGCGTCGGGTTGGGGGTGGGGGGTGGAGTCAAATAACGAGCATGGGCACGATCGGAGAGACTCGATGCGCCGTAATACAGTAGCCATGGTGACAGACCAAATCACGGCAAACGGGCAGACGGAATGTCTGCCATCTGCACACGCCCCCTGGGGGGATGGGAATGTACCTCCGTAACAGAGTGCACCCTTGTACCTGGACGAACGTAACCTGGCGAGGTGAGAGGTCAAGGAGCTGTCACCGTAGGCTGTAAAGCCGAGTCTCAGAGGGCCGTGCACATGCCCAGGGACCTAGAGTCCCGAAGGGCTCCCGTTGATTCCGTCTGTAATTGTCTAAGATCTCATGAAATACAGGCTCTACTACCAGAACCAGCCGAGGGACCCCAAAAAAGCTGGCCGGGGGTAACTAGAAACACTGGAGGGCTAACAATTTACCCGTTGCAGTGCAACGTCTGTAGTCTATGGGTGAAATTGTGACGTTAGTGACCTAGAAGGCACTGGTGAGTATAAGTACTTTTACTGGCGATGTCAGGAATTGCCCAAGTAGTGGGCTAAACAGCTGACGGGTATTTCCATGGACCGACAAACAGTAAAACGAAACCCGAAAATCCAGCTCAGTGTGTGTGTGTGTGTGTGTGTGTGTGCGCGTGTGTGTGTGTCTGCGACCTGCAGGGGATCCAAATGAAACAAATGTCTGTTTAAATAATCCGGTATTACACCACGGTCAGTGATTAGCAAGGATTCTGTAAGTCCTTTGTCAGAGCAGAAAGGGAAAACTGAGAGGTGAGCTCTGTTTCTGACTGGGGACGGATTAGGTTTAAGCCATCCTGTGGTACCCAGAGTCTCTACTATGTGAGTCGGGGCAAGAAAAAGCTAGACATGAGTCACTGTGAGGGAGAGTACTGCGCGGGCTGGTGCACAGACAGCCTAGCATGGACAGGCCAGAGTGCTGAATATTACTGAGGTAACGTTTCTCCTCATCTCCTGAGTCAAGGTCTTTGACATCACCGCTCACATCATACCATTAGGCAAATGATAACCAGAGCGTGGGACGGATTTAATCGGTGGCCGCCTTCACAGTTAGTCATTCACAAAAAGGGAGGAAACCCGTTGAGTGCGTTTCCTCTGGCAGAATGGGGGTGTATGCAAGTTTGTAGAGTTAATGGAGTTCCACAGGTACACACACACACACACTGGTGGAGGGAGTCAAATGGATGTGACTCAGTATCAGACAAAACAGGGATTAAGCGATCGTGTAAAAGACCATGGGTGCCAGGAAAACAAAAAGTAGAACCATCCGGTTTCACTAGCTAAGGACCTTGTGGGTCTCGAGTCAGTGTATGACACAATTTTAAAAAAATCTCTATGTTACGCAATACATGAAATATCCTTTTTAATCACGTTGCTTTCACGAACTCAAGTGGCGGACGGACGTTCGAGAAGCATCGGGCGGTCAAGCCGTGTGAAGGGACGTCGGCCCCCCTGGAGGGCTAAGGATCCCCCACGTCCAATGTGGTGCCGGTAAAACAAAGGGGTCAGTCTCAGTGTCACTGTTGAATGGGATCCCTTCCTTCTCAGCGGCGCGCCTGTTCAGATCAGGGAGGCATGTTTGGGGTTTTTACGGGAAGTCCTGTTCGGAGCAAGGGCATGCTCAAGCTGCCCACCATCATAACAACAACAGCTTGGTCGGAGAACCGCTGCATGTGCAGCCCTAGGCCCCGCCCCTCCCTCCACTCCTGGTGGGCCTTTTGTTTCCTATGTTAATGTGTTGAGACAGCATGAAAGGCAGCCGATACGCCCCGCATCTCCATAATAACATGCTTTCGGCCTCTTTTCTCTGGCCAAAAAACACTAAAACAACAACAACACCCGGGCCTACCTCATGTAGAAAGGAGATATGGGTCTGCCGTCTTCCTCTTGGGAGCTGCGAATGCAGAAACAAAACAGGCAGCTGTTAGCTACTGTGCCGGAGACAGTGGCGCAATGTTACAAATGAAGGCACTTCTTTCACATTCTGCGTAACTTTATGCATTTTTAGGCGCCAAGATGGATTCCAGTGTCTGGAACGATAGCCACGTAGTGCTGCCGTGACTTTTGTGACCTCTCCGATACGACTCTGGCTGGACTTGAGCCAATAGGCACATGACAGAAAATATGCAACAATAATGGGGGAACTTCTTAATGTGTTGATTGCTTAACATTTATGTGTCCTGACGCCAAGCGAACAGAGATGTTTTTATACACGTACGACCAAGCTGGTTAATCACACTAAACCTCACTGAAAGAAGGAGGGGTAGAGCTACACTAGAAAAAAACAACAACAAAAGACCCACAGGAACTAAAAGCTAACTGTTAGCCCGTGATAAATAAACAATTATTCAACGGTGTTGTTTGTTTAGATTGACCTAAATGTATGTTCAACTGAGCGCATTGCAGCTGAAAAAGAGCCAATTACTGTGACTTCAATGGGCTTCAGTCATCAAAAAGCTTTGTGCCTAATAAAGAAATGTATTCAAAATTTAAAAAATCTATATGAATACGCATACCACCTGACCTGAACTTGCCATGAGAAATGACCAAAAGCAGGTTGGGGTGAATAAAGGAGTCAACCTCTTGAGAGCCATTCTACGCTAAACATCTTGTGGCCTGGAATGATTGCAACAACAATAATAAACAAATAAAGCGCAGATAGTTCGGCCAGGAAACCCGAGCGGTCATTGGCTCAGCTTTGCATCAGCTGATGTCGAGAACGCTCCTGTCACAGCCTCAGAAATTCCTTATCCAAGATGGGGGTGGGGGGTGGGGGTGATACCTTGATCATTGTCTATAGGTATTACTGTTAATACTATTACAGTATTAATGCTGCAATTAGTAGCGCTGTCTACACGATCATGAGATGGCGGTAAGTCACCCGAAAGGACCGGAACCATCATAAGAGACTGCACGTACGTGTTTTCTCTAATAAATGGTTAAATTGGATACATGGTGTGTCCTGTATGATGGCGCGTAAGACACGTAACACGCATGTGGAGATAGTATTGGGGTCACAATAGTTTCTGAACGCAGAAGACAGTTGCAGGTGCCGTTCTTCAACGTTGATTACGTCTTCGTGTATCTTGTGGGTCTTCTTGTTGTTTCTTAAAATGTTCAAAATGACATCACCATTCTGTCATTAGGTACATTTTTGTCACAGTAGTTATTCAGTCCAGTTAAAAAAAACCTGATGATTCGATTTGCTTTGGTTAATTACAGGTGCACACATGGACATTGGCAGTTGTGCAAACAAATTAAAGGTACTGCTCTAAATCATGTGTTGTAATTAGGTTCAGACACTTTAGGAAAACAAAGGACTCAATAACACACCCTGTACCGAACTGCTATTGAACTGAGAATTTGTCTCCAGGTTGTTTTTGTGTACGTGCTGCCCCTCTTGTAGGCTTACCGTAAGGAGGAAGGGACTTTTTCACTGTCTAGGGAAAGGAAGGAGAGAGGGAGTGTTTCATTGTCTAGGGAAAGAGGGAAAAATACAGCAGACGTTTAACTGCCCGGGGTGTTAGGCCTGACGGCGCACAAAGTTCAAAACAAAGGATTTATATTTCAGTTTGTCAGAAACTAAAATGGCCAAAAGTTCAGTCCATTTAGAAAACCTGCTCTGTCATGCAACCTGCCCTTTCTAACTTCTTAATGGAATTTTGTTTCAACTATATTTTTTTTTACTCAACACACGTGGAATAAAACCAACAAAATAACTCTTACCAAAAGTACAATGTGTTTTTTATTTCATGGAATAATTTTAAAAGCATATATGAAAAACGAAAATAAACCTATGTATAGATCTGTTGTATAAATTCCCAGCTCTCTCCTGCTTACAAGGTGTTACAATAGGTTAGAGTGGTTGATTGGGCAATTAGGTTTTCACACTACTGGAAGCAACCACATTACTGTGCTAAGGGCCAAATGACCTTTAACGTGCTTCCAGATACAGACTGAAGACCCATATAATGAGAATGTGACTTCTCAAAGCTGACAAGTGACATGATCACAGCACCAGTAGAGAAGGGGGGGCAGCATGTCAACAGAGGAAATGTAACAGTGAACGATACCACCCCTGTATAGTAAGATACAGTGCCTTCAAAGAGTATGTCATGGCATCTTGACAAGATGTGTGTGTGTGAGCATTTCTAACTGGTGCGTGTGGAACCTGCATATATGGTCTATGAAATCCCGTTTCGGATCAGGGTACCAAGCACTCCTCACAACGGTATTTCACAATGCTTCTGACTTGCCGGTGGAAGCCAGCCCGAGAAACGTTTCCCTGTATGCTCCAATGTTCTTAGGCGGTGTTATACAGTCTGGCAAGAGTATTAAAATGATATGTCGTCACTACTTGCTGCAAACGGAAATCCTGCTTACCCACTACCTTACTGAGGGAACAACAAGTGGCTTTGTTGAGGAGACCAGGAAAAGTCTTGATCCTCACAAATGACAGAACTACTACTAAACACCCCTTGGCCAGGCTGTCTCACCTGACTTTTGTACACGATTTTCAATTCAAGTCCCTGTTACCACAATTTTCTATTGACCGGGTTTTGTGAGTCCTCAACGACCTATACTTGCTTGAATAAAGGTGTCAGGACAGTGTTGTTTGACCAATTGGGTTCACAGAATTAACATCAGGTTCAGGTTTATTTTTGACAGTCATTTCTGCCTTGGAATGGAATCTATGGTTAAAACGGGTCACAGAGGTCTCGGCCGTTGGATAAGGAAACAGCAGGAACTGAGCATCCCTCCTTTTGGAAAAAAGGCTATGAGACAACTAGCAATCAGAGGCTTCATAATGAATATAGATTCTGCAGATTGGAGGTCAGTGTTCCAGGCCCATACCCCAACCAGGCCACTTCCACACTGCTAATCATAGACTTGGTAGAAGGTACATTCTTAGAATTCTTGGCAAATAGAACCTGCAGTGTTCCGAACCTAAAAGGCTTGGACCGGCTGAGCCCATTCATAACCCGGGTTACAAAGTGTACATTCCATTACAGACAAGGGTATTGGGGGAAGGCTACAATAAAGCCATCACACTTCAGAGCTTATAATATTTCTGCCAAAGTGGCTGTTGGGGAACATGCACGCACTGCCGAGACAAGTAGCCAACTGAGAATGAACAACACGGTTGGTCCACAAAGTGGAATTTGCTAGTTACCCTTCTAAACTGCCAAGCTGTTATTCTGTTAGCAACGCATTTCTAGGTATTATAGCATAGTGAAAACGAACAACCGCATAGAGCTCTGACATTCATATACTCATCAAGACCTTTTGACTTTCAAGAGTAAAGGGTCAATTGTAGACTTGGAAATGAAAAATGGCAATTGAGGATCTCTTGACTAGGGCCCTTACCATCTCATCTCTTCGAATGCATCAGAACCAAGTTTCTAACCCCCTCTCCTATAGGCTGGTTCAGGAGCCAATAGCATGAGCCAAGACTCTGACCCTCCTCTCCTATTGGCCTCTCAGAAGCCAATGACACAGCATTTGCCAAGTTGGATCAGAATGTTCCATATGTCCTCCCTCGCTTTTTCTGCAGACAGAGAACATTCTAGATGTAACCAACAGGATACTGTGAGTGAGGACAGACACAGTCTGAGCTTCACTCCTGGGGTTTTACCACCAGAAATCCAAGAGGACGTGTTGGATTTGACTGATGTATGAGGTTCCCTGTTGGTCCACTAATGTCTGACATTCACACCACACTGTTACGTTCCTCAGCAAATACAAAACACACCCCTCTCTTTCACATACACGGCCGTGCACGTTTTTCTACACATGTGGGGACCCACATTTTTTCTCCATCCAATAACCCTAAATTCAATAACCTAACTTCATGCCTAAACTTAATCTAACCATAATACCTATGCTCAACTTTAACCCTTAATACCTAGACCTAACACAAACCCCAATTGTTAGTCATATCCTAAGCTTAACCCAAGAAGTAGCATTTTTCCATGCGAGGAACCCGCTAAAAAAGAAGGGTACAGAAGTGTCCGGTTTTATTATCTTTACGGGCACTTCTGGTCCCCACATAAATAGTAAAAACAGAATCACAAACACATTGTCAACAGAAGAAAAAAAAAAAGAATAGCTAAGGGTTACGTCACAGTTGTCAGTTACAACTACTGTACCTATGAGAGCCTTTACGTGCCCCTGTCCTTACGTGACTCTAACGGATAAGCCATCTGAGGTGAGGTACAGTGTTATTATAGGTTAAAATGACCACAACTGACAATTGAGCATAAATTGATAGGATTGTATAATAACATACGGGCATCGCAGGTGGCAGAATAGCAGATGTCACTGTATTTGCTTAGCCACAACTCTGCGCCTCAATCTGGCTTTGGCCAGTGTTTGAACTTTGGACATGCTTCTGACCAAGATACTTGACCGCACCCCCCCACTGAAGCTTTTCCAACCAGCTTCACTACAGAGGAAGGCCCAGATCAATAGCATAGGTGGCACCAACAACACTGACTCTGGGGAAAACAGGACTCTGCATCTCAGTGCTACACAGAGCTGGTCTCTGATCGCGCAACACGTCGTTACAATCCAAGGCGACCCACTTGCGGTTCACTCTCAACAAGACTTCAGAAATGGCGGGTTCGTTCCTGGAAAAGCAGCCATGTTCAATGTAAAGCCACCACGTGCAGAGTTCACACAGTAGTACCATGGGAAAACTGGTATTTTCCACTCCAGTGAGAGGTATGTTGAGCCCTTACCCATGGTTCATGCCATCAGAGTTGTATAGCTGCCATCAGAGTTGCCACGTGGAAAGCGGAGATAGATCATTTCCATCCACTGATGTTGAATTAGTTGTGTTCAGCTTAAAACGGACTGATGTGAAAATGATTAATATGGAAAGAGTCAAAGAGGTGGATGAAACAGGCCTTGTTCAAGTCTTATTTCTGACCCATGTGAATTAGCCAGACGTCTCTTTGCACAGGGTGCTAAAACACCAGCTGGAAAATGCCTGTCATTCACCCTTGGATAAAAAAACATCCTACATTGTCTTTGTGATTGGGTATTATCGGAACTCGGCCATGACCCATTTGTAAAAGAAAGAGCAATGGCAGTTTGTAAGTAAATGAGCCCAAACATTTCAACGGAAAAGTCCAAACTTCTTCAACGTTTTGTTTATTGATACATGGTTGTTTCCATTTCCTGCCCTGGAATAAACCCTGATTCAAAAGGATTGGCTAGTGCTCCTACAGCACACAGGCACAGCAATAATGTACATTCATGTAATGCAATCTTAAATGTTATTCTTAAATGAATCTTGAGCCAGCAATGTGACATTTGTTTTGTCTTTCGGTTACTTGTGGAAGATAATAAACCCTAATTGCTCCACTATGTCACGCTGGTTAATAATGACTGTTAAATTAACCCATTAGTAATAATTTCTGATTCAGTATCCTTCTTTGTCACAGTATCCTTTAGTATCCCTCATTACAATATTATAGAGTCTCTACTGTTACAGAATGCTTCAATATCCCTTTTATTACATTATCCTTCAGTAGCACACGTGTTACATTATATTTCAGTATCTCTTATTACATTATCCTTCCGTATCCCACTCATTCCATTATATTTCAGTATCTCTTGTTACTGTATCCTTCAGTATCCCACTCATTACATTATATTTCAGTATATCTTGTTACATTATCCTTCAGTATCCCTCTTGTTACATTATATTTCAGTAACTCTTGTTACAGTATCCTTCCGTATCCCACTCATTACATTATATTTCAGTATCTCTTGTTACAGTATCCTTAATTACAGTATCCTGTGTTAAACTATCCTAAACTCTTTATTCCTCAACAGTAAATGAACTAGTTCTGTCGTCACACTTCTCCTACGGATCAAACAATGACATTTTCAGAATGTTTGCTCGCAATACAACTGTTCAACCACAAGGTCTTGTGTTTGCCCTCGTGTAACCTTTTGTTTCAGTATCATCCTTCATTATCCCTCATTAGAATATCCTTTACCTTATATTATCCTTCATTATCCATCCTGTTACAGCATCCTTTATGTAATATTATCCTACTTCATCCCTCCTGTTAGGGCATCCTTCATGGGTCAGTAGGGGATATCCCAGCCTCAGAAAAACGTGTGAAATAAGTTGACTACATCGACAAACATGTTAGTTTGAACCAATCAACCCATGGCCCAATACAAAATGCGATGAACTCAATGGACAAAAGGTTACTAATGCTGTACCTCGTTAACACGCTTCTGAAACCAACGTACTCATTTTCAGCCTTGACCTGACACGTTCATATCTTTGCTACCGTCCAAGTTCTAGATTATTCAAAGGTATTTGAACACCACTTGTGTTGTACCCATACGCTCAGCTGAAATCAAGTTTAGCCCAGTTCAGTCATGATCAGCGCTGGATTCGGTGTTTGAACCGATTCTAGCCTGAAACACACCTAGGGAAAGTGAGAGCAAGCTGACGAGTAAGCACACCCTAAGAGCAGACATGGCTACGAAAAATACAGGACCTGGCTAAAGGAAAGTGAACCTAGTATTGGCCGTGTGTACAATTACACAGCACTCTGTATTAGCTTTCATTTCTCAGAGGCAACAGAAGGGGAAGTAGTATTGGTACTGGCAATGTAATGATTGATGGGCGGCTGGCCATTGAAAACTAGACTACTACAAACGCTTAACTGGAAATGTGTTTGATTGCTTGCAATTATCCAAATCTAAACAAAGAAATCAAGCACCCTATGTTTCTACACCGATTCAGGCAGTTCAACGCAGTTTACACAGATTCAGGCAATTCCTAAACTGCTAGTAACCAGCGTTTCTCTGATGAGGCCCTTCGTCAACCACTGTGCCACAGACAAACATTAGTTAGGACGTCCGTATTAGTGGAAGCAGAAGTAACATCGTATCGGTCAGCCAAACAGTCACCTAGAATCCCCTGCCAGTAGACAAGGTTGCTTATGTGCTGTTCAAGGATCTCCCCGTCACCCAGTCCCCAACTCAGACACCTGACACCCCCCCCCACGAGGGGATTTTTAAGGTGTCTGGAAGACGCGGTGATGGATTTACTATCCCTGTGAAGTGCATTGGGAGGAAAGCTGTTGCCACTCAGAGGACTGGCACCTGTCGTTTTGCTGAGGATGGTCAGTGAACGCTGTGTCCTCTGGAAAGTCAACTTAACATCCCAAAAAGGAATTTTATCCATCCAGAAGTTATTGAGTTGTCATAGCACACACTGTCAAACCACTGACCGTGGTCTTTTACGAGCAGAATATCCAACCTGTCACATAAAAGCATGAAATTAAACTTTTATTATCTGTCAAGGGGGTCGGGGCACTCCCAAAGTTTGTTTTTATAGACGGTCTCTGGCTTATCCAACATTGTTCTCAGACTTGATAATCTAATCTGTTTGAATGCAGTGAAACTATTGGTTTGAAATAAATAAGCACAATTGTGCAGGGCTTTTATTCTGGTGCGCATGCGTACACACTTGTGTTTGTGTTCAGCGCGTGGGGACGTGTGTTTGTCTATCATGAATGATTCGAATGACACACACAGCTCTACTGTAAATAAAGCAACATGCACTGAACAAGAGGAGCTCTGCTTTCCTGGTTGACCCTTTGTAGTAGATCTCTAGTGAGATTTTCTTTACTTACAGGTTACATCTCAAAACACGAGGCCTATATATTACTCGTTTTCACTGGGCCATTGTTTGTGAACAAACATGTAATGAGTATTAGCGATTCATACTAACAAACACATTAATTCCTGCACGCCCTGCATTTTCCATGAACAACTACATTCGATTCGAGTGACTAAGCCCTCCAAGTGCTCCATCAATCATGTTATAACGCACTGAGGCCATAAGGCCGTCTTGTTTACCAGCCACTTGCATACCAGATGGGCTACCCACAGCGCTAGGCTAATGCAAATATCAACCTTAAGGCGGTCTTAACCAATCAACACATCCGGAGCCCTGCTATTCCCAGACGGCAGGGACACTTGAGCCGTGCGGGCTCCAGTTACGGACAATTTATAACAGGTACATTTAGAGGCCATAAAGCTGCCATGGGCCCCCGGCGACAAGGCATGGCCCCCGGCTCTATAGATCCAGAATGACTGAATGCCTGAATGGCAGCTGGAGTTTTGGCGTTCCACAACTGAAATGATCAGAACGGCGTGCCAATGCAAACAGCGTTCATAACCTAATTAGCATAAAGCTGATACCTAGCTTACAGGTAGTACACGCTGTCCTATTCCGCAGGGTTAGCGTTCAAAGAGTGCTTCGCTAAGGTCCTGCACTGCCTGCACATAATGCTGTCGGTGTATGTTATAATTACACGTCTAACAAATGTACCGTGATTGAATGACAGTGCTCGGTTATCATAACTCTCGGCCGCCACACGAGACAATATCAAAAGCAATTTTTTTTTGTTCGTGTGGTTGCGAATGAAAACATGTCAATTTTTAGGGGACTCCCATAAAAATCATAAAGGCTGCGTAAACAAACTGATCAGTACTTCACAGAACTGTCCAGAACAGCGCTGAGCTCGAATAATTCCAGAGAAGAGGTGCTGCATGCTATGAACAGGAATCTGTATGAAAACAATGAGCATCCTGTTATGCAATAACTTCTAATAGTGTTAGTCAGCAACTTCCCTGTGAATTCCCCCAAAACACAGATGTTTTACAATTCTACCTTGTCCACAGTTTCAAATGCACTTTCCTTTACTCACATTTGTTGAGCACTTTTGTTGGCTAAAAATGTCACCGAAACAGATCTCGACACAACCAGCTATTCTGTACAGCAGGAAAACACCATAACAAATGCCGTGTGATTTGTTAGGATGGCACACACTGACCTTGACAGAGTCTCCCTGGTCTTGACGGCGCTGATGTCCCGGTCGCCCATCGCCCCGGCGGTTGCCACCGCCATCCTCTCCGTGCTGCAGGTCATCACCCTCGGGGAGCGGTGACCGGGGGGAGCTGGAGAAAGAGGCAGGGGCCTCAGATGGGGCAGCCCAGTGGAACGATTCGGAACGGGCACGGCTTGAAGCCCCGCCGCTGGCTCACCTCTCGCCTTCCTCACCTGGGGAAACGGAGAAAGATACGGAGGATGACGCCGTGGGAGACAGCCCGGTGGGTCGAGATGGAGACATCGTCCTCCCCGAGCACTTCCGCAAGTGCTCGGTCGCAGCGGGGGAGGGATGAGCCTCGCTGACCTTTGGTCAGGTTACTGCCGCATGAAACATGCATCGGCAGACGTGGAGCTGAGCCAATGACAACAAATAGAGGAAAAGACCTGGAAAAATGCGTTACCCAGGGTTCCTCTTACCTTGGTGACCCCTAGGGGGTACAGCTGGCGGAAGCCGGCCGTGTCTAGGGTGTATCTGAAGAACCTCACCCTAAACACAAGAGTGTTACGCCGGCCCTTCTCCATGTTTGGCCAGTAGTCTGGATATTTAAGTGTCTCTTCTCTGAAAAGGTAGACTAGTACTACTTTTATTTTGAAATGAAAAACGAGTGAACGAGGGAAAACGTCCACTGCTCCTCCAGCAGCAGCAGGACTATGTGGTAACCTAATGGGTCCGAAGCCTACAGCTCAACTATTGATCAGAGACCCGATATCCAATCACAACCCAGTTTGGCTCTGGAAAAGGGCCCACATTTAACCATTTCACGAGCGAGGGGGGTAAAACTATTTTAGAAACATTTGTCAACAGAACACCCAGGAACATTGTTCTGAGCTGGAATTATTAGATTTCTGTGCTTCTCAATAGGAGACACATCGAGGAGGTGTCATTAATGGTTTTGCTATACAAAACAGTCAGAAAGGCTCTTTAAGCCCAGGGCGTCGACTGTGCCCTTTAACAACAGATGTTTAGAGCTAAGTGTGTTATTCAGAGATAAGTGTGTTATTTAGAGCTAAGTGATGTATTTGGCTAAACGTGGCGGCAGTGGCTTCCAATGAGCCAGAGGGAAGGGGTCACAGGAAGTGGTCGATGAAGAGAACTGTGGGTAGTATCATCACCCGAGAGCAAGGGATGAACTGGCAGTAGGGGGGTTAGGGGGGTTCGATTCCTATGGTCCGATGGACCACAGACAATTGGGGACATGACTTTCAATTAGCTTCAAATACAATGACTTGACAACCACAAGTTTGACTGAAAACCCAAAACACACCAGAGACATCGGTAACCCAAAACAATCTGTGATATGAACCGATTCTGGAGGCATTCAAAGGTTCTCGCAACTGCCTGTGAAAAGGTGGATTTTAAATCATAAACACTGCTTCAGTTTGAGAGACAGAGTGTCGACTGACTGGAAGTCTGACCTCATGTTCTTGGGAAGAGAAAATGACCCGTTCGTGTGTTGTAAGCCATGTAATGAGCACCCAGTTGGCTGAGAATTTCACCGAAACAGATCCCGACACAACCAGCTATTCTGTACATTCGGTACGCTGTAAACAAATGTTATTAGGATTCCAGGGTAAAAACAGAAGAACGTCTGTTCACATTTTCCAAATTCAAATGTAAATAAAGGATGAACGACTGTGATTTTCAGCTGGCTTTTTATTACCAACTCAAATTTGGCAGGTCGCTTGAACTCCCTGCAGAGTTCACCGCCGAGCCATGAGTCAGGGAAACAACAGGTGAACCGGTTCAGTCAGACGTCCTCAGTGAGTGATGGCGGTAACGAATCCTCTCACGTTTCCCCATCAGATCCAGGACTCGACAGACGAGATTCATTTACAGTCGAGCCCTTGAGCGCTATTAAGACACACGAGCCCAGTCTAATTTAAACAACGTAAGAAATCTGTCCAGATCTTATCTAAGTTGGACGTGACTAATTTACGTATGAATGCCAAACCTACTGTCAACCTTTTCAGGCTGATGGAACATGGGACCTTGAAAGTGCTTTGGTTACCGCGTTATAAATGACGTCACGGGAATCATCTCTGAGGATACTTAAGGGTCACTAAACTGGGATATTATTACTCTGACATGTAATCACTCTGCAGAGAAACAGTTTTTAGGAGAAAAGAATTGCATGTTGCTAGCGTACCATACCCTTAGTAGTGTTATATTCATGGTATTGGGTGTAAGGGCATCGTTTTTTCAGAACATACCAATTACTTATTCGTTATAAATGCCAATTCTATGTAAGAGCACATCAAACTCAGGCCCCAAACATGACTCAGATCCTCAAGTTCACCAGTCTGTTCAGCAACACTGCCATGTCCACAGGTGTCCAGTGCCAGAGTACTAATGGGTAAACAAACATAGCAAAACGTGCATCTCTCCATCTTAATGCACAGCCACCTCATCTAAATGTACAGTGTACTGGTCACTGGTCATGTGAAAGCGTAATTACATTGATGAACAACGTGACCTTAAAAGGTCATGTAGTCTTGACAACCCCACCCAGCCTCAAGACGACTGGCACATCAGACCTGAGGGGTGATTCTAGGTTCTGACCTCTCTGGGGAGTTTTCCTTAGCTCCCACGCTTGAACGTCTTACTGCTTTCTCTCTAGGTGTTTAAAAAAAAAAAAGCATTTTATTAAAAGTAATCTGTCAGTTTGGTTATATATTTAAACAAGGCTGTTATCCGTGACTATCTTAAAAGAACAACTCAGGTAAAAATGCATGGGTTTTTATTAAAGATTTATTAAAATGTTTTATGATCACAACTATTATTAATGCCTAACTAAATCAATTCCATTGATCATTTAAAAGGGAACCGTGAAAGTAAACTCCTGGTGAATCACAGGATATGACTGTATCAGTTGTTTTATGAACGTGGTTTATGTGACAGCACCCAAGTTAAAATGAAAGCAGAGCCACCTTCACCGGAATTCCATCCCAAATTATTACAAATGTTATTTCCTGTGAAACAGATGAATAACACCATTTTAATTCAAAGACAACAGCAACCAAAACAAAGGCTTACCTTGTCCCATGCAGCTTTTCAACAACCTGTCTAATTCTCCCCTCCCTACATTCTATGCTAATCTCATTGTCAGCTCAACATGCATTTCTTATTGAGGCTAACAGGCAATTATGTTAAGTCCCAGAAAACAGATACATTCAACCAGTGCAAGCAGCCATCCTTTTAATTTAATTAAACCTCTAAAGCCAATGTTTACAACTTCCTACAAATTTACTATTTAAGGTTGAAGGCCTGTTGTTAATTTTAACTCCACAGGAAGGACACGTTGTTCGCGTACGTTGTGTGTGTTAGCTGAATTCATGTTGCAGAATCACTGACTTCCTCCTTTAGCAAATCAAGTCATGTGACTTGGTCAGAGCTGCCACTGTCTGCCGCCCATGACTTTCAAAGTCTTGTAAGTAAAGATAAGATATTCTGTGTGTGTGTGTCTGGTTACGGGCATTATGATTGTATTGGGGCGACTGTAAGAAGTGTTTAGGTCTGTACGAGTGTAGGAAACACCTTTTTCTGCTATAAAAACACTGCGAACATCACGTCGACAGGAGCACCTGCTTGTTTTTGTCGGACCAGATCACACCTAAATATCAGCTAGGACTGATAATGCGTCCGTTTCCATGGTTACGGGACAATTAAGAAGGATCAGGTAGACAATTACAGTTCAATCAAATGAACGTTGTAACTTAGTTCAGAGGGAACATTAAATGCACTGGCTGTACCTTCTTTTTCCTGTGGGTGGCGATGGCCTGCTCACGGGATGGTTCCTTTGATTCATTCGTTTTGTCTGGTGCGCTGTGGCCCGCGGCCTGAAAACACAGGATAAGCACATAAGCGTTTCTATGCCGTAAGGTCTATTACACATCCATTTAGAGGTCAAGGTCATGACGATGGACCAAAACATCAGAATGCATTGAGGTCATACAAATACATGCTGTATATAGCCTACCAGTAAGGGTTAGACTATGTTCAAGAGCCCTCAGACATTAAGAACATGGGATCAAATCAAGTATTAGGTCCATGTTTGCTTTCATCCACCTCTATTCACATTCAAACGATCAAGTAAATCCCCTAATTTATTCGTGAAATTAGCTTTTATAAAAGGGTGTTTCCCCTGTAGATCATACATCATACCCGAATGTTCCATTTTCAAACGCCCTCTGACTGATGAGATAAAATCAAGCATAATATGCGTGTGAAAGGAAATCATTTATAATCAGCAGTGTTCTTGAACCTTGATCACTTTCCTGTAGTCCTTCCATAAGAAAACTGCCAATTATACATTGCCCATCACATGTACTCTACACCTCACCACCAAAACAACGTCTGTGCCAAGTTGTGCCAACTAAATGTATGAATAGAAATGTCAATAAACTGAGAGTGGACACCTTGGACAATTTCACGAGCTGAATTCTGAATGGCTTTTCCTGATGTTTTCAGTTCATCCAACACACCCATTCATTCACATGCTAATTATTTGATGTAATGCCATGGATTACTGGTCATTATTTGGCTATGTCTATGTTGGTGGTTTTAAGAAAAAAACGGATGAAGGGGATTTAAATCACCCATTGTCCCTGATAAAAACTGTTTTTTGGAATTGCATACATTTAAAAGCTGAAGAAAGCACAAATCCTAAACGTCTCTGCGTTTGCCGATGCATAGAAAGAAATGGAAAACCGACTGAAGAAACCTGAACTTTTGGACTGCTTTTGGAACACGAACTCACTGTTACGATGCTTTGCCCACAATATATTTTTTTTTCTCCAAACCTTGTCTAAACGTTATGTGACAGTAACTGTCAGTTAAAAGTAGTATGCGAGTGTTGATTCATTCATGTTGAGAATCCCACATTGAACACCCCCCACCCAAAAAACACCTAACTGTCGCAATCCATGAAAGGTGCAAATACATGAAGTCACATGTGCGCGTGTGCACACATACACACACACACACACACACCTCTTTCTTCCTAGGAATGGGTGTGTTTTTTGGCATCTTCGTAGGAGGAGTCAGAGTGCTTGGTGTCCTCCCGAGTCCGATCGGGTCTGTCCCATTACACAGGGAATCCTTGGCCTCCTGACAAGGACATTAAAACAAGTCAACAACAAGCCAGCCACTGACCACTCCGGACATCCAGGCAGAGTAAGACACCGTAGGCTATATAATTTAGGTCCTCCATTATCTTGCACACCGTGAAACAGAATCATGCAATCCGTACATCCCAGGACAGCCTTCCTATTAAACTAGAGCTGCAGCAAGGGACATACTTTGATGAAGATGACAACTGAGCCGACCCCGCGGTTCAACAGAGCCGACCCGGTTTGTTTCTCATCCCCCAACAACAGTGTCCAGAAGGGACAGGACAAACATGCTGTGACACCTGACCCCTGACCCTAAAGAGGTTATGTATTTTGGGAAACGCCGAAACACTGATTGTTTAACAGAAATGCAAACAAGGATGAGAAGGTCACAAAATGCTTTTCCAGCCTCACTTTGTGATCTGTGTGTCTGTAGACATACACCCATTCACATCTACTCATGTTTTCGTCTGCTCAGGTTAGCTAAACAGACATCAAAGAGTTTCTCTAGAGTCATGAAAAATGGATAGATGGGTTGGATACAGCCAAACATTATAGTGGCCACCTACTTTAACAATGATGAGGTTAGAGCGTAAAGGGTCTGGTATGTCTCCTCTGTCAACATCGCTGGCAGCATCTCCGATAGGTTCTGTGCTATGGTCTTGGAAGACGATGTGCTCTTCTTTGGGCTCCTGACACTCATCATGGTTGTGGTTGAAGATAACGACGTGGTTCTGTATCAACTTGGCCATGATCTTATTGCAGATGTTCTGCTCCTGTATTCCGTCGAACCCCGAAGACACACTGGGAACAGAAAGCATTATGGTTAGGGTGGCAAAAGAGAACAGGACACTTTCATAGCTAAAACACGTGACACATTTTAGGATAGGATGGGGCCTCTTCATAGCTAAAACACGTGACACATTTTACGATAGGATGGGGCCTCTTCATAGATAAAACACGTGACATATTTTAGGATAGGATGGGGCCTCTTCATAGATAAAACACGTGACATATTTTACGATAGGATGGGGCCTCTTCATAGCTAAAACACGTGACACATTTTACGATAGGATGGGGCCTCTTCATAGCTAAAACACGTGACACATTTTACGATAGGATGGGGCCTCTTCATAGATAAAACACGTGACACATTTTACGATAGGATGGGGCCTCTTCATAGATAAAACACGTGACATATTTTAGGATAGGATGGGGCCTCTTCATAGATAAAACGCCAAAAATGGCACAGCCATTGATGTACTACAACGACAGACAAGGGTAAATATCTTTCTGTCTTTGCCCTTTGTCCCCCTTTTACCCCCCCCCCTTCTTTATTCCTGACAAATTTTTCTTTGTTATTCATCCCCGCTCCCCATGCTCACCGAAGGAAAACACCAGAAGTAACTAACGCCTACTCCACTGTTCATAGACCTCTATAGTTTTATTGCACAGTAACTGCCATTCACAGTAACTGCCATTCACAGGTTACTACTATACACAACTGCTCCTGTGGCTGTCCTGACCGACCTCGAGCCATTTGCTGTCCACACACCAACCCGTCTCTCCCCATATATTTTAGATGTATCATTTCCCTTTGCAATCATACTCTCCATTTTACTCTGATGCATTACAATAATTTTAGACCCATCCATTTGTAACCTTTCTTTGGAAATAACCTCAAAAATAAATACTTCATCTAAGAGTAGAATCGTATTTCCTATGGACTGATTGTGGGTTCTCTAGTCCATCAACATTATAGAAAAATGATTTTCTGTTGACGCAACCATTCCAGGACTTGACAATTTAGCCGCTAATGGACAGCACCAGCGGAGCCGGGCAAAATGGTGAATCCTTCCAAAGTCCCCCCCTCTATTCACTGCAATGAATAATAAAACACATTTCCTGTCACAAACAAAGCGGCAACAAGATACACACACAACGCATAATGCATCGTTTCCGCAGGCACCCTTTGACTAGAAAAACAAGCAGCGGTCAACAAGGGTCCAGTGGGTTCTGCAAAAACACATTCCACGAACAGCCCTCATGTCATAGCATGAAAACACAACAGTCCATTGGCCAAGTGCTTTTCTGCAGCCCACGTGGGGGATTTATGGCGGCAAAACATGGAGCCCCAGCAGCCTATTCAATAGAAAATAATGGTGGTATATTGCATCGCCTCGAATAGGGCCCATTCCAATAGCACTGCTAAGCCAGGGCTATCCATTAACCCCCCGATACAAACCCACTGAGTCCTTCCTGAACAGCTGTTTCAAATGTAAACATAGACAAGGCTTCAGGTCTAGTTCTGCTGCCCCCTGATTGGCTGAAGGAGGGAACATGTGGAGAACATAGTGTACAGTAGGTGTTTGCCACATTCTGGTCCTGTTACTGTACCATAGAGTTAAACGGAGTACATACAAGCCATAAAGCTCATTTTAGGACCACACCAATAAAGGACAGAGCCTAATAAAGCCCCACCCCCGGCACACAAAAGCAAAACCAAAGGCTGTGTCCCTCCCGCGATAGTGACACATAACCTTTACCGTGAACAGGCTGTCAGGGGGGGATATAGGCTTGCCCCTACACATAGATGAACATAGATAATTGGCATGAATGTGATGCTTTCTATCAGGAGAGTAGCCACTTATACACAGGATGGGAACACCGACAGACAACAGTTATTGGCAGCGTGACCATGACAGTGTTTGGGAAGGATGACCAAGACACCCTACAGCCCACTAATAACAATACAGACCAGGCCCAGGGCTTGGTGGTTACATTACACACCATCAGCACGCATCAGGCAATGGAAAGAATAATCACAGTCCTGCTGAAATGTCAGTTAGCGACAGTAAAGTAATAATTTACATTTTAAATGTGCTTTTCTATGAGGTAGTCTTTTCAAATGATCAAATCACCAAGTATCACTGAACCTTTGCTCAGCGAAATTTTCCAGCTAGGAGG
This sequence comes from Esox lucius, assembly GCF_011004845.1. NCBI lineage: Eukaryota > Metazoa > Chordata > Actinopteri > Esociformes > Esocidae > Esox > Esox lucius. Next base: position 13,940,399 of record NC_047593.1, read on the forward strand.
AGTTGGCGAAAAGATGTGAAAAGAAATGACAAAAGATGTGAAAAGAAATGACAAAAGATGTGAAAAGAAATGACAAAAGATGTGAAAAGAAATGACAAAAGATGTGAAAAGAAATGACAAAAGATGTGAAAAGAAATGACAAAAGATGTGAAAAGAAATGACAAAAGATGTGAAAAGAAATGACAAAAGATGTGAAAAGAAATGACAAAAGATGTGAAAAGGCTTATTTACAAATTACGCTACATTTTCCGAGACATCAAAGAATACTTGAGAAGCTAGGTTATGCCGTTGTGTAAACCTACAGATATTGATCGCTCGAGAGCCTCCTTCCCGAGTTAGTGCACTCCACATTTTTGACAGAGCCCCCTCCGGAGTTTTGCAAGTGTGGAGATTTCTTTTTTGGCACACCTCAAACCTGCCTGTTTAAATTAAAAACGCTACAGACATTATCATGAAAACTCAAGACAAGTCGATCTTGCGTTTTATATTCTCTCTCTCTCTCTCGCAATGTCAACAAGCCCTTGAAGATTATCTAACAGACAATATAAACAGTAAAAGAGGCATGCACAATGCTGGTCTCTAGTACCTACGGTGATGTTTTCCCTTGCGCTAGTCATGTTTTGTTAAGGTCATGAGCTGGGCCGGACAACAGCTCCCCCCCCCCCCGCCGCCCCCAGTGAGTGTGTGTTTCAGAGTGTGTGTGTGTGTGTGTTTGTGTGTGTGTTAGTGCTAGTGGGAGACGGGGGTGGAAACGAGCAGAGGGTGAGAAAGGTCAAGAAGGGGTATGCTACAGCTTGTGCCCATGTTCTCTCGCTTTCTCAATTTCCCCCGCCCAGACGGCAACATACGGCAATGAAAGTTTAGAATAGAAAAATGTTGACTGAAATACAAACATCCATCATCCTAATTCCAAGTGAGCCGAGCAGCCTCATTACAGAGATAGCTGTGTGTGTTATTCAAAGACTGCTGCAAAGAGGCCTTAATGACAGACCAGAGTGGACCAAACCAGACTGGAATCAGACCAGACTGGACCAAACCAGACAGGACCAAACCAGAATGAACAGTCCTCTAAGGCATGATGGCAAAATGCTTTTAGGATAAATCAACATCCAAGCAAGGTTTTTGTATGCTTGTTAAGAAACATGATACCTTTTATAAAGCAGACCCCAGCTTTATAAAAAGTACAGTATTGATCCATGGCCTAGTTAAGGAATTTAATATAGTTTATAAAGCAGGGGTAAATAGTACAGTATTGATCCAGGGCCTTGTTAAGGAATGTAATATAGTTTATAAAGCAGGGGTAAATAGTACAGTATTGATCTATGGCCTTGTTAAGGAATGTAATATAGTTTATAAAGCAGGGGTAAATAGTACATTATTGATCCATAGCCTTGTTAAGGAATGTAATATAGTTTATAAAGCAGGGGTAAATAGTACTGTATTGATCCATGGCCTTGTTAAGGAATGCAATATAGTTTATTATGCAAGGGGAAATAAGTATCCCTTCACTATTTAGTTGCACTGGATAACGGTGACATAACATGAATTTTTAATTCATATTTTAACATCATGAATTAAACTTTGACAGACGTTTACCGTTTACATTCCTTTAAACCCCAAAGCACCAATCCTGTTTAACCATTTACTCCACAACGACAATAAAACACTTGAGACATTCACCCTCAACTAGAGCTAAGAACGCTCAAGACAAAATAGCGGTCACAAATTACGGAACACAAACCGCGCAACCCAATGGAAGACCACGGACAAGCCGGGGGGGGGGCGACCCATCTGTCTCAAAGGTTCACTCACTGGAAGACGTTGGGGCCGAAGACGGTTGCCAGGTTGAGAGCGGTCATGCGGTTCTCCTGGTGGCGCTGGTCCACCTGGGCGAGAAAGACACAGAGGTACCGCAGGAGGCTGTAGTGTTGGTCCGGAAGCCGTCGTAGGATGTCCTTCAGGTCTGAGCAGAACCCATCCTCACTGCTCTCTGTGGAGGTAAGACAAGATGAGAAGAACAACCCTCTGTCCAGTTTGGACAAGCAGAGGCACTTTCTACCCCTTCTCTGGCCGCAACAGGTTGGACGGCTTAAGCCTGGACTAAGGGTTACCTTGCTCAGCCAGGGTCTCATCCCTCTATGGAGAGTCAACTTATGGACTGTCAGGTGAGTATTTGAGTGCAGGCTTAGTATAAAATAAGTGTCAGACTACCAAAACGCCTGAACAGAACTGCATTCATGCCAAACTATAGTTTTGTTCAGGGAAATCCATCCATGACTGTCAAGTGGAATAACCTGTGTGTGGAACCCTGGGTAATGGCTTTCGATTTGATCTACCCACAACATGTGGGGGGTGGTCTACTGCAGTCTCAGCTAGGAGCCCCACAGCAGGGCATGGAAGATGGAAGGGTTGTTATGTCAAAGGGTGTGCAAAACAGTCCAACTGAACCAAGGGGGAAACCTTACCAGTTTCTGGGGGGAAAAAGCACCAAATCATGAGTGTGACCAAAATCGACCAATAGATTTAGTAATGTCCAACATATTTGCGCTCAACATACTTATGTACGTATTTAATAACTCGCTTGATCTGGAGTGGAGAATCTACCCACATATCGGTCTAGTACACAATTGAAGTCCGCGACCACGAACAGATTAGTCCGCAGTTAGTCTCTTTTGACCTAAATAACAAGCACGGACGTAGGCTTTAGTTGTGGCGGCACAGAATCAGCTGAGGGCAAAGATGGCAAGTTGCAAAAAAGCCTACTAACACAGATAAAATCCTAACTTTAGATCGACAGCTGTGGTTCAGTTAAATGCAAATGGACATTTAAAAGAGAGTGACGTACACACCTGCTCTAAATATGTAATCTAGGACCACCGTGGTGGTAATACCTGAGCATTAAAGGCAGGACAGGGAAAACTAGTTGATGTGTGTACTTGGGATTCATAAATAGGTCAGAGGTGGACTTGGGGACATATCTGCAGAACCTGTTTGAGGCGGACCTGTGTGTGTTTGTGTGTGTAAGAGGGGAGGTGAAGTGGATCAGATGAAGATGTATCCCTCCCTCTGCCAAAACTGCCGAGAACACACTTACCCCTTGATACATCTGTGACCTTTAGAGAAATACTGGAAATATACATTTCTTGGATCTTTTCTCTCAGCTCGTTGTGATTGTATCTTTGTTCACTGTGTTCTTTGTCCATACATTCCTAACTTAATTTTTTGCTTGTGCTTACTTGCAATTTCACCAGGACTACTGTACTGTATGCGGTTTTCAACACTTACAGTTAAGCTGCCATATCGTTGGGCTGTGTTGAGGAACTGGCAGATACAGGTAGGTTATTACATGATTCGATTGACACTGAGCACGATGGAAATTCACCACTTCCTTCAGGCAGCCACTCTGTAGCCACCTGTGTTTAAGTTCATGTTGCATTACCCAGTTGTCTGCCACCTCATTCCATGTTGGCAATGACGACGCAATGCTCGGCTGTCTGTCCGACTCTGGATACGCTGCCTAAATAGACTGTCTATTTGTATCGTGCTTATCTTTGCAATAACGTAGCCAGGGGTTCCCAACCTAGGGGCCAATCCCTCTGAAGGACTTCTGATCACGGCCGCTGGGCGCAAGGTCTGCTGGGAAAGTCGTACGTACAACATTCTCTCAGGTGAAGAAACTACTTGGAAAGTTATCTGCGGTCAACCTGTGCATTACACAACACGGGGATGAACTTCACTCTGCTAACCAGTAACCTGATAAACAATTAAAAATAATTTCCATATAAAAGACAGGAAATGACATCACCAAAAATATACCACTTTTATTAATTTTTTCAAACTGCAATTCGGATACATTTCATCTGCTTTATCGTTGCCATGCCAGTCACTCAGCACTAAAGTGCCTCGCGTGGTGAACCGGGCCCATGCGCTTAGGTTCACCATTGAAAAAAGCCAACGTGTAACACTAGCTGCCAGGGGGACAGAATGTCAGCCAACACACCAGGTTTTTAGATAGGTTTCCTGGCAACCGTGATTCGCCATCTGTGGTCATCCCACCGAAACACGTGCCACACCCAGAGAGTGGGAACATTCAGGTCACCCTACACCTCTGGGGGTGGGTGGGGGGGCTTGGCATCCACTGGCCAGTGGCTTAAGGGGCATCCTATTAGCAATACCTCGACCCGTCTATTTTTTTCCATCCAACCCTTCTGCTGCCTGATCGTCCGTCTATCTGTTCCCCTCCTCCGGTTTAATTCTGTGCTCCACCTTGGCACGGGGCCTTGAACCGTCGGTTTATTCTCACCAAGCCATATTCTGCTCCTTAAATGACTTGTCCACTGCGGTCTCCTAATGGATCCGCTGGCTTCGAGCCCGACAAATAAGCCAATTCATCCAACAACTGTATAATATACACTCATCTCTGACAACTCAGAAGCACTTGGAAGCGAAATGGCTGCATCCCAAATGGAACGCCATTTCCTACATTGACCAAAGCGCGACAGTCCCTGGCCAAAATAAATGCACTACACTGGGGAGAGATTCCTTTCCCATCTCATCATCCAGAAATAACTAAGTCACTGTTCTCCGGTCCTGGTCTGGTCACACTGAAGGCTTGAACAGTTTTACATGTTCACGTTTTGCATTAGTCGTTTAGCAGCGTGACTAGCGGTGCGTTCGTTTCAAGATGCTTTGCTGGGACAACCACACCACCCGCTGAGAATAGGCACACAAGTTTTTGTTTTGCGTGAGGGCTACGGGCAAAAAGTAGAGCGGTGTTCTTGACCAGAATAAGGCCAAAATACAGCCTGTGATGGTCATGACCAGAGTCAGGCCAGTACACAGTCTATGACGGTAATGACCAGAGTCAGGCCAGTACACAGTCTATGATGGTAATGACCAGGCCCGGCTCCAGGATGAAATTACTTAGGGGGCATTTGTTTTATATACAATTTGCAGTGTTTATGGGGAAACAAAACTGGGGGGGCACAAATTCTATCTGGAGGGGCAACGCATCCTTTTGCTCCCCCCATGGGGCCGGGCCTGGTAAAGACTAGAGTCAGGCCAATATACAGTCTATGACGGTAATGACCAGAGCCAGGCCAGTATACAGTCTATGACGGTAATGACCAGAGTCATTCCAGTCTACAGCCTGTGACGGTCATGACCAGAATTAGGCTATTATACAGTCTGTGACGATATATGACCAGAGTGTGGATGTTGTGTGTGCATGTGTCCCATCCACACCCATGCCCCAGTTAATTCTGCAGAGAGACATGTACTCCAGCACAGTGTCCAACCTAGCCAGTGACCCGTGCAACAATCTAAAGACCAGTTGTTGTTCTGAGCGAATCAACAGCCACAACCTTGACCTACATCGAAATGGAGAACACAGCACAATCTCGTTTTGCATTACCCGGTTCCACCGACGGGTGGAGATTTCTCCTTAGCGCCAATGGAATGGTCGAAAATAAGCATTCCCTGCCCATCCGGGGAACCGAGCCGTTCCGAAATAATAGAGTAGGATCAAATTAAATTATCATAGTTGCACCTATCATGTCATGGAAACCCTGTCACACACACTCATTTGAAACAGTAATGTTGCTTACGCTGGTGCTGTTGTATCAAGGCATTCTGCACAGTAGAGTCAACGAGGCCTTCTGGCAGGTCCCTGACGTACTGTTTGAGCAAGCTGGCCACCGTACACACGTCTGCCTCATCCATGAAATTTACGTCCTCGCCGCTCTCCAGGCGCTGTTTAAGCACCTCCACGGCCCGGACGTTACCGTTCACCCTAAACAGACCCTCCTGGTGCAGGGCTGGGGTTCCAGGTGGATGGTGTGACATGGAGGATAAAGGGACCAACATTGAGGGAGAAAGGCAAAGAGAGAAATTAGGGGACGATTGGGGAAGAGAGAAAAGGGAAAGTCAGTCTCCACAGATTCAGTGCCAGGTTTATAAGTTACATTTCAACAATGTTATGGGAACGTGTGTCCTGCTTTAATCACTAGGACATCCTATTAAGGCGCCATTACCTGCATAAAACACTTGAAACTGTGGCTGTAAACTGCAGTCTACAGGGCAAATCGCTATAACCAGCGTCCTCGAAGAATTCATACAGAAATGCCATAACGAGGTTACTTATTTTACATAAGAGGCATGTTTGTTCTGCGTTGCATGTGTATCTATGTTAACGAACCAAAACATTGCATTCCTCTGGGCGTCGCCTAGACTAGCGAGCTGCAATGACAACATTACCGCGTCGGAGAAAAAAAAAACACGAGCAACCGCTTACAAAAAACGGAAGGAAAAAAAACACACCTCTTTGTCCACTTGGCTGCACATGGTTGCTTAACAACACTTCAATAGGCTGACTGATAAGCCACACCTACAATGAACGTGCAAAGTGATGAACTTGAGGGAGCCACGTGGCGATGAAGTGGAGCTCTAACTGCCATATCATAGCATCACACTGACCTCTAGTGGCCAAATAGGGGAAGTAACTGGACCACAACAATATACTTTTTTTGTATTTTATTATTATTTAATTTAAACCCATTTTTCCCCATTTCAATAGCAATTTGTGTTATCTAAATTTCCTTGTTTCCAATTATGGCCTGGTGTTGTTGCAACATCTCCACAGCAGGGTTAGAAGAGTGTGTACGGTGATGTCCCATTGCCCTTCGTGGCAAGCCGTTCGGGCATCATATCTTCTTACTTGCTCTGCCAGAAAGTTTTTCCATATGCACTGGAGGAGAACACATGGCCTGGCCAACAACCTCAACTGATCTCAAAGGACCCTGACCTACCACTTGTCACTAGAGCGTGACAAGACAAAGCCACCATGTCTTCCCAACTACCCAAACTTGCGCCGGCCTATACTGGACCCCTGCAACAAGGCGGCAACCAGGACCAAGTGCACAAAGCAGTAATGCGAGGCGCTGACCTAGAACGGTTGTTCCCAAACCTCTCCTGGAGAGCCCCAGATGTCTCTCAGTGAACCCCGCCTCATTTGAATAAAGTAGCATCAATGGCTTGATTATTACTAGACAAGCTGATTCAGGTGTGCTGCCTTTAGGTGGGGGGGGCCGGGGGGGTCCCCAGGTGAGCTTTGAGAACCGCTGACCATTAGAGCACAGAGCTACTTCCGGCCTCCATTGCAAGACTTTATAACATACGAATGGACTGGGTAAGGCCAACATTTTAATACACTCTTTCTCAATCCATTCTCTGGATTAAATCTTTTGTTTTTTTGTTTTTCTGTTCTCAAGTGGAAAAACACACAAAGCTGAACTAGCCTACTGTATGTTCATGCCTGTTGGTTTGTGAAGCGACTTTGGACTGAGAGCTAAAACTGTCACTGTTGTCTTGACATCGGATGACTTATTGACTGCAATAGAGAAAGAAATAGCAGCAACTATCAGAGCAATGGCTCCACTCACTGATCATGGATTTGACGTTTAAAAAATAAAAACTTAATAAGAATAATTAGCCTACTGGTACAACACGCTACCATCACTATAAAAATATCCCCAGAAGTAAAATGAATGCCAAATGTCCATCCCAAAATGACTCTTCAGTTGACGTGAATTAACCAAAAAAAATCATCCCCTCCTCCTCATGCTCTCTGAACTCCCCTTGACCTCACGGCCGTCGGTTCATCTCACCGTGGTCTCGGAGGAACCGCACCATGCTCCGCACCACCAGGGGCACGCCGTCCTTCACCAAGCCCTGCTCCCTGAGCTCCAGCAAGGGCACGCCGAACACACCGCCCCCCTCGGCCCGCGCTCCCCGGGCTCCGCCGGGGATCCCCCGCAGCGTCGGCAGCTGGACCATCCTCTTCATGTCCTCCCTGATCTGCACCGCTGCCTTGCTGTGCTGGAGGTAGGAGCAAAACAGAGAGCAGCAGTCAGCGTCATTCACCACCAGCACCGCTGACATGGCCGGATAACCTCCTGAGCGAGCGCGGAGAGTCTTTCAGCGTACGGAGCGATGGAGAAACCCCTCGGCCAGAGCCATACTGATACACACACCGACGCAGCCTCACCAGCAGGTGCGAGGAGCTTGTGTTGGAAGAGGAAAAGGGGCGGGTTCGGGCTCTTACCGGTTGCTACGACAAGGTTCCGGTTACTATGCACACCTGAGGGGAGGGGTGAGGTCTGAGACAGGCGCGGTGAGTGAGACGATAGCTGGTGCGCGCGCGCGCGCAGACACACACACACACACACGCACACACACACACACACACGCACACACACACTGAACTTCAAGCTGGGATTCTTCAAGCTGATGCAAACGTCTTGTACTAGAGCTAACACACATACGTCCACCCACTGCTGTACATGAGATAAGGCCTTATTTATACAGTGTGTTTTAACATGGAAGAGTGCCTGCGTGTGAGTGTGTATCAGCTGTTCACCATATCTAAACCTTTACTCAGTGAACTCGCCACCTGCTTAAAATCTGACGGCACACAGTATCTTTCTTTCTGTTTCCCTACATGATACTCACAAGACAAGATGTATGGGACACTCTAAAATGAACTGTGGCAAAACCGCAATGGAAAGCAACGCATTTCTTCATTTCCACAGTCAGCTTTGACTTGATCTTCCTTGACGCTTCCATGAACTTCTCAGGTACTATTCTGATGCACGGCATGTCACTACAAACAACTGCGCTAAATCCCTCACTTGGGTTGACCTAGTTTTACATATTTAGGTGTTTGTTAAATTTATGAGAGTAATCTAAAGAACAAATATTTAGTCTACATTTTAGGATGTGATTTGAATGCCCCCTAAAATAAAATAATTTCTGGGTGAACAAATAATATGAATCACAATCATTACACTGTAACTGTAGATATTATAGACATGTTTACATATTTATTGTCGTCATATAACATACTGTACCCTCCTCATCTAGTGAAGCTGGTCCAACTACACCCCCCCCCCCCACCCCAAAAACCCTCCACCTCAAATAATCACACATCAAAATCAAGAAATATTGGAACAAATCTATATGGCAATGCAAATAAAATTATAACATACATAGAACAGTATTAGCCTATATTCAGAGGATGAATATATACAGAAGATGCACTAAGAATTATATTTAGAGCAGTAGATGTGTTAGAGTGAATTACATTCTGCCAAAAGCACACATCACATTGCAAATACACAAAACACCCAAAATCTCCTCTACACAACAACAAAACTGTAACCTCTCTGGATCAAAGGGCTTTGGTTCACACACTGGTCCGTTTCACACTGACCATGTGACGCCCCAGTCACACTAGGGGGCACCACTTCAAAAGAGACAGAGGAGAGAGAGAGAGACAGAGGGGGGAGAGAGAGAGAGAGAGAGAGGGGGGGGGGGGGAGAGACAGAGCGGGGAGAGAGAGAGAGAGCGTGAGAGTGAGAGAGATATCTGTAACGGCATCTTGGCTACCTGAAACAGGGCATCTTGGCTACCAACAGGGCATCTTGGCTACCTGAAACAGGGCATCTTGGCTACTTCAATATTTATAGGGCCTCTTTGCACTCTGGACATTAATGTCAATGGGCCATTACAGCTTTATATGAAAAATACACATATGACCAAACATTATTCCTTGTAAGATAACATATCTCTCCTGTCTATTTGTAATGATGCCCTGGAAACTACAAAACTAGAAATCTGTAATACAATAAAACAAAAACTAATTGACTCTATTAACCTAACCCTAATTCACAAAACTAAATTGATGTTAATAGATATTTTTAAAACATACCTTCTTTGCTGTTAGAACCATGACTTATTATTCCAATAGGGCCATTACCATAAATAACCCTGACTAGAAAAAACAGGCAATGCTGCAAAAACAACAATTGGCAACATTTGGAAGTAATGGCAAAAGTAGCTTACCTTTAACCTGTTCAATACCCAAGATAATGTAACAAATCTACAAATTCGTTATAAGGGAGTATTAAATCCAGCAACATCACACTAATATTTATAGGTTGGAACCAGATCAGACAATTCTACTGTGGAATTCTTTAGTTATAGATCCTGAAAAGTAACCCGCAAAGCATTCAATTCATCCTTATGAAACGACCCCTGACCTCTGTGTAAAATATGAAAGCTTGGGAGTTGAGACTATAGCTTAGAATTTGTCCCCTGGAAACTAGTCTTGAAGGAGTTGCTGAAGTGGCTTGCCTGTATCTTTATCCAAACCCAAGATATGGCCAAAATCTTTTATGAAGGAGTCATTCCAAAAGGATGAATTGAATGCTTTGCGGGTTACTTTTCAGGATCTATAACTAAAGAATTCCACAGCAATTGTCTGATCTGGTTACAACCTACAGATAACAGTATGAAGTTGCTAGATTTAATCCTCCCAAAATGTTACCTATTGCTATTTTGGTATGGTTGCATATTTGGTGAAGTCACAAACAGTCAAAGTACATGGTGATTTTGACAATTTTATAGATTTTTGGCCATATCTTTTCCTTAGATAAAAATACAGGCATGCTACTTCAGCTACTCCTTCAGACTTAGCCCCCAGTTAACATATCCAAAGCACCAGTCTCAATTGTTAAGCTTTCATATTTTTCAAAGAGGTCAGAGTTCGTTCGGTAAAGATAAATTGTGCATTTAAAAGGGTAAATTGCAGGATCAATAACTGAACAATTCCACTGTAAACTTGTCTCACCCTGTTACAACCTATAGATACAACTGTGTAGGTGACAATTTCAGAGGTCAGGGGTTGTTCAATATGAATGAATTGAACAATTTCAAGGGTAATTTGCAGGATCAATAGTAATATTGACTCATACTGTAATATCTTGTAGATACAAGTGTCTAGTAAATAGGTTACCAGGTGGGAAATGTTACCTATTGTTGTTTTTGCTGCATTGTCTGCTTTGTGCATTTAGGGACATTTATGGTGTGGTTTAAGAGAGGTCTCTTAGAGGCCCTATTGGATTGTAAAGGTATGATTATCTGAGAACATTAAAATGATGTTGTTTACATTTATACTTCTCATGCTATGTCATAGCATGTTCTAAATCATCTATCAATATACAGCTGGAAAAATAGAGTTAAGATATTGTTTTAGATCATTTTGTGAAATAGAGTTAGGGTTAGAATTTAGAGAGGTCTCAAAGTGGCCCTATTGGGATGTAAATGGATGATTATCGGACAAAAAAATAAAAAAGGTAACTTTCATTCACACTTTATGTTGTATAATAACAAATTCTACACCAAACTTCCAATCTAATTTAGAGAAAACACAGTTTAGACATAGCGTTAGGGTTATGGTCTCCAAGATGCCCTATTTTCCTAAATTTGGTTATTTTCACTATATTTTTCATAATATAACAAATATCTACAGTTGTTTGTAATTAATATGGATTTTTCTATTCATTTCCTATAATAAGTTAATCAATTCCCACAAAATGAAGTGTTATAATAAAATTATCTGTATTTTGGTCCATCTGATAGGGCCTCTGTGCTACCTACAACTTATAGTTTGAAATGATCATAAATCCCAAAATAAATGACACAACATTGTAAAACTGCATGCAACTAACAGGAGAGTTCTAAGGAACATGCTGGCAAAGTTAGAAATGTCTGACAGCATCAGGTCATGAACATTTCTTATCCACCTTTGCAAATTGTCTTCGAACATCAGATGGATGTACAATCATGCAATCTACTGAGATTATTTCCCCCCGTTTGAGACAAAAACAAATTACCATGGATAGAATGAGAGAGAACAATCTTATTACTAGCTACCTAGTTATGATCCCTCAAAGACTGAAAAAAAACTATAAAGCTCTCTTTTTTTTAGGTATTGCTATAAGATAGGGCCTCTAGGCTACCTGTCTCCAGTGTTTTCGTAATTAAATGTAAAATTTTACAGATTATAACAAAAATTACTGTTTGTAGCATTGAAAATATTTATTCAAGAAGAGAGAGATGGTAACCTAGAGGCCTGACAATACTTCTAAATAGAGAGAGAGAGAAAGACAGAGAGAGAGAGAGAGATTGAGAGAGGCAGAGAGAGACGGAGCACAGAATAGAGAGAGAACAGATGTGCCTTGGCAAAAGCATTTTCATGCAAATACAGCATATGAAATACAGGACAGATGCATCTGATACCTGCCTGAATCAGTCCCCAAAATGACTTGCAATCAACACAGTGCAAAAGAGGCTTCTGGATGGCAGTTTATTCCCCCACAATGTCCACTCTATCCTCTTCTTCCAATCTTGGGGTCTCCAATTCCTCACTACGGCGTTTAATCATTGCCGTTGGATTTGAACACCAGGATGTGTCCTCAGATGCACAAGCCGCCAGTCTGCTCAGCTTCTTGCTCTACCAGGAAGTCAGCGGGATGACCACATACGAGTTTTGAGGAGCACGATGTCACTAGGAGTCGCTAGAGCACAAACAGGCAATTAAGGCCATCTGGTCACCCGTTCCTCCTAAACAACCATCTGAACTTGGCCAGTAGAAACTCTGGAAAAACATTTGGCAACATTAGGGGCAACGGGGGTCCTAGCGGTTGGGGCAACCGACCAGCGTCTGGAGGGATCAATACACCTGTTGTCATTCCACGTCCACACCTCGGCAAGGTAGATGTGCTATTGTCTTAGCATCACAAATAGTTCTGATAGCATGATGACTTTTACACTGTGCTATTGGTTGCATCTGGTGCTATTTGTTGCATTTTTTAAATATAGTTTATCTCTGGTTTTTCCCCCTTCTTTCGCAATTCCGTATTCTCCAGTTAGGGCAGTGACTTTTAAACCACCTGCTTGGTCTCTCTCTCCCTGTTTTTCTCTCATCCAGCTCTGGTGAGCAATAAACCTCTGTTCTCTCCCATGAGCTTGGAGTCATGACCTGTCAGTCCATGGATTCTTCCTCTCCCTCTCTGATTATGTGCGACTGGATTACTAATACGTGTTAAAGATACATTACAGGATCTCATGAACACACAATACATATATATAATTAGTTATTTTAACATATCATAGTCATATATTGTGTATCACAAAGTGGATTCTTTTCATTTTATTCAGCAGGTCTTAAGATATAAAAGGGAAGTCCTTGAAAGCTTCCCTGTACATCAAAAATGTATGCATATTTTAGGACATTAACATACAGCTGTAAGATCTGCAATGATTTCTTTCGATAGGCAACATGCAATAGTGTCATTTATTTAATCAACTCACCACCTGGGTGGTTTAAAGCTAGCCTGGGCACATAACTGTTTGTGCTGTCTTGCCAAATCACAGCCATCCACAAACAACTGAACACATTCATCCCTCTGATAATGGTGACACAACTGAACTACTCGTCTTCCACTGACTAAATGAGATGACTCAATCTCAGCTTCCCCTTACAAAGAAAAAAGATATTGGGACAAATGAAAAATGTGTTTTATATTTCAAAACGCATTTCCATGCATTAAATGTATTTTGCATGAACATTTCTATTTGGTTTTAGGCACACCATTCAGATTGTATTTGGACATGTTAAAGAATGAGTATCTATACCGTAGCGGATGCCATATTGCTGGGAGCAATATGACATCCCCCCCCCCCCCCACACACACACACTAAGGCTGTTGACATGTTCATTACTACGAGGCAGTAGGAGGCAATGATTATAATGACGTCTCACAGTTTGACTCGTTAATTTAGTCACACTTTCATCTTGACAGTGTGATTACAACCTAACCTTCTCAGGATGCCTGCTGGGGGCCCATGGATTACATAAACACATTGGACTTCAAAAATCTGGAGGTTCTTGTCCCTCACAGTGAGAGTTTCACTGTAATTGAATGAATATTTCAGCTGTTTACAAAACAGTACAATATAATTAATTGTATAATTTGATAAAAGTAATTGCATCAATGAACACAGAGAGCTGAGACAAGGAAACATTTCCAAAACAGTTTTGTCGGTGAGTGCATTGTCAGCCTCTCCAGTACGTCTGTAGTCATCCTCTCCTGTACGTCTGTAGTCATCCTCTCCTGTACGTCTGTAGTCATCCTCTCCTGTGTCTGTAGTCAGCCTCTCCTGTGTCTGTAGTCAGCCTCTCTAGTACGTCTGTAGTCAGCTTCTCCTGTAGTCAGCCTCTCCTGTGTGTCTGTAGTCAGCCTCTCCTATACGTCTGTAGTCAGCCACTCCTATACGTCTGTAGTCAGCCTCTCCTGTACGTCTGTAGTCAGCATCTCCTGTACGTCTGTAGTCAGCCTCTCCTATACGTCTGTAGTCAGCCTCTCCTATACGTCTGTAGTCAGTCTCTCCTGTACGTTTGTAGTCAGCCTCTCCTATACGTCTGTAGTCAGCCTCTCCTATACGTCTGTAGTCAGTCTCTCCTGTACGTCTGTAGTCAGCCTCTCCTATACGTCTGTAGTCAACCTCTCCTATACGTCTGTAGTCAGCCTCTCCTATACGTCTGTAGTCAGCCTCTCTTATAAGTCTGTAGTCAGCCTCTCCTTTATGTCTGTAGTCAGCCTCTCCTATACGTCTGTAGTCAGCCTCTCCTATACGTCTGTAGTCAGCCTCTCCTTTATGCCTGTAGTCAGCCTCTCCTATACGTCTGTAGTCAGCCTCTCCTATACGTCTGTAGTCAGCCTCTCCTTTATGTCTGTAGTCAGCCTCTCCTATACGTCTGTAGTCAGCCTCTCCTATACGTCTGTAGTCAGCTCAGTCTTGTGGTGGTCATAGCCTGTGCAGTTGGTCAGCAGTTAAGCCTGTCTGAGCTACTCCGCCTGTCAGTGACACAAGCCTTGGCGAGCAGATGCCCACTAAATCCGTAACCCACCAACAAACATCACGCACCTTCATGCACACACACACACACACACACGTTTACTTAAGCTATCTAAATGGAAGACCACTTGATTGCCCTTAAAAAGTTATATTTGTATTAATCCTAATCCTAAACCTAACCCTTACTCTAACCTTAACATCAATAACCTAACCTTAACCCAACACTAACCTTAACCCAACACTAACCTTAACCCAACACTAACCTTAACCTAATAATAAGCTTAACCACTACCCTATATAATAACCCTAACCCCAAATGTGTCTTTAAATCTAGAACTAACCCCAAAAATAATACTAGCATTCCTAAAACGGGGACTGGAAAAACAGGCGTTTTTTCTCATTTGACCAGTTTGATGAGGTTTTTGTGTGTGATATATGGTTCACTCACAAACACACACACGTACACAAACAGCCTCCCACTGGTCAATCACGTGGTCTGTAGACTACAAAAAGGGATAAGCGGACTACTCACCCAGCTTACAAATCACACGCAACTCTGTTTGACCTGTCTTTCTCACTCTCACACACACACACACACACCTCTAATGACTCTTGTCCACTACTACAACCTATCATCTAGTTCATGCAGATGAAAGGAATTGCATGTCAGTAGCTAATGGCCAATAGCCCTCCGTTCCACAGTGATTAGCCCTATTCACCCCTTCTTTCCCTCCTCCTCCTCCTCCTCCCCCTCCCCCCTCCTCCTCCCCCTCCCCACCACACCAGCGTGACATTGTCTTACAGCTACATACACCTCTTCACATCCTGAGAGAGTTGCTTCCCGCAAACAACCGAAACGGCCTCGATCGCAAAAAACAACAACCTGTGGAGCCCTAAAGAGGTCCACACACACACACACACCCCCACTGAACTACGGGACCATTTGGGAGCAGCGTGTTTCTATCGAAGGCTAACGAGAACGCGTGTCCCGAGCGGAACGCGAGCGCCTCTTCTCATTCACCCCGTCGCAAAAGACTGGATCTGTGTCTCCCTAAGCTGACTCACAGAGGGGGACAGCAAGCCCTTACATGCTCCCTCTTCCTCCCTCCCCCTCTCAATCCCTCCGTCTCCTGACTTGGGTGGCCTTGAGAGCAACTGCTCTGAAGGAGGCCCGAGCTGTGGAACCACAGCTGCACCACTGGCAGTCCCTAGAAGTGGCTTGGAAGTATGGTCGATTCCACGCTAGTGGTTTACGCGCCAGGTCCTCAGTGAGACTTTTCAGGGGAAATTACTGTGTTTTGTTTAGTTTCAGTAACCACATTCCGCAGCTGTGGCTCCTGGGACATGGAACATTTCTCGAGCGTTTGTCGCGTCAGTTTAAAATGATGCCATCTTGCGTCGTAGCCTGTCGGGGGAAGTCTGACAGAGAACGACACGAGTTAACAGTGATGGGGGGGGGGGGGGGGGGGGGGGTCTGTTAGTAGCCTGGATAATTGTTTAATATGCGGAGGGAGTTGTAGAGAGGAAAGGAAATATACTGCAGTCCCGCGACAGCCAGATGTCATTTTTAAGAAACTGTTATGGGCCCCCCGACTGATGTTAAAGGCAGCTCGGCTGTCACGAACACGCACACAATTCCTACCCTTACAAGCCCACCGCACACACCACCACGAAAGAGTGAGCAGGCTATGTCTGACCAAGCTATGAGAGTGTCCCGCAAACATCCGTAAAAACACAAACCTCTCTGCCAGGCTGAGTAAAAGGCTTTTGTGCTGTACTTACACAGATGGTGAGCGCCCCAGCCCCCATTCTTCCAGGGAAATGTCCGCAGAAGCGAAGGATGAAGAAAAACTGCTATCCTCCCTCCTTCTCCTTTCTCCTCCACCCTTCTTGTCCCGGTTACACGCCTTTTGAACTCGGCCCGAGGCTGGGAAAGTCTTTGACCCAGACCGGCGCCATCCAAAAGTCCCCGTACAACAGCCAAGATAATCCGGGGAGCAGAGAAATGGTGAGGAAAGCCTCCAGTACACAGGAGAGTGTGCTTTACAACCCCCTGTTCTGATAGAGATTAGTGTTGTCTCCTCCTGTGCTGAAATCTGAGCCCTGCACTGTCATTGGCTGAGAGGTCGGGTCATGTGACTAAAGGACTAAAGGAAACTTTGAAAAGTTTGCCCTGTAGGATTTGGCTGTGAGTCAGAGCGGAGAATGGATGACAGCATGCTACTGCTAGGGAAGAAAGGGGAATTTGGATGCAAGTAAGCGTTTTGAAGTTAAACACCCTAGACGCACACATTAAGGCATTAGAAAAAAACACAGGCACGGTAATTTGTCAGTTCGCATTAGTATTACGGCAGTAAAGAAATATGTAAAACAAGGATTTTATATCTTACATTTGGAGAGGAAGCAACTACAACATGACACACGATCAAGTTACTTCAACACGGTGACAGTTTAATACAGAACCTGGGCAAACAGGAAGTAGCGTCAGACCTGTGAAAACAATCACTTGTAGAGGGGTCTACATATACACAATAAAATCCTTACGGAGTAAGACTAAACCTGAAATGTCAAAGGTTAAAGGAAAAGTGGCCCCTAACAGGAACTGCTAATTTTATCCCGAACCCCTGTTGTAATAGTTTTGAGGGTTGATTTTTTTGAGGGGGGGTCAGTTCTTCTAATGGTTCTGTAAGGAACCATTAGAAGGAGGTTTTTTGAAAGAACATTGTTACAGTGGTTGTACCGCAGTTTCAATCAAGAACCCTTAAAGGATTCACCAATATTTTGTAATTTTTTTTGGTGTAGATCTGTGGTCAGAGTGCAATTCTGACCCACACTACCTAAAATCAACACAGTTCTCAGGTCAGTGATTTTCGCCTTAGTTTCTGGACTTCTCATAGTTGAACCTCTTTATGTTGTCGTGGATCCAGTCGTTGAAGGAGGACACTCGGGTGAAGACCGAGGGCTTCTTGTCCTTAATACAGCCGAAGGGGCCGAAGCTAACGATTCCGTGCACCTCCCAAGGGTCAGAGGCCGAGGGTTGGCAGACGAAGGGTCCCCCGGAGTCCCCCTGGAGAGGAAAAAGGTTCCGGAAGAAAACAGTTGATTCTATTACTTTTATTATTATAAATTACTCATATAAAAACTGTTGTCTGGAACATAACTACTGAAAATTTTTCGCCAACGTTTAACTGATTATGGTTGTCATATTAACCCTATAAATTACAGTTCACCCCCCACATATACCCCAATCAGCCAAAACAGTAGCCTTTTAGACCAGGCCGCGCTAGAAGAGATTCTGAGGCATTACCTCGCAAGACCAAATCACCACAAAACCACTGTAGAGGCGCACAAATCAGAAACAAGTGCAAGTGGTTGGCCCTGTAGCACGCGAGCTGTCCAAAGACCTTTCCAGCATAGAGACCCCATTGTGACAACCCGTGGTGTCAGTTCCCATGCCCTCTAGGATCGGTCCCATCAACGTCGCCGCGGTCGCCGCACTCGGCATTTACAAGGCTGACTGACTACTGACAAACAATGACGTGTTGTTGCGTAACCCCTCCCAATTAGGAGAACCCCTTGAACCGTGATTCCATTACGCAACACAGTGACGTGGCCCAGCCCTCTTTGGGTTAATTAATCCTACCAGGCCACACCCCCCTTTACCCCCCGACCCAAACGAAGGACACCGCCTAGACACCACCTGGGGTCAACGATCCGTCTTCTAGCCCAAAACCAGGCAGCGTGACTGGGTGGTGGGTCGGCGTCTTACCTGGCAGGCTGACTTGAGTTCGTCTGGGGCCTCGTAGCCACCACAGATCATGGAGGGCCTCAGGGAATCCCACCAGTAGGCCGGCTTACTGCAGGTGGAGAAGGGGACGATGGGCAGGGCGGCCTGGTTCAACTTCTGAGATACGACCGGGAAGAGGTTGCCTAGCAATGGGAGGAGAGGGAAGGGGTTAGGCTTAGGTAGATGTCTACATATCGTAGATGTTTCGTCGCACATCCCGGGTAAAAAAACACAACGATTCACTTGGTACGCGATGCGCGTCGGGCGAAGATTTGGGGCTTCTTATCACACCGGTCGCTCAGCTGTGAAGCCTTTTGCTGTTTGCCTGCATTCAGGTCTTAGAGGAGAGCACAGACCCCGGCCAACAACCGGCACCAGGCTTGCGTCAGCCCAATTTGTGGGACTTAAATAAGGAGAGGGCGGACCTCAACGAGAGAGAACGACCCTGTCCGACATCCACATATTCACCCCCGGTGGTACCGAGACAACTTCATATTCACCCCCCCCCCCTATCCCACCTTTCTCGTCGCCCCAGCCTGTGACGTAGCAGTGTTTCCCAGCGGGCATCAGAGCTCCAGGGGCCGGCAGACACACGGGACTGGTCTCCCTGGTCATGGTGACTGGGGTGCTCAGGTGCACCAGCGCAATGTCATTAGAGATGTCTGTCTTGTCCTGCTCGTACACAAAGCCCTTGTGTCTCACGATGCCGTCCACCTGTGGCAAAAATACATTTAAAGTGCATTAAATGATTGTAACAATTTGCAGTTAATCCCCCCCAAAAAATTACAAAAATTATAATGCAGAAATTATAAATGCTATATGTTTCAATGAAACGAGAAGGCACTAGGGTCAACACAAACTGCTGAGATAACTCATTGCGTTCATAAACTGGTTAACAATGCATTTAGACAATCTTGGCCAATCAGCATTCAGGATTTGAACCACGTGGTTTGTAACAAATGCACACTATGTACCTTGTAACAGGCCTCGTGTGAAGGGATGTCCTTGGACGAGTTCATGTGGTGTTTGCCCAGACACACACGCCAAAAGGTGGGGTTCCCAAGAGGCCTGGAAGGAGGGGGACAGGGTGGGGCCATTTTTGTGAAGCTCAGAATATAGAGAGAGTTGTTATTACTAGTGTTAATGATAGGTAACATCTTTGGAGCTGTATGTGTGCGTTCGTGCGTTAGTGTCTTTACGCCATAAAACAGTGAGCAGCCGTGAGAACCCATTCCTCGTGGATCAGAGAGCCTCCACAACCATGCATGTAAGGTATAGGACTGAACGGACTCGCCTGTAAAGAGATTCAGAAACACACACACACACACACAGACAAATGAACAACCGCATTTGGCCTCACACGCAAGCGCGCACACATACACACAAACCTCACCTGCATGGAAGCCTGCCAGGGCCAGGAGTGGGGCACGGCCTCTACCCCATTGACCACCCTCAGCGTGGCGTTACTAGGGAGCACAGCGGGGCTTCCACATGTCCCAGGCCAGCCTACAGCAATGACAGACACTTCCACTCTCAGCAAATGAAAGACTTACGTTTAACTCTCAGCACCAACAAGAGTGCTTTCCAGGCGCCACTTAACCGAAGTCGGGCTGAGCTGGCCAGGCTTCAAGCCGTCATTAAGCTAGCAATCCTCTGTAGTAAACATATCAGTTGTCCGGATTAACTTCCAATTTAGTGAATGTAAAAGTAGCCTCCTGCTACTGATCCTAGGTCAGATATTTCTATTCCCCCTAATTGGCTAATGCTAGGTTTCAGGACGCCAAGAACTTACTGACGGTGATGTTGTCCCACGGGTTAGCGGGGGCGGGAGGCAGAGTGGGGAAAACGTTGGGATCGGTGGTCCAGTAAGCGCGGAAACCCTTCTCCGCTTTGGCTTTGTTGCTGACAAAACGGACTACAGCAGTGTCGCCGGCGACCGTAACCGCTGGGGGCGGGGCGAAGCCGCAGAAGCGGCCTGCATGGGTGATCAATCACAGATAATCAATGTCATTGAAGTAACACATTTTATTCATCACATGCAAACTTTATAAAAGCCTTATGTGCACAAAGTTACTACGCCAAAGTTTCCCATGGTTTTATCAGTATGGTACCGACCTCGTGAGGTCAAGCCTGTTCCTCCGTAGACCTCCACATAGTCCAGACACTGCCCCAGGCGGTTCTGAGCCTGCACCTCGAAATGGGTGAACACCACGTGGATGCTCACGGCCGAGGGCACGGAGATATGCCAAGTACACGCCGTCTGGTCCGGGTAGTGGTCGGGCCAGTTAGGGGACGTGAGTTCTCCCTGCTCACGGGTGAAATGACCTCCGCACGGAGCTGCGTGGGAGTGGAGGGAGAAGGGAGGAGTGGAGGGAGAACGGAGGAGTGGTGAAAGTGAGAGTGCCGCGTAGGGATTTTATTCTTATACTGAAAGGTATTTGTGCGAACCCTAATACACTTTAGGCATTTTGGTGAAAGCTAGAGTTGGTTCAGACAGTGCATGTGCAACGGAGAGTGGTCTGGACCATCCTGGACCACCCACGGCAACCAGGAGAAGAATCTTAACAGGCAGCACATGCAGAGACTCTAAACCCATTGGGATGTGAAATGTGTAATATGTGCTAGCCATCTGGTCTTGGTCAGTACCTGTGCTGCAACATTTAGAATTTTTGGCAGATGACCAATGGCTTTTTCAGGCAGACCTGACAGGACAGCATCACTGTGGTATGGCCTGCTAGCAATAAAATAATGGATTCATCTCTCATTGTCATCCTGAGATGTATATAGGCACATCTTTGAGATGTTCCTCAGGTGGTAAAAAAAACTGCTTTGGTCAAATTCCTAATGTGTGATTAAATTTAGCTCAGAAGCAAAAAGAGGACTGAGGTTTTTCTTCTGGTGCCTTGCCAGTCTATGCATTAAAATGTGTGGTAAAAACGTCTCTCTGGGGTTCAGCTCAGTCTTGTTCTAGTTTATTCAAAGGATGTTTTGAGCCATTTAAGTATTTACATCCATAATACAGTTAAAGAAGTTAATAATTTGGGCTAATATTTTCAATAAAGTTAATGTTAAAAAAAGCCATGGTACCTTTTCCCTTCCTCCCAGGCCCACTCACCATCAATGGGGTCCACAGCCTTCCAGGAGGCCTTGAATCCAGTGTCCACTACCTTGTTGTTGGATGTGAAGTAGAGGCTCAGTCTGTCTCCGATACTCACCAGGTCCCGAGGAGGCGTGTGGCTACAGTAGGTACCTAAGAGGAGACATGAGAGGTCATAAGGCAAAATATGGAGGTTATAAAGGTACAGGTCATGAAATACGTGGAGGTTATAAAGGTAGGAGTCATAAGGAGACATATGAAGGTTATAAAGATATGGATCATAAGGAGATACATGGAGGTTATAAAGGTAGGAGTCATAAGATGACATATGGAGGTCATAAAAGTATGGGTCATAAGGAGATGCGTGGAGGTTATAAAGGTAGGAGTAATAAGGCGACATATGGAGGTTATAAAGTTACAGGTCATAAGGAGATACGTGGAGGTTATAAAGGTAGGAGTCATGAGGTGACATATGGAGGTCATAAAAGTATGGGTCATAAGGAGATGCGTGGAGGTTATAAAGGTAGGAGTCATGAGGAAACATATGTAGGTTTTAAAGGTAGATGTCTTGAGGTGACATAGGGATGTTATAACAGTACAGGTCATAAGCAATCATATTGAAAGAGAATCACACTGAGGATAGTGAGTGGAGAGAGACCCTGTCAAGTATAGAGAATTATCAGATACAAGAATGCCCTGCATATGAATTGACACTACCCCTCCAGTACATACACAAACACCAAATATAACATACGTCAGAATTACCTAGGCTGTCCAAACTGTCATTGATTGTGACCTTGTCGTTGAGGCAGAACTGAGTGTCCTCCAGGGAGAAGTTGTGGAAGTGCAGGTGGACCAGTTTGCCTTCGGGCACCTTGATATGCCACTGACAGCGGCCACCATTACTATAGCTGCCTGGGTAATGCATGCTCGATAACTCGCCACTAGTTCCAGTTATGTCCTTTGGCCCACCACAGCCCGATGCTGCAGAGGGAGTGAGAGAAGAGGGAGGTGACAGCGGGTTAGAGATGGGACAGAGAGAAAGACAAGAGGTATGGAATTTGTGGAAGTGTTGAGGGGTGATGAGGGAAGTGAAATGAAAGAGAGTAAGGGGTACAAAACAAATCTACTCCAAATGCCACAATATCCACAAAAAGATTGACATTTTAAACTGGTTTGGACCGGTTTTTTGGAACCACTTTGTAGTCATTACTCACTGTGCTGGTTGTACATGTGCCTGCGGAGGGTGTCCTCCATCCAGGGTATGTAGGCTGAGGTGCGCGTGAACACACTGGGCTTCTTGTCCACGATGCAGCCGATGGGACCGAAGCTGGTGATCCCATGAACCTCCCAGGGAGAAGTGGGAGCATCCCGGCACACGAGGGGCCCGCCCGAATCCCCCTGTGTCACATGACGAGGGTCAGTAGCACGTCATATTGATGACATTGTCAACACGCCAGGAAAACATGGAGAGAAAGAAAATGATGCAGTCAAATTAAATTAATCAGAGTGTTTTGTTTTAAAACCATGTAATCACCTCATAGGTGTGGATGCAATTTTTCCTACATTATATATTTTCTGAAAGCACTTTCGGTAATATCAGTGATGTATTGCCTGTAGCTGACCTGACAGACAGACTTGAGCTGGTCAGGCAAAGTGTAGCCCATGCAGATCATTGAGGTCTTGACCTGGAACCACCAGAAGTCCATCCTCTTACAGGTGTTGAAAGGCACAACCGGCAGGGCCACCTGGTTCAGGGCCTCAGCCACTTTGGGGTTCATGGAATCGCCTGATTAGAAAAGACAGGTAGAGGGAATTGTTTGGGCCTCCTCTACTTTTGGCATTCTTGAAAAAAAAAAAAAGAATGACCAAATTTGTTGTCAGCTAGATAGTGCTATGAATTTTTTTTTGCCAAACAAATTATTACTGAAGGCTTTTTATTTTCTTGAAAACAATGTAGGGTCAGGTTGCAGAATGATCAGTGAGAAACGTTAAGAGGTGTAACTTCTATTGTTGACCAGCAGGGGGGGTCCTAGCACCAGTAGAACTGAAACCATCTTGGTAGTGCAGAAATGGGAAGAAGTCGTTCAACTTGTATTTAAACTGTATGCTTGTTTACTTCACTTTCAGTAGAGAAAATAAAAAGTAAAGTGAAGTAAAAAAGTAAAAAGGGCATTATAAAATCTGACTGAATGATCACGTCACATGTCAGTTCTGCCCTACTTTACTTGAACATTTAGTCCGGACCGACACCTGACCTTCTCACGGTCGTCACCCTGACCCCTATATGACAGGGTCCACTGGGCTCTACAACCCCTCACCGGTTTCGTCGCCCCAGCCGGTGGCATAACACTTCTTCCCCCCCTCCAGGACTTCCTCCGCGGAGGGCAGGCAGGCGTAGGAGACATGATCGCCGGGGGTCACTTCCCCATCCAGCCTCACGAGAGCGATGTCAAACTCGACCGTGGGCACCGTGGGGTATTTGAATCCCTCGTGTCGGAAGATGGCCGCCACGCCGAGGCACCGCTCCGTGTCCTCGGCGAACGTCAGGTTGTGTTTGCCCAGGCACATCTTCCAGCGCCGCAGTTCGTCGGCGTACCTGGGGGGGACGACGATAACGACGAGGGGTCAAAGGTCACACACCAATACATGGGGTCGCGGAACGGGACGCTCGCGTGTCCTCCATTCCTTTGTTTCACTCACCGTATGAAGCAATGAGCGGCTGTCACGACCCAGTTCTTATGGATGAGGGTTCCTCCGCAAGTGTGGAAGAACACAGGCTTCTCCTGGCTGCTAGGCCAAACCTGGGACGGGGAAACATCTGCATTTAAAGGGACGGTTCACCAGAATAGCAGCCGAAATAGGGCCACGGGTCACGTTGTGTTCTAGACTACAGTGGATGTAAAAAGTCTACACAGCCCTGTTAAAATGCCAGGTTCTTGTGATGTGAAAGAATGAGACAAAAGGGAAATCATGTCAGAGCCTTTTCCTCCTTTAATGTGACCTATAACATGAACAATTCAATTGAAAAACTAACTGAAATCTTTGTTTTTCTCTTTGTCTCATTCTTTTACATCACAAGAACCTGGCATTATAACAGGGGTGTGTGGACTTTTTATATCCACTGTAACTCTCCAGCGTCAAAACGTGGTTTGACAAACAGTAATTTATTCATTTGGGTGAAGTTAGGAGACAACGCCCACACACGCACGCACACAAACACAAACACAGTTACGACATAGCCACAGATATAATCACAGTCATTTGAAATCATGATGAGGATGGTCTGAAGGGATTCATCTCATTTAACTTCATTAGCTGTGTGTGTTTGTGTGTAATCTGTGTGCGAGGCAGTCGGCAGCCTCGGATTGGCTGTGTAACCAGCTTTATTTATCATGAGCTAAATAAGCCATCATAACAGAGACTTGTTGGAGGCTTGCCCCCGGGACAAGTGCAGCCACAACCTGATAAGAGTCCATATTGGAACCTACTGCAAGGATTACCTACTGAGATAAGACAGTAAATGAAAACTATTTTGGCACATTTGAGGTATTCCCCGCCGGATCAACGTCATAAGGGCATTTTAAAATGTGATTCCACAGTAAGTGTGTGGCCCTAATCTGGCCCTAAGGGACGGCCGTTGTTTTTCTTTCCCAGGCAGGGGCTTCCTCACCTGCATGGACACCTGCCAGGGCCATGAGTGGGGCTTGGCTGGCTCTCCGTTGACAATGCGAGTGTGGAGGACCGGGGGGACGGCGGGTTTGCCACACGTGGCAGGCCACTCTGGGTGAAAGAACCGAGTCATTTTTTATCAGCGCACACAACACCATGCATTAATATTAACACATCCTTAAAACATCATTGTACGACATAATACGATACATTATACATTATAAAGCTCAGCGTCTGTGTGTCTCTGTTCGTTTTCTTTTTATCTGGTTTTATAGCTGGCGGAGTGTTCCACGCGGTCATGGCTCTCTTTAGTGCTGTGCGCCTCCTGACCTCCGTACTTGACTCTGGGACTCGTGTCTTGCGCGGTGTCCTTCAACCCACAGACACCTCTGACAAACGCCAGCAGTGGTGCTTGTCAATCTCTCGTCCACTCGGAGCCAGTAGATGTTAGACATGCGTCAAACATGGTCTGTACGAGGGCTACACGCGATGTTCTGTACTGGACCAACAAAACCTTTTTTGCTCTCCTGTCTCCTCCGCGCAACCAGTAACGAATCGGGCAGAGGACGACACGCAGCCCGACCGCTGTGCTAAAGGGCACTTCAGACTGCACTGTTTTCACAGTTCCGCCGAAATGGAGCCACATGAATCAGCAGAAATGAAGTTAGTATTCTGCGGCGCTCTTCAGGGACCTGAAGCGGTTTAGGAAGCGGTAATATGGCCTGTTTATGTTTGCTTAGTAGGACGTTCGGGAGACGGAGGCAACATGGTAACACTTCAAATCCAATTCACACTTACCAGCAACGTGTTGCTTGGTCCTCAGCTGAAGGGATTTTCGGCCTTAAAGAACCGGCCTCTCCGTGAACGCCCAACAGTTTTCAGTGAGAGAAGACTGTGTGTTCTCTTTCTCTTATGCCCTCATTGTTACCAGGTACAATAACCTGGGGGCAATTAGGCTTAACCGCGCCACGTAGGGGCGACAGAACAACTGATTTTTCACCAGCTCAGGATTGAATCCAGCCTGATGTTTTAACAGCCAGGCTGCCGTCCCGTCACCTACCGACCTCGATGTCATCCCAGGGGTTGGGCTGTGCCGGGGGCTCCGTGGGCGGGGGCAACGCGGTGTCCGTGGTCCAGTAAGCTCTGAAGCCTTTAGCCTCCGCGAAGGAGTCGGCATGGAAACGCACCACCAGCCGGTTGCCCTTGGTCTTGACGTCGGCTGGGAGTTTGGCGCCGCACCATGGGCCTGGTCAGGGATGAGGAATGAGAAAAAAGTCTGTTAGAAGTCAGCGGAACTGTTTCTGGAACAGTGCTTCTGCTTTGACCTCGCCCTGTTTTAGAACTGGTCCCATTCTAAATGTTTTCAAACGTAAAAATTCGTCACATCCTGAACTCTGGTAAGCCTCGAAAACACACCATGCCTGGTAGTCTCCGCGGCGTCATTCTGGATGTCATACGCCGCTACGTTGTCCAAGCACTTGGAGGTGAAAATGTCCTCGCCCTCCACATCGAAATGGGTGAACGACAAGGTGATTGTCTTCCCTTTTGGCGCCTCCACGCTCCACAGGCACTCGCTGGCCGCGTTGTAGTTCATAGGCCAGTTCTGGGACTTGATCACCCCTACTTCCTCACGGGACACCCCGCCGCAACCCTGAATGTCTTAAGGGAGGAGGGGGTGAGGGTTAGGATAGTGTGTGGGATACGCTGGGGCGTGTGGGCGCGTGAGGACAGTGGGAGGACAGGAGTGGAACTGATTAACGTAGATGAGCTACGGCCGGCTGAAGGTTTGGCAGGGAGCGGAGTCGATCTTTTTCTGAGGCGTAAGCACAGTGTGTCACAGTGATGTACAGCAACCGTAGCCTCACGCAATACATTCTACTGTAAGCGGTCGACCAGAGGCAGACGCGTCGCCCCCCCGTTTAATGGGGAGGTGGAGAGTGTTTGTCTGCGTGGGAGCAGAGCAGAAAATGTGTGCGAATCCGCTGCCCTCGTAGGTGTTGACACATCCATAGAAACAGGCGTAGATTACATGGCACAATGTCAAGGGAAGACAGAAAATGCTAAACGCTAGAAACACAGGTATGGCGTCAGAGTGATTGACTGCCCCCCCCCCCAAACAAAAACGTGATTAATCTTCTTGACCTCACCCCGTTTCCCGGCCGTCACCTCTAGCCCCCTCTGTTTGTTTTCTCACCACGCCGACACCTATCGGCCCTCCCCGCCGCGCGACAACGTTAATGTCATAAATACACGGCCTTGTCCGCTGAACGCCATCGAGGGTTGGGCCATGGACTAGCAGAGGGGCTGTGGA
Organism: Esox lucius; assembly: GCF_011004845.1. NCBI lineage: Eukaryota > Metazoa > Chordata > Actinopteri > Esociformes > Esocidae > Esox > Esox lucius. Next base: position 13,968,026 of record NC_047593.1, read on the forward strand.
GATATAGCATTTCTGAAAGGCGCTGGTGCGTGAGTGTCTGTCTGCCTCTTTACTGGTGTTTGTGTATCTGCGCGTGTCCTTATGTGAGCGTGTGCACGCTGGCACTTGCTTTTGTGTGTGTGTGTGTGTGTGTGTGTGTGCGGTCGTCTGAGATTCTGGGCTTTTTACCAGCGATGTCCTCAGGATACACAGCTTCCCACTTGGCGGAGAAGCCTCGGTCGGAGAGGCGCGAGTCGGACAGGAAACTCAGACTCATCTTGTTATTTACACTGACCACCACAGGGGGAAGGACATAGCCACAATGTGTCCCTGGGAACGGGAAATGAGGAGTAATGGATTGCAGGAGAGATAGAAATACAGAGGGAGTGAAAAATAGAGATGTATTACACATTACTAAGGCAAAAACATAAGAGTAGTAATTAGACACGCCACAAACATGCTAATCTGTTGGACATTTTAATGCATGTTGAGTAACGAACGAGGAATCAGTAAACATTCCACAGACATTATAGAGAACTGTGAGATTTCCCATGAGAAATAGCCTCTCTCATCCATAAATGACATCACGTAAGTCATGTCAATGTAATTCTGAAATAACAGACAAAGCAAGACATTATTTTCTCACCAAAGGGTGAAAAGTCGTGGAAAACATACACTTTCATGTCTTTACTATGTTTTAAAAAACCATTTTGGAGGAGATTAGAGTCCTGAAATAACAGCAGAGATCTTACCCATCATCTAAAAAATACATGTTTGAGACCAAGTAATGATTCCTTCCGGAAACTATATTTTGTTTACAACCATATTCAGCATACTGCCGCCATCCTCAACCTAGTTAATGGAAGAGTCTTCATTTATATTCCCCTTCCGTTTGTGTGGCTGGCTGGTGTGTTCCTGTGTTATGGGGGCTGTCAAGGGGAAACCATGGCCTCCTGCTACTCCCCAGCAGGAGGTCACACTACTTCTGACAGTTAGGGCGCCTACTCTGGTCAAGAAACTGCATCCTGTCACACACACACACTTGAAACACACACCAAGGTCAATTAAAGACAGTGAAAAATCTATACCGCCAAGACCTTGACTTTAGCCTGAAGACTAAATAATATTGTGTAGATGGAATATGTTGAATAATATTGCGTAGGTGGAATAATATAGTGTAGGTGAATCCTATTGTCTGGGTTGATTAATGTCTAGGGTGAACATTAAGATCTGGAAGCTGATCCCAGCGGAAAGCAGGAATCCAAGCATTTAGAGCAATAGTACCCCGACTGAGAGGTTGCTGGTTTGAAACCTTTAGCAAAGCACTAAACACTAATTGCTCCTTTAAGTGTGAATTCCATGCGCTTCATCACTTAAACAACTTCCAACGTGATTTTATTTTCAACACCAATTGTATGTTTTCGCCCCAAACCCTGAGCTGAACCCTGAGGAAATCGCATTTTCCTTTGACCTGCCAAAAAACCTTGGATACCTTGTCAGGTTTTACTGGATGTGCAGGACCATGTTGTCACCACATGTATACACACACACACACATACCACGATCGCACACAGATCACACCAACAAGCCACAAGTATTGTTCTGTCCACTTACCGTCAGTGCCGGAGACCAAAACCATGAGCCAGACTCCAGCTCTCTGATGTGAATAATAAGGAGTGGTAATTCACGGTTTGATCTCCGGGGAGAGATCCTAATCAACAGCTTCATAGCCCAGAGGAGATGAGAGACACGGGCTCTGACACACTCTAGATTGTGCCAGCCTACAGTAGCCTAGGAGTTAGGAGACTGTCCCATGTATTGGTTTCAAGCAACGTGACTCATCCTATGGAGGGGATGCTCATGCATTTATTATTGCCCCGCGGCGCATTTCATTTGCTCTGTGCGTGTCTCCCTCTGTCTGCAAACAGCTGGTTCGGGAAATGGAAGGGAGATCCGGTTATGGCACCCGGGGCCCTCTTGGCGCCATTTTGTTCTGTTTGCGTAGTGATTGTTGTCGGCTGTCGGAGAAGACCCAGGGCTACACTGACACTCACTAAACAGCAACCGTTTGTACTCTTGCACCATGTAGGCATTTGGATGCCTGTAATAACACCAGATGCACTTTGGAAGGGGCGGACCTTACCGAGCGCCTGGAGGGTATCGGAGACGAGGAGTCGGTCGCCTCCGCAACGGCCCGCCTCCCCCGCGACGGACATGTCCGTGACGCGCAGTTTGACCAGAAAGCCTTCCGGAGCTGTGATGTTCCAGGAGCAGCGAAGACCTCCGGGATATGACTCCGGGTATCCCGGAGAACGGATCTCCCCTTTACGGCCAAACAGCGTTGCCATACCACCGCAGCCGGAGTCTTGAACGGAGAGAAACAACGCGGGGGATAGTGATTCATGGACAAGGATTAGGACTAGAGGGAACTCCTTTATGCAAGCACACAGTAAACTCAGCCCCAGGCGGAGGTTAAGAACGAGATTACACACGCCAGAGTTTAGCTAGCCTCTAGACACAGTCACTGGTATTATTGAGGCTGACATTTATCACCATTGTGTGAGTATTCCAGCTGATTGATGCTGATCGTTACTACATAGCCAGGGATTTACACATCTTAGACCCAAACAGCACTCCATTCACATTGGGGTTGTGGTCAAAAGTGCTGTGCTCTGAAGGGAATAGGATGTCCTTTGGGAGGTTACGACTGCTAATGCGCTTCAGCGTGGTTGTCTCTAAGGAAATCAATCATTCTATTTATAAAAGAAAAAACATTTCAACTAACATTTCTGGGTTCATTGCCATCAATAATGTTACTGAAGCAAGACACCGAATTCCAATCAATTATGTTACATAGAGCGGACACTTTTCAAGTGGAGTCAAGAGCTAAATGACTAAGATGTGAAAGATCAGACCAAAGGCAGGTTGGCTACCAGCAGGAAGTCAATATTATTTCAACTGTGGAGAATATAGACCTCCATAAAAACTCCAAGCAATTGGAAAACTGGCTAATAAATACAGAAATCCCTCCAAAGAAATACAATTCCTAGAAGGGGAATTCTATTTTGACCCTGTTGTACACTTACTGCTGGTTACAGCTGTTGTCATTGGCTTCGTGGTCGTTGGCCTTGCGGTTGGTTTGATCGTGGTCGAAAGTAGGCCGGTCTTAGTGTACGTGGCATTGAAGCCCTTGGAGGTCAGAGTGCTGTCGGTTTTGAAACGCACCACCATCGTGTTGCCACTGGAATCCACTCTGCCTGGATTCTTCCCACCACAGAATCGACCTATGGGCCCCGATAACAGTTCAGTTCAGAAACCCAGAACTACTCCAGTTTATGGTTGACAGAAGCAAAACAATGACTTACAAGATACATCTAAGATTAGATCTCCATAAGTATCCTAAAATATGTGAATGAATAGTTATACTAATTGCTTTTTTGCCCATGCCATCCAGATATGGTAACTACTTTTATTGTTCCACATCAACTTGTAATAGACTTCATATTTTATTCATACAGCCTGTTATAAATTAGTAGTGTTCCATACATATACAAAAATAGTTGTTTTGAAACCCCAAAGCCAGCTAATTTTAGCTGTCATAATGCCCCTGTTGGATGTCAAATAAGATCCAATACCTTCCGAAACAAGCTTACTAAAAAATTATAAGACTCCTGAATATTTCAGTGTGATGTTGGATGACTGAACAAGTGGAATTTGTTGTGACAGTCCCGCAGTTTTCAAAAAAGGAATAGCTCAGAGTCCACTATATGATTATATAATCAGGGTATTTTGACATTTTAGGAGACTCGTGTCACAGCGTCCACCCTGGACTGCTAGGCACGACTGTGTCCACCTAATGATCCGAACCAGACAAATGGGACGGCGTGTTACGGGACATCTCACCCAACGTGGCGGAGCCAGTTCTGTGACCGTCATAAACAAGGACGTAGTCTCTACAGGCCTCCGGGACAAGGTCGAAGGTGATGAATGTCAGTCGGATCTTCTCCCCCTCTGGTACGGTGATCCTCCACTGTGGAATTCCATCCAACTCATGTCACTAAAACCATTATATTTAACCAATCAGGCATTATAACATGGTTATAGCTGTTCTTAGGCTTGATGCATCGCTGGGTTCCTGGACACGGCTCTTAGCCGCGTTATATTGGCAATACACCACCAACCCTTGGGATGTCACATTGGTATTATAAACTGCTTACCAATGCAATTGTAGAGGTAAAAATAATGTGACGGCACAACTGCGGTATACAGTCTAATATAACATGGCTTTCAGCCAATCAGAAGTCAGGATTAAATCCATACAAAAGAGATCCATTGGTATGGTCAATCTTACCATGCGTACTAACATAAGTCAAACATACCTTCGAGTGTATTTCTATTCCAAAGCAGAGGCTTTCTAAATGAGGCACAACATCAAGATAACAAATGGAGATTACATTTACTTGAAATGTCTAGAATGGGCAAAAAATAAAGAATAGAAACCAGTAGATTAATGCGCTCTATCTTGAATTTCTGTCTGCAACCAATATACACAGAACATAATTCTTTCCATCCACCTCTTGATTATATCTCTCTCCCTGTACTCGGGGGGTGTCCGGGACGCCGACCGTACTCCTCCCAAGGCAGGACGTTGACAAGTCCTTAATAAAAAAAACGGATTCAGTTTCTCCCCGGCTGTGGCTGTTTGGAAGGCGTCCCGCGAACAACAGCCGAGCCAAGAGGGACAGCGGGACGAGTCAGTGAGATAATGCACAGCCAGACAGCACCAAGGAGCCACGCGCCCCTACGGAAGTAGCGCCTTGTGGTGAGGACAGGGTGCCGTTCGGGAAGCGGGCCAAGGCTCTAATGGAAAAGACTCGAGTCACAGCGCTCAGCCGTGCTCTCGGCCCGCCGCGATACGGTCGGCTCACTACTCAGAGGGTGGTCACCGTAAACCTTCTTCTCAGACGGTGACGGGAGCCTGGCCTCTCCACTTCCAGAAGCATCTGGTCTCCCATCCAGGGACCAATTGGCTCCAGAGGTCAGCCAGGCGTGGGCTGCAGGGTGCTCTGCTTCTGACTGACTGGTTATAGAATTTAGCACTTTATCAGGATGGCTACTGCAGCAATGGCTAACTCACGCGGGATCCAAGCATAAATCAAAACACACCAAAAACAAAACATGTACTAACATGTACACAATAACGTACGCAATAACGTAAGCAACACAATAGATAGGGTCTATGTGTCTCCTCGCAGAAGAGTGTAGATTGGGTGTCGCTGTCTCCCCTCATAAAGAGGTGGATGGAAAGGACCGGCGGTCCTCTGAACACGGTGACCGAGGTCAAGGTCCGGGAGCGAGCGATGTAGCCGATTCAAGTGCTACCGGCACTGCTGACTAGTTGTTCCAACCGCCCTGCAGTGGCGCAGTACCGCGTGTATGGTAGAGTCAGTTTGGTGCCATGGTTGCCAAGACTTGTAGAGATCATCAGTGTGTGTTTGTGTGTGTGTGTGTGTGTGTACCTGGTAGAGAGCCCCGTTCTCATAGTTCTGCCCTGGGAACCCAGGGGTCAGTAGAACCCCGTGGTCACCTTGGAGATAGCCACCGGCTCCGGTTATTTCTGGAAGCAGGAAGAATAGAGGGAGAGAGGGAGGTTACACAGGCTGCACAGACGGAAACCTCAAGGTTACATAGCCTTCATCGATCCCCCTCGCTCTCCCTGCCTGTGTGTCTCCTCTGCTCTGGCGCTCCAATCTCTTTCTCTAACATGCTTCCTCTCTCTCGCCATCCCGTCACAGTGTGTAACCAATCAAATGGAACAATTATGGAGCAAGTTGTCACTGGATTTGCCTACTGTTGATTGACCAAGTGGTCTCCTTTTCTTTTAGCTTAGGCCACTTGGCCACCCAGTACCAACAATGATTTGGCGGTGGTGTGATTTTACCTGGTGCCCTCTCCGGCGCCACTGCTTGGTACCTGGCTTTGAATCCCTTGTCTGTGTTGCGGTCATTGGTGTTGAAGAACGCCAACATGGAGTTTCCCAACGACACTATGGGCCTGGGTTTATGTGGTCCACACAACCTCCCTGCGGAACCACACAGATGAGGAGAGAGAGAGAGGCTGAAACCCGGTGGTGGGGTCCATCAAAATCAACCGGCCGATTCCCTGGCTACCCAAATGTCACCCAAACGCCCAAAATGGAAGGCGTCTCGGACAGGAATCTGTAGCGGAGCGTGGTGCAGCAGGAGATTCTCCGTTCGAGTCGTTTGACAAAGCACAGTGGATTTAAAGTAATTTCCAGTAATATTGAACGTTGACGCTTAACCAGGACAGTGGACAGAGCTGAGGTGAGTCTCTCTGGGTTCTGACTGCAGTGTTCGGTGTAATCAGTGGAAAGCCCAGCCAGGCAAGTTGGCTGAGGACAGCATGGATTGTCCAATTTGGGCAGGACATCAAAGCTCAATCCCCTTATAGCACTGGAGTGTGGACAGTTTTCTGGAGCTAGGGCTTTCTGTGTGTGTGTGTGTGTGTGTGTTTGAAGCCATGGGGCAGAGGAGTTGAAGAGCCTGAGGACATTTTGCACAAACGCTGCAGGGTTTGTTGTCTATGATTTCAGTTCAAATGGAGGCTGTGGCCTTTACATCCTGCAATCACAAACCGTATGGACAGGAGAGACAGAGAGAAACAGAGAGAAACAGAGGCAGGGAGGCGGCCAGAGAGAGTGAGACATAAACACAGAGAAAAATAGAAGGAGAGAGAGAGAGGGTGGGTATGCTCATTTGCCCAAGAGCACACAGCATCACCCACATGTTCTGCTTGCCTGTATCCTACTATCTACATGAGTGAATGAGCCAGTAATAAAAAGCAATGCAAAGAGCGGAAACCTTTGTCAGGTGAGCCGGGTTTGATCATCTCAAGGATAAAGGGGAGAAAACCACACCACCGCGTGCTTCCGCGGAAACGACACGTGCCTGAGCGGGTTCCAAGGGCAGACGTCCTTTGAATTAAAACCCATCGTGAGACGTGACGCGTGGCAGCCTCCCTGAAAACATAACACGAAAGACTTCCCTACCTCTCAGAACACTGTGCGGACGAACTGTCTGATCTGTAAAGCTAGTTGTTCGAGAAACAAAAGCTCTCGCGCGCGCGCGCACACACACACACACACACACACCACTGACTCCCAAGCACCAGCCCATGTGTCTCCCCAGTGGTTGCGGTAATCAGCGTTGGCCTACCGAACCCCTTCCTCGGGTGGACCTAACTCACTCCATTAGTGCCCATCCAGTGCACCCAGTCCCTTACCGATGACCCCCAGGTTGTCTTGTATTGTGAGGAAGTCTGCCGTGCACAGGTCTGTCGCCTCCAAGGAGAAGTCTTCAAACCACAAATGGATCACCTTGTACAGGGGGAAGACAAGCGTTTATTTTTCTTTTAAGAAAGAGGGTTACAGTTGTAGTGAAATAGTTGTAGTGACAGGGTAGGCCAGGGATGAGAAGCTTCAGTGCTTTTGAGGAATGGATAGGGGTATGTCTGTGTGTCTGTGTGTGTGTGTGTGTGTATCCCACAGGGATAGTAAAAACCCGCAGTGATAGTAAAACCCAACAGGGAGAGTAAAACATATTGAAAATACCATTTCCACCTTCAGGTTTTCGCTTAAGTACTCGGGGACACAGGTGGGGTTAGTGTTAGGGAAAATTAAACGAGAGCACAGTTTTGTGTGTGTGCGGGGTTACATGTCTGTCCGTGCGCTCACATGCACGTGTGGGACAAACAGAGAGGCAGACAAACAGCGATGGGATCGGAATAAGGGAAAACGCCTGGTTTTTGTTTAGCTCCGTCTTTCCCTCCAGACGCTGTAGAAGAGAGAAGGAAAGACACGACAGCAGGAGCGTCCCTCTGTCACCGCCTGGATCTGTGTCCCAAATGGCGCCCTTTTCACGGTATAGGGCACTACGCTATTGAACCCTTGTCTAGAGTAGTGCACTGAACAGGGGTTGGGGTACCATTTGGGAGATGAGTGATGGCGCATCTGACATCCTCCCAGCACAGAGACAGAATCATATCAAAAGCACAATATGAATTAAAGATTCATTCAAATGATGATCTGATTTGATGGTGAGATTGATGGGGGGGGGGGCGACTTGATGAAACACTGTTCTGACGCTGGCTGAGATTATGGCAGACACGTCGGGATTTTGTTCTTCATAAGGCAAGCTCTTGGGTTCTGAGTTGGGTTTAAAGCGTAACATTTATAAAACGTTAGCCGTGCATTTAATTGGATGTTTCGAGTCGTTATCTTAAAGGGATCTTCACGCGCCAATCACCTTGTGTATGAATAAAAGATACAGGGGATTTTTTTTGATAAATATTTATCAGGCTTCACTCCACTTCCTCAGTATCTCTTAAGGACCAGAGAACCTGTTCTTTACTATATGACTGGGTTCCCATTTCCAAAATGGCCACCTGTCCTGTCCTTTTCCACTACTCACATTGCGCACTGATGGGTGAAAGGCATTGAAAGGTGTCTGGCGAATTACTTCCCACCCATCAGCTCCTGTCAGATCACTGGTTGTCAAGGAATTAATATGAAGCTTTTTCAGAGTGTCCCTTGCCAAGTTTCTCCAAATCCTTGCAAATTCAAATCATTTTTCTCCACGTGAGACGCTCGACGCTCTGACCGGTGGCTACTTCGGGAAGGAAGGAAAGAAGAGGCAGGAAGGGTATTCTAACTGAGTCTACATTGGGAGAGATACAATTGTTCGGACATGTATTTGACGGTCCTTGTGGAAAAGGAGTACACAAAAAGGAAAACATGATTGTATGAAACGGCCCGTGTTACTTTGCGCTTCGCCTAAACTGTACTTACTTTGCCTGGGTCCACAGTGATGCGCCAGCCACAGCCCCAGCCGTTAGCATAGCTATTTGGATAATTCACGCTGGCGAACCCTCCAGACGGGCCCTTGAGCTCCCGTGGACCCCCACAGCCTGAAGTGACCTCTTGTCCTACACACACACACAAACACATTCATTATTTCTGCAGTCTGCCCCCCCTACCTAGTTGATGTGACAGATGCGTGCTGGGAGATCAGCTGTGATTAATGTAGCTGAAGATGAAAAACAGTGTATCTCTTGCCTGATAAATGGCTTGTTGATTATAGATTGGGTTATTGTAACTGGGGCTGTTACGTATAGCAAGGAACGGTAACACAACATCACCACTGAGTCCTTTGGCCCAGACTGTCCTAGATAGATTGGTACGCTACCGCTTTGTGTTAATGACATCCTTCAAATAAAGGACCGCTTTAACAACTGTCAGAACAAAAGATGGAGAAAGGAGCAGAATCGATGTCCTACCTGTCCTCTCCGTTGTCTACTGGGGTAGTAAAATTAACTCCCACAATGGTATAGCTAGATATCAACCACAAGGTCAGCTGCTGCGCTATATATCCTCTACAAGTCTTTATTATAATGTAGACACATTTATAATGTAGACAGGCGCTACGGTGTATTTGATATTTCAATACCCACTATAGCTATGGCCATTCAATTTAAAGAAGGCCCGGGCAGAGTTGTATCGAACAATACGTTTTAAAATGAAAAATGAGACTGAAGAAGGCGAGAAAGGTGAAGGAAAAAGACCGTACTTGCATGACACCAGGCCAGTATGGTGTCCGACGTGTGTCACCGACAGGCATGGATGATAGACATTATTCGGAGATACGATGCGACCAAGGGACCACGGCAAAGATATGCCGCGGTCTACGATACGTGGAGAATGTGAACGTACTGGTCAATAGATAGGCCTAATAACTTACAGATAATAACAGATGCCTAGCTTGTCATTGGCCAAAACAACTCACACTTTAATGTGTTTGATAGGTTGTTTTAAAATTGCCACTTCCCTCTGCTGAAAAATATGTTGGCCTACGAGTGTTAAATAAAGAATTGCAGACTGACAAGATGTGAAAATCGCATCCAGTTATTCGTACCAACGCTTGGAACCACGTCGGTACATCACAGTAGCTAAACCAGTCGAACAATATACTAGACACGATGGCTATGACAGTCACTAAAGGAAGACAGCGAGTGACATCAGTCATTGGTTTTAGCCCAATGGTTGGATGAGACTACCGATCGTCAGACTAAAAGTTACATCGCTGACTGGAAAGTGGTGAAACCAGTTAGACGCACGTCCGTGGGAATCAGTCATACTTCGCGACCGTTCTGAACGGTTCCCGGGAGATTTGTCTGTAGCGGTTCCTTCAACGTCGAGGAACCGTTGCCTTCATTGATGCTCTGCTTTTCCACAGATGCGTCCCAGCTCAGGCTGTCAGCCTGTCACGCTTTGTAGCCGCTGCCAGGGGACGTCACCGCGATTCACATCACTGAGCACAAAGATACAAAAACTGTGCAGAATAGAACTCTTCATTTGGCCCAATGTGTGCACATTTAATGGCAGGAGAATTCAATGCAATTATTAGCAAGCAATACCTTTAGTTTATCGTGGTACTGTACAATGAGACAAATGATTACCCTGCCAGGCTTCCACAACAACTGCTGATATGAAATATCATGGCTCAATTAAAGCTACAAACACTGGTCAGAGACTGAGAATAATGGAGCTCAAAGGTGAATCAAAAATATAAAACAAAACAAAACTTCCTGAGTTTGCTGAGGACAATGATCATGGCCCATAAATCCTGAGGATCCATCAGTCAGTTTTATCCTCCTGCAGATATGTATCCACCCCTCAGCTGAGAGTACAGCCACGCGCATTGATCTTACCAGTTAAAATGAGGCTTAAAGTTAAGCACCCACAAACAGCACTTGAAAGTACTAGAGCGCTTTTTGTTTAGGATGGACTCTGCACCAACCTAAGCTCGGGTAGGTCCAAAACAGCCTGAATCGGTCTGGATTCAATAAGGTGCTGGAGTCGTTCCTTGGGAATTTTTGCCCATGCTGACCTGTTGAATGGTGTCCCTGAGGGAATGACGACGGGCAGCAACCCTTTTTTAGGGGGTCAACCCGCCAGCTCTGCAGTGCACATAAACACCCCCCCTGAGTTTAAACACAAAGACAAGGCAGGCGCCTGCGCTCACCTTCGTCCGCTACACGGCCGCTCTCGTCCGTGAAGTGGATGACCATCAGGCCAATGCAGGCTCCCGTCAGAGCAAGGAACAGCAGGATCAAGCCCCTCTCCAGGGCACTCAGCCCCCGGGACCTAGGGCCCTTCTTCAGGTCTTCCTCCATGTCGTCCGCTGGGCTTCGGGTTTAAATGTACTTTGCCTCCGTTGCGCCGAGCCCGACTGCCGGGCTGTACCTTGGACCCGCCAGAACTAGGCGAGATACACAACGCCGCTCTTTGTGGGGCGTTTATAGCTGCGGTTTTGCAAGATTAGTAGCAAGATGTGTTTTTGTATGTGTACCATCAGTTACCTGATAATGGTGCCATAAACCCATAACCATGCAGTATATATATCTTCATTAGAGGGAGAAGTGTGAGAGAACATTGGACAAGGGTACATGCTTAACCTCTGACCCCTCAGTCTTTCGTAACGCACGTTACAGACTATACTATATTACCCATTTTGATGAAACAAGACTTGTTCGAATCATAGCTTTCGCCTACTTCTACTCGTTGCGACATTTTACCCACGGTCCCATATGAAAGAATTTACTGCCTCGTGGGCAAATCTTAGACCCAGAGTGGATCCGTCACACATTACACTACATTCATTGTCATGGTTACCGATTGATTTAGGCACTACAGAGCATTCCCGGGTTAAACCCTCTAATGTGACACAAGCGCACAAAGCACTTAGCGTCAGAGTGGATTTCCTCACAGTGAAAGGAATGACCGGGCGCCAGACTCCCAGAAGTCTACTACATGGTCCCCTACGCATTATAACACCCCATGGTCCCCTTCCGCACCCCATGGTCCCCTTCCGCACCCCATGGTCCCCTTCCGCACCCCATGGTCCCCTTCCGCACCCCATGGTCCCCTTCCGCACCCCATGGTCCCCTTCCGCAGAGAATGCGGAAGGACTCAATCACCTATGGCCATCGCGAGTGGGACGACCATCTGTACTTAACGCATTGAGACACATCTGTTTAGCAAACGGCTATGGGGCTAGGAACAAACCTTGAATCCCACCTGTTGTAGGCAGGGGTTTCATTTCCAGGGCACGCCTGAAACTGCTCTTTAATGTTCTGCAGATTAAATGTGAACAGAGCTTCATGGATCCCAGTAAAACTTTGAGCACTCTGCAGGTGACACTTTGTGCTATAGTCCAACTGGGTGATAAATTACAATTTCAGGCAAATCCCCCTCACACATTTGTAATCAATCAGTCTCTGGACGGACAGATGGTCCCACGCTTCCTGACTGTCAGGCTGTGAGTACGTTTGTAAAGAGGGGTTTCAGAACGCTGGGATAAGCACTTTGCTATCTGGAGACTGAGAATAAACCAATCCACAGAGATAACGGAGCAAGCAGAGAGCACCATTAACAACCACTCATGAAGGCTGAAGGAGATCAGCACAGTTCAGAACGATTGTCAACAAGATTGCGAGGATGGTAAAGCCTTGACCAGATCAGTCTGTAGAGAGATCATCACACAAGGCTGTTTGCTTTGAAATATTTAAGCAGCATGGGACATTGCAACAGAACATCAAATCATGTTTTGTTATCTAGGGAGAATGGGAATTTGGTTAAATTTGGCACACATCGGTGGCCCCCGGAGTGCCGTATGTGTCATTGTGGCCAGGTGTTTGAATCCTGTTCGCGGCACACCCATGATGCTCCGGGAGACCGGCATAGGGCGGCGCAGTTTGGCTTAGCGCTGTTATTTACCACCTTCTCCTCCTCCACCTACTCCTCCTCCACCTGCCACTCCTCTTCCACCTCCTACTACTCCTTCTACTACTCTACCTCCCCCACCTCCTCCTCCATCTCCTTCTACTACTCTGCCTCCCCCACCTCCTCCTCGACCTCCTTCCCCTCCTCCATCTACCCCACCTCCTCCTCTACCTCCTTCCCCTCCTCCATCTCCCCCACCTCCTCCTCTACCTCCTTCCACTCCATCATCTCCCCCACCTCCTCCTCCTCCGACCGACAGGTTTTTTAATTTAACTTTTAATCAGTTGACTACAGGAGAGTTAAGCAATCTTTAAATCATCTGAGGGGATGATAATGAAAAGGGACATTTTGGCATAACTAATGTTCATGCTTACCATTTGGTCATTACCAATCAGGAAGCTCAATAATGACCTATGTCTTCATTTACACATATTTAATCGACTGTCGGGAGACCAAAAAAAAAATCGGTATGTAATTTCGGGACCCATTTGCATACGATGTGGAAATTATAAGAGACGTCTCTTCACCTTAACTTTGGAGTCATAGTTAATGCGTTTTAGGGAGGAAGTGGTTCAAATGAGGATAATCTCCATAGAGACTGAATGGCTGAAATTATCTCATGGTATAAACGCCTGTTGGATTGAGCCAGTGTCTGATTAGACAGTGAGACACATTCACAGTGACCGTGGTAACCAGTAATACCTAAGCAATTGCCAGGGTGTGGGGCCTGTACTTATGTCTTACGTTTCTTCCCTCTCTGAAAACAAAGGAAGTGGCGATATACTGTGATGTAACATAAGCTTCTTATCTACACTTGGCAGCACATTTACATAAAAGGGAATGAAAGATTTTCAAGATGTTATTCAGGCCATAATTACTTTATATATAACTTGTTTTTATCTGTCGGTTATGGGTTGTCTTGTGGCCAGGAGATGCATTAGCCCATGTGCTGTTTGAAGAGAAAGAAATACTCTTTACTATGACTGCACAGTTACCATGGAGGATGACTCCATATATTAATATCATGGTGCAATTAGACCTGCAGACTGGACAAGGAAAACATTTTGTGGTCTTGGGAAAAATATTCGTTTTTTGGGGGCCAGTTTAAACAGATATGATACAGATTGGGTAGGTTCTAGAACTCTGCCTCCTCCACCTCATTCTTGTGAGACACCATAGCAGAATGAAGGGATATATTAGAAAAACAGAAACCAATAGGGAAGGAGGGAGGGAGATACAGAGGCAGGGAGACAGAAAGAAAGAGGGGGGAGGGAGAGTGAGAGAAGAAGCTACGTGTCAGTCAAAAGGTTGGCTGCACAATGTTGAGCTTGTGAAAACATCTCCAACTCTCAAATGTAGAATCTGATCATTAGAATTAGATTGTAATAACCTATTCCTCCATTATGGATTAACATTTAGGCCTTCATTTAGGAAATCTTAATCAACAATTCCAAAATAAACTGTTCTAGTCCGGAGCAGTTCATTGCATTTAATTGGTGGATCCCACCTGATGTTGTCTTCTCAAGATTACAGATAATGGGACACTGATAATCTGTTATCAAAAGGGGTTGGTAGTCATGGAAATTGGATTACAATGCAATTCCGTAGATCATCCTTTGTACTGTCTTGTCATGGCTTGTGTAAGAATCTGTATAACTGCGCTCAACCTTTTGTCTGAAGCCTAGTGCCATAGAGGTGGTGCAGTGTGTGTGTGTGTGTGTGTGTGTGTGTGTGTGTGCGTGTCACCTCAGATAAGTGGTAGGTTTGTTCAGGAGCCCTCTCTCCACTGGGTGACCAATGATTTATGGGAACATCTGTCAGCTGTAATAAAGGAAGCCTCTAATGAGGCCAACCAAGGTGACCTTGTAGGAGCTTGTGACATAAAACGACAGATCAAAGCGATTCATACTGGGCACAACATAACCCCCCCCCACACACACACACACACACTAAACCAACTTTCCTACACCTCACTGCAGACAAGGTAATGTAGGCCACATATTCCACTGGGTTATGAGCGACAGTGGTGCAGCGTAGCGCTGCCAGATATTCAGCACAGCAGGGAGTCGCCAGTAAACATGTCATCCTCCAGGAAAGATCCAGCAAGGCCCCACCCCCACCCCCGGGCCAATTACTGACAATTATTCAAACTTGTGGACCAATGCCAAAAGCTTCTCTCTCCCTGCGGGTAAAGAAAAACTGATAGTTCAAAATGGAATACAGTTGGTTTTCCGTAACGTTTCGAATGCCCGGATCTCTGCAGCGATTAATTCTCAGAAGTTTTGCAAAAGTCATTGACTAGTGGTTACTAGCAAGCAGCCTCAGACGAAGCCTCCCTCCCCTCCCTGGGGCCAAGGTGGCGGGGCACCAGCCACGGACGGAGACTGAAGCTGGGACAGCCGAGATCCTGCTCACTCGGCCGTCATCGGCCGTTACGGTGCCTTTGTTACATTATCACAGAGACGGAGGGAGAGAGCGAGAGACAATGGTTCTATATGACATTATTGGAAAGGAAGAGTCGAAGGGGAAGAGGGAGACAGAGGAAGAGCGAAAGCGGGAGACCGAGGTGGAGGGAGGGGAGGATGGTTTTATGTGGGATCATAGAGAGACCGGGGGGGGTGAACACAATGTGATGCGCTCATCATTCAGTACTAAAGAATCCACCCCCAATTTCACAAGGGAAGCAGGCTGGCACCGTAGCTACAGCCATTGCCAAAGTCATGTCCCTGAAAGAGAATGACACTCCACAATCTGTAAATACAACCAGTTAACCACAATTAAACTCAGACACTGATCTCTTTAATGAGACAGCATCTGAGAGCGTGTCTGATGTGCCTCCGAACATCCAACGGGGAATTGTTTGTGACTTTAATGATGGGCACTGATAATTGTAATGGCTTGTGCTCAATCTGCGTCTGCTCCTCTGAAGATTCTCTGTGCTGCTGACAAGAGCCTTTGTGTGTGAGTGTGTTTGTGTGGCTAACTGGGTCATAGCGGTGGAAGAACACATTTGCATTACATTTCTGAGGGGAAATGTGTCTGTGTGGCTGAAGGGGAAGTTGACATACTTTGGCTTTGGAAAGTATTCAGCCTCCTTCACTTTCTCCTGATTTTGTTGTGTCATTGATGGAATTCAACCCATTTAATGTTTGTTTTGTCATCAATCTACACGAAATACCCAATAATGCAAGTGAAAACTGTGAAAAAACTAAATATTGTGCCAATTACCCCAGGGCGAGTCATTCCAGTGATGGGAGCACAATTCAGTATGGTGAGATGTAAAACGTTCTTTAAACATACAATAACGCACATTTTTTTCTCAGGAGTGGTCATCCACCAAGGTGTTTCAATTTGAAAAAAAGGCAAGGCAAACTAAAATGGTCCACTTTTGCCAAACAAAACCCTGTTCAAACCAAATCACTTCCCTGAACAAACTTTGTCAATTAAGCTGAAAAGGAAGCTATTGTATCTCCTTACAGGGAACACGGGCGGCATTTCCCGACAAAAAATGTGCCAGTCCTTCTTCTTTGTATAACACACCTCCCCATTGGCTCCTCCCTCTTACTTCAAGAAGGACTTTTACTCAGAGTGGCTCCCTTGTCTACCATAACAGCCTGATGTTGTAACAGCCACCTCTAGTGCTGAAGAAATTTGTGTCTTTCTGGCAGGTTCCCCCATCTCTGCAGAACAATTCTGAAGCTCTGTTAGAGTGGCTATTGGGTTCTTGGTCACCTCACCATTTACTGAATCTGGATGGACAGCCAGCTCTGGGAAGACTCTTGGTGGTTCCAGAATTCTTCAATTTTACAATGACAGTGCGTTTTAGTATTTTGACCTTCCGCAGATCCATGGCTCAAAACGATCTCAGAGAGTTCATGGCTTGGTTTTTGCCCTGAAATGCACTGTGGAGTGAGGGACATCATATTGACATGTGTGTGCCTTTCTAAATCATGGTCAATCAATTGAATTTACCACAAGTAAACTCCCAAGTTCTAGAAACATCTCTAGCATGATCAAAGGACACAGGATGCATCTGAGTTCAATTTGGAGTGTCTGTATATTTACTGTACATGAGATTTCAGTTTTTATATATTGGCACACATTTCTAAAAACGTGTTCTTGCTTTGTCATTATGGGGTATTGTGTATATTGATTCGGCCTATAACACAAAATGTAAAGAGCAATGGTCTGAATACTTCACTGTTGTAGAAACTAAAAAGCACAATGCGAGCCAAAGAGAAACATGATATTAAGCTTTAAAAGGGTCTTTGTAGTGAAGACTGTGAAGGATTCCCCTAAGATAAGAACAACTCCCCAGAAATACGACAGTACTCCTGTAAGACAATAAACCAAGCCCATTTATGGATTATCCACTGCCATATAACATCACAGAATCTTGAATCTTTTCCACTACTAAATCATCATTTTGATATCTCAGAGTATACTGCCATTACCTCATTAAAATGGTAGATAATGATAGATTGGCCAACAGTTGATGAATTTGGCATCTCAGTTAAATTAAGCGTCTAGGCCCTGCACTATAAATGTATTATCCAAATCAATGATCATCTGCAAGTTAAATCGCAAACAACTAATTATTTTAAAGGCAGCAATTTCAATTTCCAGACTGTAACTCTAAGCACAAAAAACTACCTAGCTATTTCATTCTGAGAGAACACTGTTCATTTGACAACGTGACGACCATGCGTTTCAAACGAGCGCATTCCAAAACGGAACTCCCCGTTCTTTAATTGATCTCGGTGCAGACACCCACTCTGTCAAATCAAACCGGTGCTAATTCCGAGTGCTCGGAGCGAAATTCTCTACGCACTGCACCAGGGTTAGCTCCAAGCCTTGTCGGCACTGTCACTCCAGACGTCTCCGAGTCACACCAGGGATGCCCCAAGAATGCCTCTCCAGCTGTCTAGTTACACTTAAAGTAGCAACCGAATCGGGGCTTCATGTGACATTAGTGGTAACATTTAATGCTACCAGGGAGCTCCTCTGGTAACACACACACAAACACACACAATCATTATACTACATTACATTACTCAAACTGTTTGACATAACCTTGATTGATGCTGTGCTTTTTAATAATGTCATCTCTCAAGGACTAAACTGGGAAGGATAGTACACAGGCAGTGGATGCAGTATAATGTGTCATTTAGAATATTCAAGCCTTACCCCATAATAAAGGCTTCTAGTTACTATGGCAAAGAGGGGAGATATTTGGTTAGGCGTTTCTGAGAGCCCATTTATCTCTCTCCTTCCATCTACATATCTCTTTCCCTTCCTCCCTCTTTGTCTGTCTTCTTCCCTGTCTCTTTTCATATTTCTTCCTCTCCATCTTGCCCTCTCGCTACATCTTTCTCTCTTCCTCCCACAATCCATCTCCATTTCTCTCCCTGCGTCTCTCTCTCCGTCCGTCAGGAAAGGACGAGGGAGACATAAAATATTGAAACACCAGCTAATTAAGGCCAGGGTAAGGAGCAAGATTAACTCTAGTGAGTTAACTGTTGCCCGGCCGTGATCTATGGACAGACAGGAAAAGACACGAAAGAGTGAGGAAGACCGGGGGGAGAGAGAGAGTCAGAGCACAAAAAACAGACTGAGAGAGGACACGAGGATGAAGGCAGAGGAGAGTTAAGGGAGACGAGTAGCCCTACATAGCAAGAAAAAGCTGCTGGCGGCCAAATTCAATACATCTCCTGTGAAAGGTCGAGCCGTGTCAGAGCAGAGGTCAGCGATGCACCTCTCCATGACTGCCCCAAACGGAAACTGGGATGACAGTCTGGGAGTGTGTTCATTTGACAGGGAACGCTACAGCCCAGGACACCCAACCTAACCATCCAGTGTGACTAAAACGCAGTGATTTCACAACATTTTGTACCTACACATATAAAAGGACACATTTACACAGAGGGTGTGTTGACGCAGACAGTTAGTCAGAGAATATCCCCAATTCCACACACCTGTAAGCCTACACCATATGTTACAGGCATTTGATATCTGTACTACTCTTAACAGCAATATGGAGGAAAATAGGTTTATGTAGCATTTCCAAAACGGATCTGGTAAAGTTTAGCATTTTTTATAAATATATGCAAGCAGATTCATCTTCCAATTGGCTCTACATGCCCCTACATTTGTCTTCTATAAAGCCCAAAGAAATTCAGTTATCCAATCAAACATGGCAAGTCCAGACAAAAAACTATCTAGCGAGTGTAATTACATTTTAAATGTAGACAATTTTGGAAAAAAAGGAGCTGTTTTAAGTCTGCCTCTGAGCAAGTAATTTTTTCAATCGTTCAAAATATTAAACTTGCAAGTTGTTTGAAAGTGTCTCTTTTGTCCGAGCTTTGTTCATTCAATAAAATGTTTATGACAGATTATAGGATGAGCAATGGGTTTGGAAAATGTGATTAATATAAACACTCATTTGTGCCACTACATCCTGAGGATTGCTTTGGGGAAAGGCACCGGCGCTGCCATGACACCCATCCACAACTAACCCATTACAACAGCCTGCGCCCACATTTCCACAAGTGTCCCATTAAACCTGTTGAACCTGTATCGTTTAAATCATATCAGAAAAGATCAGAATCCTGCCGCCTGTGAAAACCCAGCCAGTAAAGCTGACCCGTATAGGTCACATGCCCTGTTGACAGGAAAGCCATGACGTCGATCATTATTACGTGGAGGGAAAAACAGCCACTCCAAGATTTCCCAGAGGCGATGGATCCACCTCGCCACACGCTGTACGTGGTGTGAAACCAATGGTTGGATCACAAAGATGACTACGGTTCCATGAAGAAAATGCTGGGCGGTTATTAATGGGGACGTTTCACGATCAAATTGCTAAGGTTAATATGGAATCTAGACCTCAGAGCTCCTGGAATGGCAAATATCTCTGCTAGTAACTAAGACATTACCCTCTCAATCGTTTCCTCTCAGCTGTATTATTGGTTTAATACAGTTAAACATGACTGCTATTGATTACTCAATACCCAGACAATGCGCATTGTCCACTTTTTCCAACTCTTTTGGTAATTATTTCATAAACGCACGCCATCCCCACTGTCGTCCTGCCTGATCACATTATACCTAAAGAACTCCCGTTTTGGGGAAGGGAGAGGCAAGGAACACCTGTAAATTAAATTCAGAAAAGAGTACTCGGATGATTTTCATATTTCACCTTTTTTTCTTTTTTTAAATGAAGATAACATGGTTCAAATATGGAACACCTAAATGCACACAAGTCAAATTGTATATACTGTATGGCATACAAAAGCAAGCACAGCCGAGTTGTTGTTGTTCTTTATCAAGACAAAATCAGTAGTAACCCACTCAAAATAAAATCTGCAAAATGGAAAAAAGAAAACAAGAGCTATATACCAATGTTATAAACAGAGGGTGTACAACACACCCAGAACATTAACATACGTATACCACAATGCTCCCACAATGCACTGAGAAGTAGTGATATTTAGTTGCACAAGATCATCTGTAAAGGGTATTATTCTGACAGTAACATATGTACGTATGACCAAAGACCAGTGCCACGTACTTTATAGACCAGGACTTCATAGTGGAGGTAATATGAGTTATGACTGCCATAAGAACTAACACAAACATGCGTTTCACTAAGATATTATTATTGCAATTTTTCCTTTTTAAACACCTTTAGAATTTCTCTCATTACAATATCTTCTATGTCTAAAAAATAAGTTGTTCATAACAAAAAAAAAAACGAAGTTGTTCACATTTTTGCTTTCGGTTTCGTCCTCTTCAATCATCAACGACCTCGCCTAATGGGATTTCTTAACACCACGACATCTGACTAGAAGGGTGACCCACGCTTGTCTTGGCATGGGGAGGACCATTGCAAGAGGAAACACGGCCCGGGTTCACAAGGGAGTCGGCTGACAGCGTCTGCTCCAATCAGCCCCGGCGGCTTCTGCTTCTCACTCCAGCACGGCGGAGGGGGCGGGGCGTGCGCAGCACTTGGGCCGTCGGGCATTTCGCAGCATCGCCCTGAGAATGCTGTGGTGCCTCCTCTCGGTCTTTCTACTGTTGGCCGCGGCCGCGGGCGAGTCTGGCGTCACGGACTTCCTGAGTGATGACCGGGTCACAATCTTCTTCTCTTGTTCTTTGATCTTACACTGCAAGTGGCTCTGGATGGCAAAACCCAGGGACTCGGGGTCAACGGAGGCCCCGTACACCTCCCAGGTCATCCCCTGTTCGTCCCACACCACATCGTGAATGCTCTTCTCAGCCTTCTGCATCCCTTCCTCTTCCCCCTTCTCCTTTTCCTTCCTCTCCGGCTCCAGCTGCTCCTGCTTCTTCTTGCCCAGCAAAGCCTTAACGCCCCCGACCCCCTTAACGAGGCCCCCCTTCGCCGATTTCAACGACTGCTTGCCCGTCTGGTCTTTTTGGCCACTCGGCTTGCTTCTAGGCTGTTCCGCGCACTTCACAGGCTTAGCATCCTCTGCTTTTTTGGAGGTGGGCGTTGCTGCCTGGTTGGGCTTGGTAAAGGAAGATGCTGACTGAGAAGGAGGAGCAGCCGTACAGCCAGAGGTTTTGCTGCTGCTTGCGGCAGTTGCAGATGGGACGGGATATTCAATTTGGGAGGCTGGAGCTTTCGCAAGTGGAGGCAAAGCTGCCCGCGTTGGCACACCTTCGATGTCCTTAGACACCACCAGTTTCCCTGCTGCCTCGGGCTTTGGACGGGAGTGCGGCGTCTCCTCTGCTCGAGGCTGTTGGCAATTTAGATTTGCAGGTGGCTCATTTTGGCCGCCGCACTGTTCGATGTTGATCTGGTAGACAGGCTGCAGAGGCTGGAGGGCTCCTCTGGGCTGGGGGTCGCACATCACTGTCGACCCCCCGAACCCCGGGTCTTTAGGCTTGGCCCCCAGCCTGGCAACCTCCGCATGGAGGGCCGCCATCGCCTCCTCGGCGTGGAGCACCACCCCGGCACTCTGACTTGAGCATGACCCCGCCTCCAGGGTAAACCGGTCTGACCCATGCCGGAGATCTGCTGGGTAGTTAGGCGGCGGCAGACATGGCGGATCGCCACCTGTGTGGGTGTGGTGGGAGGGCACCATGCCGCTTGCATCCCTCAGGGCAGCACCTCTGTCGGTGGACCTGTAGGGCGGAGGCAGAGGGAACAGGCTGGGGCTTGTGGAGACTGCCCGGCTACAAACATCAGCCACTGCTTGGATCTCCGCATCTTGGCACTGCTTGCAGTGGGTGGGGGTGGCAACTGGGGTGCGTGTCATAGTCGACGCCTCGCAGTACAGTTTGCAATGGTCTTTAGGTTGCTCTGAGGCAAAGGCAGTCTGGACCACTCCGTTGGCCACCCGTGCTGTATGGTGGTTGGAAGACTGCTGTTGGTTCTGGATTGGTTGGTTCTCGGTCTGTTTGTTCTGGATTGGTTGGTTCTTGGTCTGTTCGTTCTGGATCGGTTGGTCCTGGGTCTGTTGGTTCTGAATCGGTTGGTTCTGGGTCTGTTGGTTCTGGGTCTGTTGGTTCTGGGTCTGTTGGTTCTGGGTCTGTTGGTTCTGGGTCTGTTGGGCAGCCTTGGGCGATGAGCAACGCTCCTTCTGTGATGAAGACGATTCTCCCTGGCGTTTATCTAAGGAACTCTGTTTGTTTGCAATCGGAGAAGATGTTGAATCACTATTCTCGGGAGGAACAGAACTTGGGGCCTTGTTCCTAAGCCCTATGTCTGCCTTGCTGTCTGATGGAGACATGATGGCGGTGGTGACATTGACTGGAGCTACAACGTTCTTATCCCTCGGTTCTGGCTGGGACGTCTCAGACGTTTTGACGTATTCCATTTTGCAGGAAGGTTTCAGAGAGATTGTCCCCGGTGTACCCCTTTTGGAGGCCTCTAGAGGGCATTCCGACCGAGCAGGGTTGGTGGCAGGGACGACGGTGGGGGGGCTGGATGACAGCGAGGGGCCCTGTGTTGCATTATCGCCAGCCTCTTTTGATCTGCCGGGCAGCAGAGCACTGGTGTCCGCGGTGACTGAAGAAGACCCCTTGGCCGTATCTTGTTTGAGAGCTGTCAACGAGACGGAGCCACACTTCGGATCACAGGTCTGGGGGCGCTTTTGATTTTGCGCGGCCGTGTCTTTGTTGTCCCCGACTGCCAGTGAGTCGTCTCGAGCCGCTGAGGACACTCCGGCTGTGACGCTTCGTACTGCTGTGGGCTGCAGCCGGGTCCCTGCGACCCCCTCCCCCGCTCCGCCCGGCTCTTTTGCTCTGCAGTAGTTTGTCTGCACATCAGCCTCTGGTGATGTAACAGCGAGCGACAAGCCGGCCTTGCAGACGTCCTGCTCCTTCTCCTCGACGGCTGCTGCGGGGGTTAACGCCGTCAGGTTAGCGTTGCCGTCCCTGCTGCCCTCTGCTGCCACCTCGGCAGCGCTCCCACCTCGACAGGGCAGAGCCGTTGGGCCCGTCAGCTGCTCTGCTCCAATAACATGGTCCGGGGAGGGTTTTCCTCTGACGCTGTCGGTCGAGAAAGGCGCAGACGTTACCACACCCCCGCCGCCAGGTTCCCTTGGGCCTGTTGTTTGGATACGGGATGTTGTGTTGGTGGTTGTCACACACACATTATCCCACATGTGTTCTGTAGAATTAGGTCCAGGGCAGCCCTGGTTGAGGTTGAGGTCAGGTTCCTTAGTCCAGTTGGCATTAGACTCCTTGTTTCCAAGAACATCCAATCCAGCGAGCTGGGGAACCATTTGGACAGTCACTGTCCTTTTCGGGTTGGTTCCCATTTTGTATTTAAAGAGTCTTGTCAATTACTTTTGTTGAGGTGTTCCAAAGCTGAACCAGCTGACTACAATTCCTGTCTGTAATTCCCTATAAGAGAACAGGAATAATTTTAGTTTCAAACAAGTGGGAGTATGACTGTACATGACCTCACTCTGTGTAACCAATGCTCTACACTTTGGATATTAGAAAACCAAAAAAGACATGAGACTTCATTAATTTCTAACTCTGAAGTGATCAAAAAACAACAGAGTGAGCTCCGTGGAACGATCGCTCACCAGTGTGTTATTGCAGAGCTGGAGCTCCAACAACCCCTTATGGAAATGTTTCAGTCTGACACACTGAAATCTCTGACACACCTTATGCTTACTCCGGACTCCTGCTATCCATCACAATTAAGACTGCGTGCCAAGTGCCAGCACCAGAACTGAATTAATACACAGAGTTCGTAAACAGAGCATTAGATAATAGCTATAATAACTAACAAAAAAAGCCTAAGAAAATGATGACTGCTTTGATCGGAGCTGTTGGTTTGCACACGCAGGCATCTGTGGCCTTTTCTCTTTCAGCCTGCGGTGACTGTGAACTGATTTGAAATGATGGATCATGAAGACTTTGAGTCTATTTAGGGCACAGAAGGCTTTGATAGAGCAATGCCAAACCGGAGGTTTATACACCAACAAACACTTACCACACTCTTCAGCAAGCTTTAAGTAAATTAAAGTATTTCTTTAAACCCAGGAACTTAGAGATTCACCCACGGGACTTCTGTGATTAACAAAATATTGTTTAAAAACCTTCCATTTTGGGCTGCATGTGTAGTATATGGTGTGTAAATCATTAATAAATAAGTAGACTTAGTATGATGATGACTTAGTATCATACCTCAGTAAGCTATTAAATACCAAGTATGAAAGCAAATGGTTTTGTTGACATGGGGCAGAACTTTTCAGGGTTCCTTTTTAGCTCAAAAACTTTTACAACCAGAGGGCAAAAATATTCATTTGTATTATTTCCCTCACACATTGATGTTGAAAAAAACGACAATATTACTTACCTAGTTAATGTCTCATTGGGCTATTGTAATTCAGAGACAACAGGCCGTTTAAGTTTCTGGATGTTCTAGCCAGGCTACTAAACATACAATTTGCAATTGCAGGCTCAAAAACATCAGACTGTATTGGCTTTTATGTAGGCCAAACGAGCACCCACCATCCAAAAATACATCTCAGGCAGCGTCTAAGCCTGTAGCTGTAGACTCCAGACAGAAGGAGTGAGAGTGCAGTGGCCCACTCAAAAAGAAACATGATTTATAAAAGACGGACCAACTAAAGGGCCTGCGCCGTGGTATTTTTAGTACACGAAGGAAATATGAGGTGTTGTGTATTATAGAGTATTTGAAATGGGATCTGGATTTTCCAAGCCACACAGTTGGTAAATGTTTATTCACACTATAAGAAAGTGACCCATTAGTACTGCACCCCTCTGACTGCTCCCACAACGGGCCTTGAAGGGCGGCTCGGGCTGTCGCAGCAAATCACATCCAGCCCTTTAGAGGTGTGAAGGGAAATTATGGTTCCCCTGAGAATTGGTTTTCTCAACTGCTGACTATGCTTTCGGCAGTCAACTCCCAATGCACTGACAGAAGCAGGCAGGTATCAGTGCCAAATTGGGTAAAAGAACATGACTAACTCAGATCTAATACAGTGCAAACTAGGAGACAGACTGCCATATATTCACTCCTTTCGTTATCACTGATTACATTCACATCCTGTGTAATTGTCCGTCGCAGCTGTATTTTCTCTCACTCAAATGTACATGCTGACTTTAAGCTTCTGTCATTCCAGGTCGGGGGTTTTCACATTTGGTGGCCGGCCAAACATTTTGAAAAATTAATTATAAAAATGGTTCACTAAATTCAAGATTGGTTTCAGTAAAATATTCACCAATAAATGTTTTTGTTAAACACATCCATTCATAATCATATACTGCATTTCCATCAATGTGCAAATAGCCTTGACACTTGTCAGACTCCTTCTGTGACACCCAGGATCTTATTTCCTGACAGGAACACAGGGTACAAGCTCTGCGGCCCAGAGGGCCAAAACCCAAATATTATTATCATTTCAGGGGACAGATGAAGAGACGCCTAACCAAAATGCACGTAGAGCCTAATATACCTTGGTCTCGTCGCAAAATGTGTTGGGTAGGAGTGTTACGATTTCCTTGAGTGGCATCATTGGTAGCTCAGGACAATATTTTTTTTTTTTACATTGGGTGTCCTCTCATAAGGGCTTATTGTATTTGGAAAAAATAAAAGTTACTAGCCTACAACAACATGAAATTCTATGTCCTGCGTTTTGCTGATCTTATAAAATCATTAATCATAATTAAGTGTGCTCTCAGCCAATGGAAAGGTTAGTCTTCTTTTGTGTGTATCAAAATGACCAGAACTTGTGTCCTTTTTGTTTCTGCACAAAACAATATATTATTCCATATCAGTGAAGTGTGGGTTTCTCTGTCTGGGGACTGTGAGAGGAGGGGAAGATGAATACATTAGGCACACACCTGCATTTAGAGCCTGTTTTGATTAATGACAGCCGTCAAAGCAGGAGCAGTGACCTAAGATCAGATCCCCTTTGTTGAAGAAATCTTTTCACTATAATCTCAAAGGTAAAACAAATTTTCAAGCTTAATGAATACTCGCAATGGTTAAGCTAGTGGGAGTCTGGTGAATTTACTATACTGCTATTCATTAATAATATACTTTTCTGTCTTCTACTTATCTGTGTACGGTCTACTATATGTAAACTGTTCTTTAAAAAAAATTCTGCTTGTTAGATGATTTTTCCCCCTGAAAATGAGTCTATGGACTGAGTGAAACTCCAATCTAAGAGTCTTTAAAAAGACATTAGGAATAAACTAGCTAAAAATCTATTGAAGTAATCAGGGCATGAGCATGTTAAAAACAATCTCCAGTCCATTGAAAATCAATTCCATATGTGGTTTGATTTTAGTGAAAGGTTATTTAGTTAGTTAGTGATGGCTAAAGTAAATACAATTTACTAAAACAACACAATGGTAGCCAACTACACAGCAACTTCCCAACTAAATCATATTGCACTGCATGCTACGTTACACACTGGGCTAACGCAACAAACAACACATTTTAAAAGCCTTTCGTTGCTTATTAAGCTAACAAAGCAAACCTGCTGCTCACGGGTTCTAAGGTAAATTCCAAAGAGGCACGTGGCAAAAGGAAAGCGATTGTATTCACACTAAAGCACTGATATGGGGTTGTGTAGCTACTCCCTGACAGCAGTATTCATTATTAATCATGCGCATGCAGATATCTCTGATAAAACAGCAGTTATTTTTCTATATTCAACATCTTTTGAAAGCCATTTTGAAGGGGCTTGCGGGTGTGTACAGTATATTAGGGTGAAATACACTATCTATGTCTACTGAGGTTTCCCCCCTCTTGTGTTGACGTGGAGACATTACAGACATGCACTTCTCATCATTATAAATCTTATAAAGCAACAGGGGAGTTGGGAATGGATCATGGCAATTTAGTGGTCGCACTATATCATTGGGGATTTGTTATTTGTAGGCTTTCTGCCTGAGTCCCCCCGTAGACGCCATTTATAGAAGATCATTTTATAGGTCAGTCACCAGTGACTGGAATAAATGGAAGTATGGATTGAGGCTGGAAAGAAATAAACTATGCAGTAATAAAAATTATCCTTCTCTCACATTTAATGATTTACTATACACACCCAACCAGTGTACTACCTAAACCTAACAGTAGCATATAGTTGGCTAAGCATTCGTCATATAATGGTCTCTTCTCCCAAGAAATATATTCTGACTGCAATTAGTTTAAACCCCAGGCATTATAGCCTACGAATGAATGGAAATTCAAAAACAAGGATATCACAGCTAACAGCTAACAGCAAACAAAGAAAGCACGGTAAAATGCAGTGTAAATGGTGAGAGAAACAATATAACCCTTGCGATTGATGGTAGTCCACTGCCCAACCCCACTACAATAGCCACAACAGCCTTATAGAGGAATTTCAGGACCCCCCCTGCGGTTTACATTCATATTTGACCTTGCAGACGAATTCATCATCTGTACACTAATTACCTCAAGTGTACTTCGGTCAAAATAATAACAGAACGCTTACCTGCCGCGGTGTATTCTCGGTTTCATATCATATTCGTGGTTTTATCACTGCGATATTTAGCCACTGTTTGTTCTCACGGTGCCGCTCAGGTACCCGGCTGAATATCAATGAAATTATTTCAAGCGCGTCTCCGTGACATAAAGCCACGCCTTCAGAGAGGTTCTGTATGGGTCTGATCAGAGAAGGTAAATAATATTTGGGTCAAACATTGGAATATCGATTTTCTCCGAGGGTCGACGGAAGATTTAAAGCCAAGACTGGGCGCTATGACTCATGCTTATTCGGTTCGATGATCCAACGTGCAGTTATCATATCAAACTTGCTTTACGCTTCACCGAGACGTTCGTTGGCGCTTGCAAATCGTGGTCACCTCTTTTTTCTGAGATTTCATGCGGTCCCAGGAGATGCACTGCAATTACTTGAAAAACAGAAAGCAACTAGCATTGTATATGAGACTACACAACTGCAGAGACATCAACGAAAATAAATTAACATTTATTGACCTATGTTTTTTCAAGCCCTGCTATATCACAAATGTGTCACATAAAAAACGAATAACATTGTTGCAAAGGGTCAATCAGAGTTGTTATGGATTTTTTCCAACTATAATTAAATGTAAGCCTATTCAGTAATTCTTTAAGAATATTTCTCATAAATGCCTCAGGAGCTTAGTTTAACCCAATATTAACTGGTTTTAAACAAATATTTGTTAACAAAGTAAAAAAGCCCAACAGGCTTTATGCGTGTCCTATATGTAAAACTGAAACTTTAGAGACAATTGTTTGATTTGGATGAATGGCTGTAACAGCAGCAAGTCTTGCAGATATTGTTTAATCTGAAAGCTAGGTGAAACATTTGCTTATATGTTTAGTGCTAAAGTTATTGTGTTATTGTGTTATACACAGGACCAATTAGGCATCGACTTAAAACTAAAGGAAGACAAAGGGGCAGTATGTACTGTAGCATTTTTGCTTTGGAATATAAAAAATCCAGTGCCAAAAACCTATTTTTTATTATTTAAAAAAATATCCCCTAAAATTGTATCACAGAACTGAGCTTTCAGCATGTAACCCCGTTGCCCGGCAGAGATCTGAAAATATGTTAAATTGTAAAGAATTGACTTGAATGTGTCACGTCGAATCAAGTATGTCGTATCTTACAAACAATTGTGTCTGTTCGCTGTGACAGAATATTTCTTTACTTTTTGTGAATTTACTGCATTGAGCAAAGTTGTAAATAGCTCTGCAGGACTGTTTAACCTTGCGGCTGAACATTTGCTGTTGCTCTGCCACGCTCTGTGGGAACGAGAGAAGAGCACACATGGACAGACAGTCCATCACTAATGTAGCGAGGGGCAGGTATAGAACCAATTAAAAAAATGTGGGACAATACCGTTGTCCCTTACAATGTAACCACAGATCTCAATCTTATTAACAACTCACTGCATTGCTGGCAGAACCGGACCAGTGTCGGATAGTGTCACTGCAGCACTTTGGGTTCAAGCGGCAGCTATTTACTTTTCATTTCCATCACACAGATGCGACTCTGCATTTGCACTGACGATGAAATGTTTGCCCCGCAGAGTACTCAGTGACTGAGACAATTAAGATAGTCCACTATGAGAGGGTACAGCATGCTCTTCGACATCAGTTCCCTCAGGGGACAGTGGCTGTAGTCTCTACACCTTCAGGTCAGATTAATCTGATCGAGGATCTCCTCCGTTCCTCGCTTCCCTTCTCTCACGTCCCCAGTTCTCACCTCCAGCACGCTATGCTATTACTGTGCTGTGACACGTTTTGGAAACCAAGGTGAGTGGCTGGTATGGTAGTGTATCATTGAATGTCAGTGTTTCCTGAAACACAGAGGAATGACAACCGTTTGATTCTGCCGAAGCTTTGCAAGCGCATTTCAATCAGTCCTCTGAATGTATTATGAAAAACTGTGACTGATGGAAGTCCTGCTTTATCTCCAGGACCAAACACACAAACAGTCACAAATAAAAAAATGTAAGCTGAAATGTCTTGAATACCAAAACATTTTACAGCAACCCTAAATTGTTGCATACACACCATGTATTGGTGAACATAATTTTTTTTAAATGACGACGTAATATTTGTACACCAATTATCGTACATTCCTTACAATTATCTGAATTAGTTGCGTGGAAATACCAGGCAAGTCTGCCCCTTATTTCGACGTATTCCTGTCCGACACGTCTTGTTGAGGTTCCACCTCTGAAGACAGACGCAGGTTGATAATACATATGCATGAATTAAGGGTGGGAATGTTTTGGTCCCCATGTGAAGGGAAACACTAAATATTGATTTGGATAATTCTAGTGA
Source organism: Esox lucius (assembly GCF_011004845.1). NCBI lineage: Eukaryota > Metazoa > Chordata > Actinopteri > Esociformes > Esocidae > Esox > Esox lucius. Next base: position 13,998,178 of record NC_047593.1, read on the forward strand.
AACTGCACTGGATTCCAGACGTAATTATTATTTCAACAGGCAGACAAACACATGTCCTATTATTTTTTTACCCCTCTGTCATCATTTCTGCAGGACAGCTAGTTATATCAATGTATAATCTAAATTGCATCCGTAAATCCACTATACATTTACATTTTTATAATTTAGCAGACACTCTAGATATAAAGTGTAATCTAAATTGCATCTGCAAAGCCGCTATACATTTACATTTTTGCAGACACTCCAAAGCAGGGTTTTCAAGAGCAATTAGGGTTATGTGACCTGCTGAAGATCACAACAACCAATTTGAAACTTTGTTGGCTTGGGGATTCAAATTAGTGACCTTTTGTTACTGGCCAAACAATCTAACCACCAGGCTATCTGTCACCCTACTACCCTACAGCAGAAATATAAATGCCTATCACGTTAGTGGTCAAAATCATTCATCTTGGGACACTGGGACTAGAGGTCTGAAACATACATTAGCATCCTTCCCATTACTGGTCTCTATGACCATGCAGCTAAGTGAAAATCTGTTGGACTGTCAGTTGTGATGGTTAAGAAACCATGGAGAGGGGTAGTGCCACACACGTTTTGATTCAACCAAGTGGAAGAACCAGTACAGTCCCTTCAGATAGTATTCAGACCCCTTCCCTTTCGCCGCATTTGTTTTGCATGTGTCCCACCAGTGCTCCCAAAGAAGCAGGTTGGCAGGGTCCAAAACATGTTTAACCTTGCGGCTTAACATTGGCTCTGCTTGGCTACCTCCTATTGGGGCACACAGCTGTTTTTATTGACTTCTGTAACGGTTCCATTCCGAATCACAACTTATTCTGAGACTTTGCTTGATCCAGGCGCCGTCTAGCTCCTCCAAAATGATTTAACAGAAAGAGCAGCATGTAACTAAAGTTTCCTTGGCATAAAAAAAAAAAGTTTGTTCCACAGTAATCGATTCTTGGTCAAGGTCTTCTCATTATTTACATGAGCAATACTGGTTTATCTGTGATCCTTTTATCAGTTCCCTTCTTTTCAAGCAATAAAAAGCTTTGTTGTTGCCTGGTCTGACGAATCTAAGTGGAATCTGTGCTGTTCAGTGCCTGGAGGCCAGATGCTTCTTACTGGAAGTGGTGTTGGAGAGATAGTGGGAGGCATTTTTCCCTTAGCTCTGTTGAATCCCAATGCCCCAGGGGAACAGAAAGTGTTGTTGCCCCTTGTCAGGAAAGTTGTTCTGGTGGCACATTAAAATGATGTTTTATCGTTTGGTAAAGATCCCACCGCATTTATCGTATAAGTTAGAATGTAAACCCCGGTGTCATGGCAGAATATTCAATCTGAGCCTCTTACCAACAGGCCATCTTAGATGCCCAGCATCCTACTGGCTCATGCATTTATTTCTAATCACCATGTAACTATTCCAGAGTTGTTGCTGTAAAAAAAATCACCTGATAAAATGAAGGTAAAAACATCTGACGTTTAGTGGCCTCATAAAAATCCTCTGGAATGCTAGGCATCTATTTAGAAAAGCAAGTTCATTAATTTGTTTTAATTAAAATGGGCATTACCTATTTTTTATAAAATATGTTATGTTTTTGTTATGCCAAGCAAAATGTTTCGTGAAAGATTTATTCAACACAAGCAAGCGTAACATAACAAAGATCTAGACGAATGTCTATTTTATATTTTTCGGATTTTTGTTTTTTTGACAGAATGAATACACTATCTCTGTAAACTACTTGTGTTTACCCCACACTACACCACGGATCGAACACATTATTACCAAGTAAAGAAAGAATGAACATGAGAGCGTTATCTATTGTGCCAATATCACAGACCATCTACATCAGCAACAACGCAATTCCATCAGATTACAGACAACAGGCGGCGCCAAAGGTCCGCTAGTGCAGTTGTTCCTCGCAATTCATTTAAAAGAAGAAGAGGTAGGAATTACTGTTAGCTAGCTAAACGACTTTTTTTTTTTAGCATCAAATGAATATCTTGCTGTTTTAGCTTATCTAAATAATTAGATTTTCTCCTTTCTGAAGTAAATAACTAATGTGACATCTCGTCCTTGCCCTGTTAACTCAATTGCTGGCACACAAATCCTGATTGCTCGAGGTAAATATAGTCAGTAGTAACAGTACCTTTATGGCTAGCCTAGCTTACCTTAGCCAGTACTGTGTAGCTAGCTAACTTTTAAGGAGAAGTTAATAGCTAGCCAGTTAAATGTTTGTCGCTGTATTAACATATTTCTTTGGCCAACCTGCTAGTTAGCACACAGTCCGTTGAACTGCAAACGTTTCAATTACTGATTAGCTAGTTAACTAACCGCTGTTAACGTTAAATAGCTTAAATCTAGCTAGTTGCAGACATCTGTTGAATGCTGTTCCAGGCTAGTCAGTTTCTTGTAACTTGTAAACCAAATGAATGTTGCCGGTCGGCCAACAATTGCCAATTGCGTAAAGACACACATGCTGAAGAAGTAACTCAAATTACAACCTGAAATATAGACTTTTCTTCGTGTGTAAATTTGTTTCTCAATACAACTTCTTACTCGAAACCCAGTGTTCTGTAGCTTAACAGGTACAAATGATTAATTGGCTGAATAAGACCTTTTCTCCCAACCTGGAAATCGTGATATTGGGACTAGTAGTTTCATTTCCATGTAAAGCATACTTTGGAAATATTGAGCAGCAAATGTTTCCCATTACCAATCTCAGATTTGTTGCAAAATTGTAGTCATAGCAACATATTCAGGTCCTCAAAACGGGTACCTAAATTAACAGTATAAATGATTAGACATTTAAAAAATTATGTTATTTGAAAAGGTGGTACAATGGGATGTTTTTCTTCTGAAAGGTTAAACTGGGTTCAGGAATAAGATTCTGTCTGCACAGAATGCCGGTCCCATTTCAGAATTTAATGTAAAAATAAATATAATTCCCTTACTTTCCAATAACATCCTCAAATAGAAGTATTCATTTTCAATAAACATTTGTTTTCGTGACAGTGTACTGAAATGTTACAGTTAGTATTAGCTGTTTTTTCAGTCATGCAATATTCAGTTGAATGAAATGGTGCTGTTCTGTACTATTATTTCATGAATGGGGAGGGTTTGGATTGTGGGTTGGAGAATGTTGTCAAGACGTTGCTTCAAGCCACATCTACATAACTGAAGCCTAAGTTGCTGTTCAAGAGCCTTTTGTGGAAATGTGTCATTCAGTACATAGTAATGAAGCATAGAAAATGTTCACAAACTCACTGTACTCGTGGACATCTTTGTTAAAGCAATTGGCAGTCTGAGGACCAGGTTATACAGTAACTTTCTAGTGATTTATCAGACCTGACCACTAAGGTGTGTCTGATAGGATAGATGTCAAACCACTCCCAGTGAATGCTGGGCTTTACACAGTGGCTAATGATTGTGTTTGGGAGGTCCTACTGTACTTTGAAAATGTAGCTTGAAGGCATCAGTAGCTACCATCCACTGTGTATGTCCTCTGGGATGATTCATTATGGAGTTGTTCATTTGCATTGTGTTGTTTTCGGGAGCTATTGCTGACACGTCCTGTTTGTTTCTGTTTTAGAACATGTTGGGCAGCATCTGGGGATGCTTTTACGCATCCTTCCTTAGGTACTGGCTTAAGTGGTTCATCAGACAGGTGACAGGGAAATGTGAGCTGCAGAGGATATGTGCCGGCTGTAAGCCTGGGGCACCTAGGACAACAAGAGCAGGTATGAGAGATCACCTCAGCCGAGGTGTGTTTTTAATTTTATTTTGTAATGCATTTGGGGCCTCCATTTGGTACCTAATGAACACTCTTATTAGGAAGACATGTTTTGTCACAGTAACTACTTTTCCATCCCACCATTTAACAATTAATTATGTGATTTATAAAAACAAGTCTTGACCAGGCTAATGGAAGAAGGATATTTTGATACGGTATTAACAGAATTGTTTGGTCAGATGGTGGGCCGTTTTTGAGTCTGTACAATAACTGGCAGTGGAAGCAAATATTGATAGAATAGCCATCATACTGAAGCAAACTTTGAGTCAAGCAATGCTTTATGTGATTCACTTTCACTACAACTGGAGTTATCATGCATTTTGTTAAGCTACATATCAAATAACGTGAACGTCACAGTGGGAAAGTGCCTCAGTGATGAATTCAATGCTTTTTTTGCAATGAATATTTAGGGTCTCATTCTGGTGACATGATGATTGATGCGTGGCTACCGTTTGAGAAATTAAAATGATTGTGCTCTTATCCATTCTAATCTCATCCTGTAACCTATCAGCACTGAAACTGTTTTTGTGACAATTATTGATAGAGTGGAAAATGCCATGTGAACAGAACCTTTTTTTTTTATTATTTGTACAAAACATGAGCAAAAAAATACCTTCATGTGTACTACAGTGTCACATTTCTTATTTTATATCCTCAACAAGCAAGATTTGTCAAAAACACTGTCTGAGCATTGCACGTTTTCTTTCTGTGGATTCACGGAATGGTTGTCTCACGTGGATTTCTGGCACCAGTTGGATGGAAGCCTAATTGGTGATCATTCAGAAGAAAATGTAACCTCTCATTTGCTTTGTCTTAATTCAGAATACTCCCTCAAGAACTCCAAATCCCTGGTAAGCATTGTAAATCATTCCATTACCTTGATAGTCTCATCTAGTCAGCCGTGTCTTCAAGGCATTCCTGTTCGTCATCCAGACCAATCCTTTTAACCCACTCAACAGATCCATAGGTCACTGTCCTGGTATCTGTTATTCTCGTTATGCTAAGCACATTCTAGCAACACTATACGGTGTTCAGAGGGGTCAGCGTAGGGCCGTTTCATCGTCTGACCTTAATGCTCATCATCAGCGGTGTGACTGAGTAATCTGTCAGCGACCAAGCCAAGCCCGTCTTAGTTTATACCACTCCCTCTCATCAGGTCTTAAGATTGGCTTTGGAGGTAGAGGAGGACGGTGTGGATCAGTATCTCGATCTCATCGTGAGGGAGAAGAATGTCAAAACCCAGAAGGATCCGACGTAAGTCTGAAAAAACTAGAATTATCTTCGCCTTTTGTTTTGTTCTGTAGCCTAGCGGTCACAGAGTCTAGCTGTGAGGGGTTCCTAGATTGAATCCCTGAGTTGGCTCGCTCTGTCTCTGAAACAGACCGTTAACCCTCACTTGTTTAACCATTTCAGTGTGGTAAATCTTTTTTCCTTTATTATTTTTTTTTTACTGTGTGTGTCTCTTAGGTTTAAGATACATCTTAAGGTGTGCCTTTTACAAATAACGGGATACCGGAACTTATTTGAATCCGTGGAAGAGTTGAGGAAGGAAACTTTTGACTCTGATAAAGTAGAACATGAGGAAATGCTTTTAAAGGTACTACAGGATTTGTATATCAATGATCAGCATAAAGAAATCTCATGTGTTTTAAGCATTCAATATCCATCAGAATTTGAATGTAAGTATATTAACAGGAATGGGCTTGTGTCTGACTGTTCAGTTATGGGACCTGCTGATGCCTGACACCAAACTAGAGTCCAGAGTTACCAAGCAGTGGGGTGACATTGGTTTCCAAGGTGATGACCCCAAGACAGACTTCCGAGGAATGGGCATGTTGGGACTGACGAACCTTGCGTGAGTAATGGCGTCCGGGTGGGTGCCCTTGCTCCATATCGTTCTGACCAGTTATTTTCTTACGTTTGGACTGTTTTAACTGTTACTGTTCATCCCAGGTTCTTCAGTGAGCACTACACCGAGGAGGCCCGGCAGGTGCTGTCCCACGCCAACCATCCCAACCTGGGGTAGGTTGTGATTCATTCTGCATTTATGGAGCCGACTGGCATGTTCTTGATATTTCAGCGTCCTCAGGCCTTACCAGTTGATGGCATGTCCAACATGGTACCGTCAGAGCAAATCTTTCGTGTCTCGTTTCAGGTACTCTTACGCCATAGTGGGCATTAACCTGACGGAGATGGCCTACAGTCTACTGAAGAGTGGTGCTCTCAAACCCCACTTCTACAACACCGTGTCGGGGAGACCCGAGCTGCAGCACTTTCACCAGCTGTACTGTGAGTGACGGCAACACATCGCCACCGTGACCGCGCAGTCTGTCAGCGAGCTCGTCCCGTCTGAGGAGTCTTTCCCCGGCAGGAGGGGCTGGCCCGTCAGCGTGGTCGTGTCGTCCGGGATGAACCGCTAACGTCCTGTCTTGTGTCCTCCCCAGGTTACCTGGCCTACCAGTTTGATAGGTTCTGGGTTGAGGAGAAGCCCGCGAGCATAATGGAGTTCAACCACTACAGGGAGAAGTTCCACGACCAGATTAAGATCCAGCTACTGGACCCGGCCGTCGGCCTCATCCTGACGGGCCATTGGAAGAAGTAACCAACCACGTGACGGGAACTTTTCAATCCCGGTTGGGGCGACCTTCTCCTTGACATGCTACCAGGACCTTTTGAGTTTGCTTTGAGTTTTATCTTAATTTAGTTTCAACAATCCTTTTTCATTTTCATGGAGTTTCTACAGTGAAATATTTACATTGACTTTTTGTAAGCCAATTAAATGACCAGCTTTTGGCTTTGGATAAACTGGAATGTAGATTTTTATCAGTATTCATGAATTCCAATGATTTCTAAATGAAATGACACATTTACCTATCCAAAAAATAGCTGTCAATTTCCCATAATATAAGACGTTCAAAAGGGCAGCGCAAGCACAGACCAATTAGAAAAGAGCAGCGTGTGCACGGACCAATTAGATAGGCGCAAAGTGTGCACAGACCAATTCGTAAAGAGCAGCATGTGTACGGACCAATTACAAAAGAGCAGCATGTGCACGGACCAGCATGTGCGCACACCACAGACCAAAATACATCTGTTCTTCTTTGGTCTGTTCTCCATGGATCATTCCAGCCAAAGCCATAGCAATATAGAACAGGAGACTGGAATTCAACACTGCCTCATAAAATGACCATTCTGTAAAAAATAAAAAAGGGAAATAAAGTGTTGGGCTGCCGTAGTGATGGGTCATTGATTGGCTGTGTGTGACTTCTGTAGACTGGGGGGGACGTTGTTTCAGAGAAAATGGAGATTGGACAATAATATTAACTGTCTGAGGGCTATGGTTGATGTCAAACTCGATGTCAGGAGCTATCTTGCATGTATTTAAAGCGTTGCCTACTTGGTTCTTGTATATGTCGTTCTTGCTCAGGAATCAAATATTTATATCCAGAGTGAAACATTCTTTGTAGACAAAAAAATAATTGAATAATTTGTGTTTACCTTATACTCAGTAGTTGTACATCTCACCAGACAAATGTAGCTCTGTGCATGTTTTAATGCGTTTCAAGTGATACCGTCATTGTCAGCACATTTCAACAGGTGGTGCTCGGATCACACTCGTGACAACACCGCCATGGATTTCACACGTTAGTACAGTATTGTATGCACTAAAACGGACCTTGTATTTTGTCTTATTTATATGCGCTGTGTCCTGCTGTTTGAAGATTTGTAATTTTGTAGACACAGTATGGATACCGTTACGACTGACAAGTGCCCAGTGTTAATAAATTTAACTTCTGATGTGATATCTTCTGACTGATTTTCTGTTACATTGTCTGGTGTCAGCCAAGAAGATAAAAACAAAGTGGGTTATAAAATTCAAAGTTTGGATATTGAATCAAATAACTTAGGAGGTTAGAGCATAGATTCTAGCTTTTATTTGAAGGTATTTTTGTACATACTGGTTTCACATTATACAAATGACAACACTCCACTATTTTAGGGCACCAAAAGTATTGGCACAGATTAATGTCCAGATGTACAACCTGCAAAGTATTTATTTGGTAGCTATCCTTAGTATGAGGTAATAGCCTGAAGACCCCCTAAAAGCTGAGTATTTTCTCAGGTGATTCTTCACCTGGCCTGTACGGCAGCCATCTTCAGTTGTTGGGAGGTATTTTGGCCTCATTTTCAGCAAATGAAAGGTACGTTCAGTTGGATTTAAATCAGGAGATTGACTTGCCCAACCAAGAACTTCCCAATTGGCCTCAAATATGCTCTTGCAAGCATGGCAGTATATCTCAGGGTCACAGTCTTGTGTCCTGAGTTTATTCTGTAATAAAGATGTTTCTATACAATTAATTGTGCTGCGGCTATTGGCAGTTGCATTATCAATGAAGACAAGTGAGCCAGTTGTTCTAGTGGCAGCCATGCTTGTCCATAACCCTCTCTCCACCATGATTTGGAGATGAGGTGGTACGCTGTGGCTCTCTGACATTTCCCTTTATCTCTCTACCTCCTGTCATCATTCTAACGCGTTAATCTTTGTCTCATCCGTCAAAAAGGTCCTTTTCATGATCTCCACAGGATTCATGGTCATTTTTAGCAAACTGTAACCTGGCCGTCCTGTTTTTGAGGCCTACTAATGGTTTGCACCTTGTATTGTAACCATTGTTATTCTGCTGGTCCACGCCTACCTTCTGGAGAATGTTCCAGTCAGTTTCTTTTCATGACCTTGCCCACTGTTGTTGGGATGCCTTAGATTTTGGCTATGTTCTGAGTGGTTATTTATGATTGTTATAATGGCTCCTTAAATAGTACTGATACCTCTTTGATCCTCACCTCATCAGACACTGCAGGAGTTTCATGCGTCCTAGAGTGAAGACTAGACATCGACAGCCGTCTCTACACAAATTGTGTGACGGAACACACCTGGCTAACCAACAATACCTGTCCAGCAAATTTCCCAATACGTCGGCCGCCCTGAAACAAGAGGACAGTGCGTGCGTAGGGCTGGTTTCACAGAAAATGCATAGTCCTCGCCAAAAGAAAATTTTGCTCAATCGGGAATCTTCATTGAAACTTTTTTTGGTTGTTGTCCAAGACAAGTCTTAATCTGTGTCTGACAAAACCGGCCCAACGTGTGGTCATTTCTCAGTGGTGAAGCCAATTGTCAGTTTATGAGGATAGAGCCAAAAAAAAACTAACGACAAAATGCCTACCGTCCCAATAATTATGGAGCACCATTTTATGCAACTGTTAGTGGTCTGTGAGGACTTGGTTGAGACATCTGGGCCAAAGTGGACAGCAAGGTCAAAATAAATAACACTAGGGAGAGAAAATATATTCACCCAGGAAAGTCCTTTTCTCATACTTGGTGTTCAGAGCAATAAGCCACATCGCGGAGTAAAAGCTAAATTCAGGTTAAGAAAACATTCAGTGCAATAAGCCAAATGCAGTGTCGATGGACCTTAAATGCACTTTTCATTACTCCTTTTTTAACAAAGGATTCCTAATTAAATATTCTTCCAGTCAAACCAATGGGAACCTCATGATTTAACATGATAATTGCTGTGGATGCTGGTAGTCTGTTGTACTGCAGCAGTGTGAACAGCACACTCACCAGAAACGGTCCCCCACAGTTTTACATTGAAACTGTGGGGGGAAATAATGATATCACTAATGTATGCATTCAAAAATCATTCCCCAAAGTTTTTTCGCCCAAGGTATTTGCAGAACAAATAAAATTTCAGTTTAAATTTGGAGAATCCCCTAAAGATTGTCCAGTATTGTCTGGGTCCCATTCAGGTTTGTGAGTTTTGTTAAATCCATTGCAAAGTGCTCTTCATTGCTGCTGGAAACAAAATTAACTTCTCTCTTCAATCTTCTTCTTTCCTAACATCATCAGTCTCTTGAGCTGCTCAAAAGACACAAACATCACAACGTTCCAGGAGCCCAGCCTCAGAAACGAGGGCACAAAGCTGGAACGAGAGAGGAGAAATTAAACATTAGTCTACGGGAAAGACCTCGCTAAAGATCCCTCTTGATTCTTTCCTGAAAGCAGCTAAATCGATATGTTGTTGTGGAAAAATGTAGGCCTTTAAAAAACAACACACATCCAACCGCTTAGTCCAACAAAACTGACGCTTGTTTTGTCCAGGCCCGGTCACTAGGGACAAAGGTCTGTTTACACAGTTGGTGCAGGTGACGGTCTGTGAGCTCACCCTTTATAGAAGGCCGTAGGACCCTCTTTGGTGGCCATGACCCAGGCACAGTTGATGGCACTCTTGTACTGGCCCGGTGGGGAGTTCATGTACCGCGTCTTCACCACATCCACCGGAGAGGCGATGCACGTTGTAACAAACCCGGCGCCGAACGCCGACGTGAAATGGCACGGGAGGTTATCTGTGCGTTAAAGAACCCGTTTTGAAACAGCACCATGGAGATTTCAATGGCACTGTTGTAAAAGATTAATGCAGGCACTAAAGTTCATTGTCAAGTAGTGTCAGGTGGTACCTTGTAAATACCCAACACTAAATATCTCTGTTTTATGCTGATATGTCGTGAAGGGTGCAATAAAGCCTCCTAAGATAATTGGTACATTTACGATGCACAATTCATAACTGGAAAGAACAACTATTATTTGGAATGGACATTAAGTACCAGCATGCATTAGACAGAGCCGAAGGGTGTGTGCCTATCTGTCCAATCAGCGGTCTTACTATGACCATATGCACCGATCCCACCCACTTACCTGACAACAGGTTGTGCCTGAGAATAGCCTCCTTGATGAGGTCATAGGTCACCAGCTCTGTGCAGTTGACCAGTGCGTTCCTGGTGATGTTGGGTAAACAGCCTGGTGTGAACAAGGAGCATGATGATTGGGTGATGCCACCGATCATTGTTCTGGAATTTACCCACAAGTCTATGGAAATCCATATCCATGGAAAGCACAGCAACCTTCTGCAAAGCTAAGCATGATTTTTCGATTCATTTGGGAAAAGTAGAATACATATATTCTACTTGTGCTTCTTATTGTTTTTATTGATAGGTTATGGATTGTATGTAAGCACTTCACCATAAAGACTACACCTGTTGTTGTCAGCGCATAAGATACAATTTTTGTGTCTTAAATATGTGTTTTCCAAGCCCTGACCTGTGATGTTGTTGCGATAACAAAGATGGGTAATCTATGATTAAAAGCCACATTACGTACCTTTCCAGAGCCCACGGATTCCCTCGTGGTTAAATATCTGTTTGTAGGCCTGCATGGTTCCAGTGTAGCGGCGAGCCACCCCGGTTAGGTTGACCTGGGCCTGGAAGCGAACCTTAACCACATCTGTGGGCTGGGCGAACGACACGGCCATGGCCCCCGTGGTGCAGCCGGCCAGAATACGTATACCCACATTTGCAGCTGGGATAGGATGGGGGGGGGGGAGTGGGATAGGATGTGGGGGAGAGTGGGATAGGATGTGGGGGAGAGTGGGATAGGATGTGGGGGAGAGTGGGATAGGATGGGGGTAGAATGGGATAGGATGGGGGGAGAATGGGATAGGATGGGGGGAGAATGGGATAGGATGGGGGGAGAATGGGATAGGATGGGGGTAGAATGGGATAGGATGGGGGGAGAATGGCATAGGATGGGGGGAGAATGGCATAGGATGGGGGGAGAATGGCATAGGATGGGGGGAGAATGGCATAGGATGGGGGGAGAATGGCATAGGATGAAGACAGGAACAGCTATTAAAGGGGAAACTGTGTTACCGTGACAAAAAAGCACGGTTCAAGTAACATTCTAAGAACCTCTGATGAACAGGTCAGGTGTTATTAAAAGCACGCCAATTATAATCATAATTTACTACAAAATCCATCAGAATGAAAATGAAACGACGGCTAGTAACGGTGTACAGTGCCCCCGCTGCTCGTGGTCACTCACTGTCCACTCCGCCAGAGTAAAAGTTCTTGACGTTGTCGTAGAAGCCAATTCGGATGGAGGCGAAGCACATCTGTCTCTGCAGGCCCGCCACCAGACCGTTGTACAGCGCCCTGGGCCCCTCCGTCCGGATCATGGTACTGATTGTCCCAAACACCCCCCGGTAGCGGATGCCCTTGGTGGCCTCCGACGCCACTTTCTCTCCCTGAATCTGGGGTTCATAGTTAGCGTTACAGGGGGTCCCCAGAACTACATTGTCAATGGTTTGGCTGCCAACAGGTCTCAGTGCTTTTTTTTTTTTTACAGGTCCCATAATTGTCAGTGTCATGGGAGGTCCCTATGATAACCAGGGAGTTTTCACAAGTATTAAGCTTCCCAGAAAAGCACGAAGGCCGACTTCACAACACTCACAGAAGCCTCTCCGCTGAGCAATTGAACACAGTGGAATGCAGACAAGTTACCCGGCACGTCAGATATAGGAGTTCAGGGCAGTGGTGGGGCAATGAACCAGTACCTGCAGTCTGACTTTGGCTGTGTCCAGAGGAAAGGTGATGAGGTCAGCGATGCAAGCCGCTGTCCCAGCACTCAGGAACTTCACCCCAAGTGTAGGGGGTGTATCGGAGGGTTTCATTCCCACCATGGTCCTTGGTTCTACAGGAAGTGAGGGAGGCAGAGAGATGGATGGCAATGCTTGTACAGTACAATATGTTAATGCTGGGATTCGGGAACATGCTGTGATACTGGTCTTGAGTGACTTTGGGGATTCATTTATTTATTTGGTTTCTAAATTGCAATAGTCTGTCCTGTGTGAATTTGTTCTGGCAGGAGGGAGTTAGTGATATTTGAAAATGTTGATAATCTATAAAACGAACCAGATCAAACAAACAAAAGTGATGGATCAGTGGGTTGCACCAACAGGGACTGAATGACACTCTTCAACTTGGTTGTCATTGTTAACCTATGAATGTTGCATCAAACTACTTTTAGATAAAATCTTGGTCAAATGTAGTCCCTCTTACGTAAAGATGCATTTAATTCAAACCAAAATCCCAGTTATCTATGTTGTTCAACTGTTTTAATAAATGTAGATATGTAAATTTCCAAAAGATTTCATCCAGAAAAATCTTAAATGCCGCCTACTGCCACTGGAGGGCGTAACATTGAGTAAATGTCAGTGAGGCCACGTGCTGCATATTAAGAGTGTTATAATAATTTCACGAAAAAGTGCAATCGCAAGAAATTTCACTTTTAATTTGAAGCACAAACTCTCTTGGCTTTGCTAGCAAGCAAACAATTATCAGACCCATGGATTTTCATATGGCCCTGGCAATGACCTGTGCTGATTGGTTTCCATAATGACTCCATCATGACACAGGTAACCAATCACAGTTTAAAGACTTAAACTTTGATTAACTAATCCAGTTTTTAAAAATGTTGGTTTAAGAGTACTTACATTGAAAATAATCCAGTGGATTCAGTTCCTTCTTTGACTAGTAAAATCGGTTCACGTCTGGATGTCAAAGGCCAGGTATTAATCCCAGGGAACCTCTGAAAAAAAGTACCTGAACAAACTGAAAAGTGTCTGTGCATCTCTGTCATTGTATTTATATATTTTGCTGACTGGTCCCACAGAGAGGCGTTACTGTGTTATGGAGTAAGGATCAAACCAAAGTCCACTCCCAGTCAAGACAATCAATATCCAATTCATCGTCACAGCTACATCCACCTGCCACCACTTGGGAGAAGCAGCAGGTTTACCGGGACATTTTGTCACCGCAAACAGAAATGGCAAACACATTCCTCCCACCGGAATGCGACAATGTCGACGTCTCATTTTGTAATAATAAAAGACGACGCCCCCGTTGCCGTAAAAAGCCCCCCCCCCCCAAAAAAACGTCTATGGTTATTTCAACACTCCGTGTTGTTAAAAACCCATTCTTAACTACCACGTTCTTAACGGGAACACAGGACACATTTTCACATTTATGTAGACCGACATTAAAACCAGACATATCAGTAGCATGAAGTTGGTGAGGATGGGTTAGCTGGGTGTTATCAAGTCACACAGAGACTTCTACCCATAACACCAGCAACACTGCAGGGCCCCAGTCATAAAGGGAGAGGCTCGTCTCATCTCTCATCCAATAGGAGTTAGGAGTGAGGGTGACGGGCATGGAGTCCGAGAGTGATTTGGCTAACAACCAGATGCACGGCAGTTAATGCTGTCAAAACGGCCGCTGCTCTTTCTGATGTGATTAGGACAAACCAGGGGAGATCTGGCAGAAGATAAAAAAAAAAAAAAAAAAAGGAAAAGCATTTTTAGCATCTTGCACTGGCTTAAACAGGCTGCACCAACCCAGCACGTTTTCATTGGTTTGCCCAGGCTAGCAGCTACATTAATTCTCCACAATAAATTGTCACTATGCGAAATGTTGTATTTTTTCTTAGGGACCTATGTATGAGAGCGTCTTTGAATGGGCTAACGTCCCAGAAAAGTTCAAATGGGATTTCAGATTGATGGAAAGAGTTTACCTTCTGTTAAAAATGCTGAGTTGAACGAAGTGGGAGGGTTTGTGACGTGATCTAGTGACTGAAGTTCAAAGGGGTGCTGATAAGAGAGTTTCTCCATAACAGGGTGTTTTCCCTCTCACTTTTCTCTCTCTCTCTCTCTCTCTCTCTCTCTCTCAATATCTCCCCAGCTTAGCTACATAGTAGAGAGGAACCTTGTTATGTAAAACATTAAGGACTTAGGAAACATGGACCCTAGTCTCTGTCAATGAAAGAATCCTTATCTAGCCTCACCAGCCAGGTTCATGGTAAAAACAGACAAATGTTTCGGGGTCATTGTTTGGCTTAAGCACGATGCTAATCAAATAATCATTACGTCTGAACTACCTTACAATGCACACAGGCACTGGGGAGAATAGTGTAAAGAAACAGAAAGCCAGAGTAGTCATTTAATAGACAGCCCAATTTGTAATTTTAACAACAGAGCTCCTTAAAATACTGAGTGTTTGACATTCTGATGACCTTTCTGCGGTACACGACATTCTGGGATCAACTGTATTACATAATAACTGCAGTAAAAAGACAGACCAGTTACAACAAGACCCATTCAACCGAATCCATTATTAAAGCGTTTTTAATGGATTAATAATTGCCAGATACGGACTCTGCCCCCCCCCCCACCCCACCCCACCCCCCTTCACGCCCAGTGTCATCAGAGCAGCACAGCAACGGCATATCACAGAGAAATCTCCCCAAAGGCCTTCACAAACCACCTTCATGTGACAACGTCTCACTCCATTTTTGCATCCCTAACAACAAGGAGGGCTCGCTGAACCGCACAGACGTTATCCAATAAGACCTTCTCTATTTTTTCCACCGTGGCGATGGTGTGGTCCGACATACACAGGGAATTGGGTCTGTTTCTGGAATGTTCTCTTCTCCAGCAGAGAGTGGTCTGCCTCCACCTGTAATGACAGAATGATATGGATTTCACACTTATATTATTTGCTTCACTGGTGCATGTCTGTTAGAACACTGGGGTCAAATGGGACATTGCTAAAATGTGGCACGGGATTTTTTTATTCTCTACTTTGTAATTAGCTGAAATTGTATGGGACACTTGAATTCCTGCCTATTGTACAGACAACTTACAAGCAGTTACACTGAAACAAAATCTAAAACCAACAGCAGTCTGAGGGTATATAGAGCAATGGTAAAAACTAAGAAGAATGGAGAAATACCACCTTTTGGAGTGTTCAGACAATGTGTACAGGAGTGGCAAATAAATAACTGATAAAGGGAAGATGCAACTAGAAGTTATTATACTTCTTACTATTTTATTCAGCACATTTGTTGTAAGGAAAGCCCTTTACAAATACAATTGTTATTATTTTTATTTGTATTCCATTCCAGTCCCTGGAATTTCCATCCCAGTCCTTGGAATTAACCAACCTCATTCCAAATGTCAACTCTACCAAGAATCCAAACATTCTGAGAACTCGTGAGGCTTGAATTGTTTCCATGGATATTGTTCTTATGCTTTATTGTGACACAGATTAGAATGCATCATCTTTATACGTAAAGCAGAGGTGCGCACTATTTGGATTTCAGTGAGTTAAGGAAGGGATTTGAAGACAGTTGAGGTAAGGTTGTTGCCCGATATTGTTTCATTGTTGGATAGTTTATTAGTTAGACTAATTAAGAAACACCTTTGTCGTATATCACATGTATATCTTAATTAGGTAATTGTTAAATAATTGTTTTGTTGTTTATGTTGTTTGTGTAAAACTGACTGATCAGATATTTTGTGAGCTAGCTTGACATTTATTCATATTGGTCAAAGGACTGGACCCGTTCTTTCTAGTCATCAATTTGGATTTTGGCTAGTAGATGAGATTGAAAAGGTTTTTCACAATTTCAAAATGTAATGTAAAATGGTTCCTTCCTCTCAGAGGTCATGTTGCCAATAGCAACTATAATCATGTAATCTTAAACAGTCAATACAAACATCAGGTAACTTCAGGCATCACAATTTGTGTGGAGTGGAGGTATATGTAAGAATGTTTTAAAGAAAACAAAAGGGTTGAAGGGGTTGTACAGCAGGATGTTATGTTACAGAAGTAACACTTCTCTGGTAGAAATGTATTTTATAGAACATGGTAGGAAATAAATAATTATCTATCTATACCGTCTAAAAGAAGGTATAGTGATTGTAATTTCAGTTAAAGGAAGCAGATTCAAGCAGCCCAACTCTTTTTCACCGTTTCACTCCCTCCATCTGTCATTGTGGGCATTTTAGGAATATCTAGAGATCATTCAATGTATTGGATTCACATTTGGGGTTGTGCTTTATTTAATCAATCACACAAGATTCATACAACCTTAGCCAGATAGAATCTGTGAATGCTTTTGGAGACTACTGGGATACTGTTGCTATTCTACTATTGTTACATGGTCTTAGAATGCATCATTCTAATGCTTAAAATGTGTTTATATTACAATTGTGTTCTTGTAGATTAATCAATAGCTAAATATGCAATCAATAAAACAACAAGTGGAGGAGATCAGAACGGAGAGACTGTGATTAGAAGAACTGCAGAAACGAATGGAAGAAGAGATCCTGTTGAAGAAAGGGAAGAGTCTGATGGAGGAAGGGATTCATCTAAAGGAGGAGGGGAAGCTTATCAATTCCCCGCGGAACAAGGTGAGAGACAAATCATCCGTCAATCGGTCAGTTAATTATAACGAATGAAATGGTTTTGTGCTTATGATGTATACTTCATGTTTCACAGAACATTCAAATCCCTGAATCTGGGTGTTCTGAGTCTCACCTCCTAAACCTTCCGAGATGTGTGAGTGACTGTTTTTATTAAACGCCTACAGTCCCCAGTCCAATCTGTGCATCTAAACAGTACAAAAATACATTTGGCTCTATTACTCACCACACTGTGATATTCTGTGTTCCAGATGGACGTACGGTACCCATTTGTACCAATGGTAAGGTTCTCAGTGAGTGGGACTCATGTTGTGGAACTTCTGACCCCAGCTCAGACAAATGATGGCCCAGATGTCTGGTCCTGCGGAGATCATAATGAAGACTGCACCTGCAGAGACCATACCCCTGCTCCATCACCAGCCCCGAAGAGATATGATGGCCTAAGTGTCTGGGTCTGTAGAGATGGGAATGGAGACTGCACCTGCAGAGACCATACCACGGCTCCATCCCCAGCCCTGAAGAGATATGACAGTCTAAGTGTCTGGGCCTGTAGAGATGGGAATGGAGACTGCACCTGTAGAGGCCATACCACTGCTCCATCCCCAGCCCCGGAGAGATATGATGGCCTAAGTGCCTGGGCCTGTAGAGATATGAACGGAGATTGCACCTGCAGAGACCATACCATGGCTCCATCCCCAGCCCTGAAGAGATATGACGGTCTAAGTGTCTGGGCCTGTAGAGATGGGAATGGAGACTGCACCTGTAGAGGCCATACCCCTGCTCCATCACCAGCCCTAATTCAATTTGATGGCCCAAGTGTCTGGGCCTGTAGAGATATGAACGGAGATTGCACCTGCAGAGGCCATACCACTGCTCCATCCCCAGCCCCGAAGAGATATGATGGCCAAAGTGTCTGGGCCTGTAGAAATGAGAATGGAGACTGCACCTGCAGAGGCCATACCACTGCTCCATCACCAGCCCTAATTCAATTTGATGGCCCAAGTGTCTGGGCCTGTAAAGATATGAATGGAGAGTTCACCTGCAGAGGCCATACCCTTGCTCCATCATCAGCCCCAATTCAATTTGATGGCCCAAGTGTCTGGGCCTGTAGAGATATGAACGGAGATTGCACCTGCAGAGGCCATACCACTGCTCCATCCCCAGCCCCGAAGAGATATGATGGCCAAAGTGTCTGGGCCTGTAGAAATGAGAATGGAGACTGCACCTGCAGAGGCCATACCACTGCTCCATCACCAGCCCTAATTCAATTTGATGGCCCAAGTGTCTGGGCCTGTAAAGATATGAATGGAGAGTTCACCTGCAGAGGCCATACCCTTGCTCCATCATCAGCCCCAATTCAATTTGATGGCCTAAGTGTCTGGGCCTGTAGAGATATGAATGGAGACTGCACCTGCAGAGACCATACCCCTGCTCCATCACCAGCCCCAAAGAGATATGATGGCCAAAGTGTCTGGGCCTGTAAAGATATGAATGGAGAGTTCCCCTGCAGAGGCCATACCCCTGCTCCATCATCAGCCCAAATTCAATTTGATGGCCCAAGTGTCTGGGCCTGTAGAGATATGAACAAAGATTGCACCTGCAGAGGCCATACCCCTGCTCCATCACCAGCCCCGAAGAGATTTGATGGCCAAAGTGTCTGGGCCTGTAGAGATATGAACAAAGATTGCACCTGCAGAGGCCATACCATGGCTCCAGCCCTGGAGAGATATGACGGCCTAAGTGTCTGTGTCTGTAGAGATCGGAAAGGAAACTGCATTTGCAAGACCAGCTCTGCAAGATCCATCTCTGAGATTTCTTCCCAGTAAGCAGAAGTCAATTACTGTTGAGTCAATTCAAGAATTAAACTAAAATTCCAAAATGTTTTCTTATAAGAGGCTAAGAGAGAATTGGAATTTCAGTCATCTTCCTGAATTAACTTAATTTGAAAGGAATTGACCATAACGCTGGTATCTTGGCTAACAGTGCTTTGACTGAGTTAGGATTAAAAGTCAATTTGCAAAAGTAATCTACAGGAACAGCATATTTTGTGGCCTATGGCATTATAATTTAGATGAGACATTGTACAACACAAGGGGACACTCTTGAACCATAACTGTTTTATCCAAGTGTGTAACTTTCTCAGTCTTGAGGCTGAGAACGCCATCATCCCTCTTCCTCTTCCACTTGGAGTCAAGGATTGGAAGAGGGGGTGAAGAGAAAAGGTTGAATGGCATATTAAAATGTTGGGTCACATTAGGTGGTCAAACTAAAAAAAGCAACATGTGAAATGCGTTTGGTTGAAATCATGTCGTCACCGCTGGACTGTAGATAAGGTTGGTGACCCACCACTGGACGCTCCTGGGGTGATATCCTCAGAGAAGCACCGGGTGGCCTCGAAGGAAGAGTCTGGTTTCTCCTGCTCATGGGTCACCTCTGGAGGGGATCGGAGAGGACCACTGCACACCACATCTTGGTTTCAACTTTAACCCCCACAAAGGGCGACACCCTGACACTGTGTACTACTGTCAGAGCTAGAGAACTGACCCATTGTAATCCAGTTAGTTCTTCCTTACATTTCGCTGTGTCATCAGCGCAGGCCAAGAAATGCATTGGGTCTGATTCTGGAATATAATCTCCTCCAGCAGAGGGCGGTATGTCTTCACCTCTAACGAGAGCACAGCATGAATAGCCTGGGATCTGTAATGATGTTATCCGCTTCAGTGCCACGTAATTGTTTGTATCGCAGGCCACAGTATGAGTACTTCTTACTGA
Source organism: Esox lucius (assembly GCF_011004845.1). Taxonomy (NCBI): domain Eukaryota; kingdom Metazoa; phylum Chordata; class Actinopteri; order Esociformes; family Esocidae; genus Esox; species Esox lucius. The sequence goes on from NC_047593.1 coordinate 14,017,889, forward strand.
TAAATCCCCATTAGAAACAAGGCATTGTTAATACTTAGCATAGGATCGTTTATTCTACACTTTGTAATTAGTTGAAGTGATACAGGACACTTACAATCCTGGCTTTTGTACACGGGGGACACCAAAGCATTTACACTGAAACCAATAAAAACAAACAAAAAGCGTAAAAATATACAAAACAAAAAGAGTTAAAAACATTGTACTAATGTGATAAAAAAAAACGATTGAGGAAAAAAAAAGACCAGCTTTTGGAGAGTTCAAAAAATGAGTATAGGAGTGGGGGAAAGACAAGACATGCTAGTGGAATTGATAAAGAAAAGATGCAAGGAAGGATTGTTGTAAACCTTTTTTGGGGTGATGAACAAAGTGCTGGTGCTCTGGTTGAAGAGACATTGAGGAGAACAACTTCATTATGTAGGCTAAGCTTCCACACGAACAGAAACCTGTACAGTGTTATCCCTACTAAATTTACCTCAGGAGTCAGATGCATGGTTTTCAACTCTTCTAAGATGGGTTTCAGTCCAAATGTTAGTTTGGGTTAACCTGAACCGGTGGGAACTAAACGCATGAACTCCAAAAGTACGATCCAGTCAGCTGTCTATTATAGCGAGCGGAAGCTACCCAACTGACCCGATAGTTACTGGTGTAAATTAGAGGCTTGCAGATTAGCAGCGAGAAAAACTTAGCCACAGCTTGTCAGTCAATTCGCCTAGCAGTTAGCACATTATAAGGAGTGAGCAGTGGTCCTCTGGGGCAGAGCCAGGCGACTCCTAGACTGGTTTGTGGGTCCGCAAGCCCTAAAAACCCTGATACGTAGCGGTCTAATTGGTTTTGAGATTATTAGTCGTAACATGTATACATGACTTCATATAAAGTAAAGCAAGATCAGCTAATACATGTACAGTACATACAGCACGGCCCTGCCGGATCCCATCGGAGACCAGAGATCGATAAAACCCTTATGTCCTTATTAACCTCTGCTTCACACTCTAATAAAACAGGTGTTTTTGACATCGTGTAAAAGACATTGCTTAGAGCAACTCTCACGCTATCATACACAAATGTTAACACATTTCAGTTCCAAGACTGGCATCCTCACTCAACCAGCCCCCCCCCCCCCCCCTCGGAAAAGTGCATAAGACTTTTTAACTACACGTTACACATATACATAAAAGAAAGGTAGATTCACCGTTTTTTTCCCTGTATTCCTAAACAGTCAACCTACAGGATACGAGTCTCACTGTCTCTTATGAAGTCTCTTTAATTCCAATCACACGCCACCCGTTAGCCGGACAAGAAGATCTCATAGTCACTGGTGGACAGCAGGGGGCGCCCTGCTTTCCTTACATTCTTGGCGTTGGTGATGCGTGCCGCCACGTCCACCGGCTTCTCGAAGTAAAGCACCAGGGCCTGTTCGGTGAGCACCGAGGCCAGGAACTGCTCAAAGGTGATGGCCCAGTCTTTATCAACGCTAGTGCTGTGAGGCATCCCCCCGCCTCCGCCCCGGGCCCTACCTCCGCCGAGAGGCCCGTTCCCTCCTCCAGGGGGCCCGTTCGCGCTGCGCACCAGGACCGTGTCGTCGGCGATATCCTCGCAGTGTAGCTTGTCGTCAAGCTCGTGGGAGCCGGTGCTGAGGACGGAGTAGGACGACATGGACGTGTCGTCTTTGGTCTCGTCGTCTGAGATCAGCATGGAGGATGACGTGCCCGTGTCTTTCGGGGACGAGTCCTCCAACCTAATGTCCTCCATGCCGGACAGCTGTTCGCCACCGCTGTCCCCGTTCCCAGGGCCATGCGGCCTGGCCTCCCCCTCCTCCTCCTCCCCCTCCCCCTCTCCCTGGACCCTCTCGTGGTAGACGCTCCCAGGCTGGGCCCCTCCAACCAGGGCTGGTTCGCAGGGTTTGGCCTCCCCTGGGTCCTCAAGGTCCTCTTCCTCTGGGTCCTTGGTAGGGCAGCAGAAGAGTTTTCCCACCTCGCCCATCTCCAGCAGCAAGCTGGTGACCGTGGCTGTGGCGTGGTACAGCTCTTGCTCCTGGGCATCCTCACTGAACATGTTGTACAATGTCTTGCACAGCTCAATGAACTGGCTCTGGACAGAGAGGGGGAGGGAGAGGAACCTAGAGATCAGCTGGCTTCACATAGTCACACATTGACCGCCTGAAGTGTTTTTGGTGGGCTTCGCCCTGGGACTGTGACCTGGGTTGGGTTCGAATGATCTTACCTGGTTGAGTTTCGGCAGATCCTTCACGTTCTCCAGGTTGTTTTTGGTCCCCCGGTTCCAGAGTTTCAGGTAGTTGCGGTAATCAGGGGCCTGCAGTTTCTTTACTGTGGGAACAAACATTGATGTTAAGCTAGCAGCCCAGCACTCTGACTATTTATAGAAGGAAATAAACAAGACTGGGAAATAAAAAATTAGATCAAGCAAACAAAATCTGCCAATGGGGTGAGTTCATGCTACTTGTATCAGGGCAAAAAAGTCTGAACAAAGCTGCATTGTACAACTGAATTTGTGGCTTTTTTCCACAAACTTCTTACTCTCTTTCCAAGAAGCAAAACTAACCACTCATTGGTGTTTTCTTTGCTTGATTCTCGCTTTCTGATATCATTTCTGCCTACTTTTGAGGAAGCATATTTTGCAGAGTACAGCCAATGATGTCCTGAGTGTACTGAAGCGAAAGCAGACATATTAGGGACTATCGTACGTGACACTTACAGCAGCACAGCAGAGTATGAGAGTTGATCTAGAGATCAGGTCTATGTGATCCAATTCACACATTCATTGTTCTAAAAGGATATATTGATCTACATCGACACTGCTGTAAGTTACTATGACCTTTCTCCCAGTGGATCCAACAGGGTTTTCACTAGCTCAGGTCAATGTTCCCAAAAACAGCCAGCCTTTGTACGCATTCCAGATGAGACAGACTCAGTCAACTAGACCACTATCTTAGGGTTAAAATATACAACGTAAACACAGTCAGTATGCTTTAAAATGTGAAGAAATAAAAAAGTAGTTAGTCCTTATATTTCTGGCCTATTTTTATTGTGTTATTCACATGCCTGGTGTTGACAAGAAGGCAAGACGACAGATTACTAAACCAGTGGATAGGATGCCAGCCTTTACCACAGAGAATAACATCTCCCACAGAGACACCACGGTCTGTAACCATGGTAACATCAAGGTGGAGCTCACCATTTGCTTCACCGGAGAGATCATTTGGTTAAAAGACTGTGGCCACATTGGTTAAAGGAAATTGATCAACATCAGATATGATGTATGACTGGTAATTGGTTTACTATTAGATTTTTTTGAGAAACACTACATAGCATACTCATTCAAATTATGTGTTTCATGGTGACATTTTGGAGTGATATTTTGGATGATGAAAAACTATGTATCTACCAGCCACGCAATATTTAATCTACTTTCCACAGTTGTCTGTGGCCCCAAACAGCTGTTGGAGGCCCTCCAGTACAGTTATTTGAACATGAACGAACAAACACGCACACAGCTGTTAAGGGTAGGAATTCTATTCTAAGCCACGTGCCCTTAATACAGGTGGCCAAACACAAGCTTTCTTGGATCACTATTCTACAGCCCATACTGCGAGACGTGGTGTCAAACAGAGCGGTATTTCTGACGTTTGAACTCGTAAACGAACACATCCATCTGGTTGGGCCAGGGCCAATAATCACAATAAACACGTTTTAATGAAGCAAGCACAGCCTGGTTATTTCCCTTATTCGGTTTAGGGGTCTGTCGGGATGATTCAGTCATTCCACAGTAAACGTTACATCATAGGGCGTGGCGCTTCGCTGCCCAAGACACCCTGGGGAAAGTGTGACTGGAGATGGTTGGAAGAGAAAACAATATTCTGAAAATATTCTTCTTGGCTAATGAAGTTCAAGGTCTTGTGTATGTGCGTAGAAACTGGTTTGTCTGTCCTATTCATTTAATTTGGACAAGCAGATAGATGGCTTATGGGAAACTGAGCCCTGGTGATTTGAACTTGACCAGTTAACTATGATCAGATTATTTTAGAGGTTGGTCAGCAGGGTACCGTGTTACAGAAGGTCCTGTAAAAAACTGAAATGGAAATTATTCACCCGTAACAGTTTCAAAGCAGCTTTGTACCTTTCTCAGTCTTGAATGTGACCCTGACAAAGCCATCGTCCTTCTCACTTTTGCACTTGGGGTCAAGGCCTGGAGGACACAAAGGGAGAAGAGGGCAAAGTTGAAATGACACATCTTGGAATAGACTGATGCATGCTTGGTGGTGTGTGACAGCCCATGTTAGAGAATCCCAAGGGGCTACCTGGCTTGGAACATCCCACGCCACCTCTGGCGCGTAGATAAGCTTGATAACCTACCGTTAGATGTTTCTGGGGTGATGTCCTCAAAGAAATACTGGGTGGCTTCGAAGGCAGAGTCGGGTTCCTCCTGCTCATGGGTCACCTCTGTAGGGGACAGGAGAGGACCACTGCACATCACATCTTGTGTCTCAATTATTATTCAACATGTACAATGTGTCCTTTAACTTTTGCATTGGAAAAACAGCCAGTGGTCAATTATTGTTGCTATTCCACATATCATATTATCGTACTACAGTTTTGAGGTAAAAATGCAAACCGCAGCGTTTCCAGATCTTCTAGCATGAGAATTAACACAGGCTTGGCAAAATAACCTGAAAAGATACTCTGAGTTTGTTCTCCTTTACCAGCCAGAAATCGTGCCACACTAAAACACACAAAGTGTGGGTTTATGCACACCAACCCACAATTCTGTTTTGAGAAGGGAAGCGAAACGTTGGCCGGTGCTACTAATGCTCAGCCAAGCGTAGCCAAACAATGCTTTTCTTTCCTCTAGTCTTTACAGTAAATAAATCCCCTCTCCTGACTCCCAATCCACCTCACTCGGCTGTAACTGATGTATATTTCCCCCCAGACTACTTTTTATTTCCAGTTCTCAGAGCGCTGCTTCAGTCTCACACACACACACGTATGTACACACATGCACGTACGCACGTACGCACGCACGCACGCACGCGCACTTACCAGGCATCACATGCATATTGTAGAGGATCTTCAATTTCTCAGTCAGATCCCCGTGGCAAAGAATGCCTAGAGTGGGTCAGATTATATTAGATTATTTCATTTTTTTAAGGTATATTTCATACAGGTCATTTCATTATGACGAAAATGTAAAGCCACACAAAACTTAAATCCCAACAGGTTGACACCCCCTCCCCCCCCCCCACTCGCTGAACTACAATCCCCCCCCCCCCCCCCCCCCCCCCCCCCCGCCGCTGACACTCACTCAGTCCGCTAATGAACTCCCTGAAGTTAATGAGCGAATCTCCGTTGTGGTCCAGGAGCCTGAAGAGGCGCTGGGCCAGGGGGTCCGAGTGGGCGCTGTTCGCCGGGGCCCAGGGAAACAGGAGGCTGAACAGGCCTCTGAACTGCTCCAGGTCGATGCGGTACTGCTCCAGGTAGGGAAGGCTGGGGTCGTGGCGATCTGTGGGGTTGCTGCTGCCCGTGCCACCCCAGTAGCAGCTGGTCAGGTGCTCCGCCTAGAAAGGGGACGATATGAACGGATGACGGGTTTGGACGGCAGGTGTCCATGCACACGGAACGGGATCCTAAAAAAACACACAAACCATGGACCACCGGACCGGACGTGGTTAAGACCCTTTGAACAGGTAAGGCATGATCCCAAACGGGATCGCAAACAGGATCCCAAACGGGATCCCAAACGGTCCTGGGTAAATCTGTTCAGTTGTGGTGAGGTGACAGAGGTCACGCCACTGGGTTGCGCTGCACAATATCTTAATTGGCACCCGATTTGAATAATGTGTGACATCCAGGCAATGTGCCCTGCCGTACTTCTACTGCCAAGCTACGCATTTTCCTAATGAACCCGGGGCCCAAGCTCTAACCGTTAGATATATGCTGAATAAGGACTGGTCTTTCCCCCGCATCCTGAGCTTATGTTGTGGTAATGGACAGAGAGAAGAGTGCGTTTGCTATTTATGTTTATATATATTAAGCCCTGGGACAAATTCTAGCCCATAATTCTGTGTTGCCATGGCAGCATGACTGTGTGAAAGATGGGAGAATGTAAATGGCAAAGGAGGAGGAGGACGGGGGACATGAAAGGAACAGGATGTGTATCCCTTGAGCTTCCTATTGGTTAATGGGCAGTTTCTAAGACTTTCTATTGTCTGGCTAGTCTCTCACTCACCTTGAACAGGACATACAGCTCCTCCAGTTCATCAATGCTAAAGGCGGTTTCTGTCACTATGGTTCTAACCTGAACAAGAACAGAGAAAAAATATAGGATATGCATGAGTAATTTAGCTTTTAACACAATAATGAATGCACACATACACACACACACACACAAGTTTGTATGGATATCCTCCAAAATTGAAATTGCATGCTCCCTTGCCCTAACCTTAACCCTAAACCTAACCCTCTCCTTAACCTAACCCTAACCTCAATAAAGTAACATTTATGCCTAAGCTTTACCTAGATGTAATGCCTAACCTTAACCCTAAACTTAAATCAACAACGCCTGGACTTCAAAGAAAGATAACCTCCACACCAAAGATGTGCTGTACCAGTGTCATACCATGTGCGTGTAATAAGCAGAGTTTTTTACCACGTTGCGTTTGGTCGTGTCCTCAATAGTCTGGATTACTCTCAGTCTCTGCTTGAAGCGCATTTGCTCGATCACATCCGCCCGGATGGAGCCAAACTTCTAGAACAAGCCACAGGGGACGGAGGAAAGTCAATACAGCTGCTATTCTACCTCTGGGATACGAACTGAAGCCGCCAAAAATCAACAGACACAGTCAGAAAGGGAACACAGTAGTACAGGTGAATACACTCATCTACAGGAAGACGTTTTTTGACTAGTTCTATTTCCTCTGACAGAATGAGGCAACGGCAGGGCGGACGGCGCTCAGCGTCCCACCTCGTAGCAGCTGCGGACCAGTTTGAAGATGTCCACATCCGGGTGGGGCTCCCCATCGTCCGTCAGCAGGGAGTGGAGATGGGGGATGGGGGGCAGGGTGCTGTCCTTGTTGGTCACGCTGTCCAGGTACCTTGAAAACACATGCGGGTTGATAAACCTCGAAGGTACATTTCCTGAGAGAAGGATGCTTCCATGGTAGGGTGAGCTCTAAACCATGCACAACCGGAAGCATTCATCAAAGACATTATTGATCAAGTCTGAAGTGAGTTGTCCGCGAAGGGACAAAGCGTGATTTATCAACGTTTCGGCACAAGATGGGAACCTCTCATCTACATGACGGACACAACTCAAGCTAAATTTAACCAACCACAAAACCCACATTGGGGTCAAAGGTTGGGGTTGGCCTGCCAGTCATGTCCCTTCAGTTCAGGGCTGTTACATTTGGTTCCTTGAGGTTCAAAACACATCTGGTTTGGAAAGGCTGGGGTTAGTCTGTCTGTCCACTCACACGCCCCCACCACCTCACCTTCCCAACACGGTCATGGCCTCTCCATCGTCCTTGGCCTCCAGCAGCTGGTGAATGTTGGCGTGCAACACACTGAGCGCCAGCTGGAAGATGACCTTGATGCCCTCGTAGAAGAAGCAGTCGACCACCACCACGGCGCTCTCGAAGGGCATGACGCTGAGGAACAGGGTGAGGAACCAGGACAGGGAGATGGTGGAGATGACGCCCAGGTCCTGCATGCAGTCGTAAAGCTCAGGGACGTATTCCCGGGCCAGCTCCTCGAAAACACCTTGGTCTACCAGAGCTCCTGCATGGGGTTCCCGGGAAAGGGGCAGGTTAGAGAGAGAAAGAAAGGACACAGCACACAGAGCAAAAGGGAGACCAAACCTCCCGCGTAACAGACATGCTGAGACAAACCAAGGCAAGACATCCAGAAGACACCATTAAGTTGGGCCTCCTAAGCTTGGTGGTCTACGGGCCTCCTCATAGCACCCAGCTGAGCCATAACTGTGGCACAAGCGGCCGAGTGGCTGGGAAGCCCCTTCAGCATTAAAACTTAAAAAGCATCATGGGGGGGCATCATTAGTCGTGACTTCCAGGTCTCATTACCACCCCAGCGACTCTCCGGCAGTTGCAAAACTGACCGAGGTCATCGGGTAAATGGACCAGGTGCCCATCAAAAAGGCTTGCCGCGATTTTCAACTCGCAGACGCATCCCGATTATTATTTAAAAAAACGAAACAAACAAAAAAACCACGTCTGAACTGACCTACAACCCGGGTGTTGTAGTAGTCAGGAAGCATCCTCTCGCACAGGGCCACCAGGAGCCAGAAGGCCTCCTCTTCCTTAGCGTAGAGCAGCAGCACCGATGTCACTATGTTCATGGCCTGGGAGGAGAGGGGAGGGGAGCTGAACTTAGGGACCCCTCTAACACAACCAAGGGCAGACCATTTACAGGCCGTCAGGCATTGTGTGTGTGTGTGTGCACGCCCTGTCGGAGTACCTGGCAGTATCCTATGTTGGGGTTCCGGAAGGCGTACGCCGTGAGGACCCTACGGAGAGCAGCAATGCCCATCTCGTTCTGGAAGGCGGGGTGCTCGGGGAGCGAGCGGTGCAGGTCCCTCTCGATCTCCTCCGTGGCCAGGTTGTACTTCCCCATGGACTTCTCCACCAGGTCCTCGTAGTAACCCGGGTGGGTAGCCATTTCGTTGATCGCGCCTGCCAAAGGGGAGGAATTAAGGGACGGCGGTTGTGTCAGTCGCCACTGTGTTGAACCTCAACGTTGGATGTAGCAGAGCGTGATTTCAGGTATAGGGGAATTAATAAAGTACATTTACTAGCGTCCAGAACGATTTGAAGGAAGACTGGAACTTTTCACCTCTGGTTCCATTTTTGCCAACCAAGGAATGTATCAGGCAGCCATTACACATGCAATGCTAAGCCTCTCTCTTTTTCTCCTGGCAGAATCTATTCTATACTGAACAGCTTTGTGCCCTTAGATAAACATAGATAAGTGCATCCCCTGGGTAAGAGACTGTTAAACCAGCCTCTCTCTACACTCCCAACACTCTTTTACTTCACTCAGCCAAACAGGCAGATAATAAAGTACTTTAGGCAAACACAGGTAGACGTGTACTCACTTTAATACAAAGGGGCTTATCTCTCACTATGCAGTGTCAAGGGCCACACAGATGACGAAATTAAAACAGCATCTGCTTCTACTTAAAAGGACAGCAATTGAGCTGCTCTAAAAGAGAGACTAGCCAAGCATGTAAACAAACTCTCCTTTCAGGAAGTGCAGGTGCACGGCTGTTGAAGAAGAAACCATAGCTGGGTCACACAGGGAAGGACCCCGTACTGAAAAATATGCTATTGCCATGGAGTCAGCGAATGGGGATGCAAATAAACAGACATGTCCTCTAAGGTCAGATAAACACTAGCAGATTAAGGACAACAGGAAGAAAGATTTCTGAAGAAAAAAAATATTGAGCATAGTGGTCAATATTGCCTGAAGGTCGACTAGTTCTTCAGGTTGCTGAATAAATCAGTCACTTTTTCACAGTTGTTGCGCGCCACAAGGTCAGCTTACCTCTTCAACCGACCGCCCACAGAACACAAACAAGCTGCACTGGTTAGCCTGACTAAACCCAGGCGTCAGTAGAAAGAACAGTGAAAGCCGTGCTCATTTTGGCTTCACCTGGCTAGAACGTGTGGTCTTACACAGTCATAGTGAAACTGGAGTACGCGGCTCAGCTAAAGGTCAGATTAGCAAGATGCTGATGCTCAGCAATAGACGGGAATGAAATTACTTTCCACGGCCAAGCTAATGCAATTTTAATGAGATGCCTTGTTTTTCTTTGCATCATATAACCCAATTTCACACGCAAAGTGAAAATAAGGGCACATTTTTGACCGAATACTTACAACACCACCAGAAGACAGGCACGTCTACTTTTAAACCAATGTGTCTGTGAAAACGCCAAACTACCTTGTTTTGAGCTTCTCACAGGCTTTTACTCTTGCTTTCCACCTGTGGTAACAGCAGGTATCAGATGTGTGGTCCCCACCACACGTCTCCATGTAGGTAAGCCGTGTGTGTGCTTAAGCATGTACTGTACGTGCAGTCTTTTTTCTGTCTGTCTATTCACACGACTTGAGGGGACGCAGAAGGAGACGGTCAAGCAAGCCAATGTCACAAACGGATTGGCTTAGCGTGACATAAACATGACGACATAAGTACAGTGAATTTGAGAGTATTATGGTAAAAATTGTACTATATGGTAACATGTAACGTGTGTGTGTGTGTGTGTGTGTTTGTGATGAGTGCACGTGCGTGCTGGTCTCACCAGAGAACAGCAGCCACAGCTCTCCCCTCATGTTCTCAGGGATTCCCTGGAGCACCAGGTCCTTGGTTCTCTCTGTCCGGTACATACACATTCCTTGGCCATACTCTGTGAAGTGGTTCTTCCACGCCTGCTCCTTCAGGTACTCCTTGGCCTGGGGGGAGCAAACGGAGTTCACCGTGTTTCGAGAGAAAGAAGAGAAAAAGAACAAGCCTGAGCTTGAGAGATGTTTTCAAAGTGGATTTTCCTATTCGTTTAATGTTGAGTCCAATTGCATGTAATTCTGATTACGCAAATTCTGTGTAACCGACCAATGACAGCTCTAGACCATCGGCCAATCAGGACTGGGTGCCTGGGAACTTCCTTGATGGTGAGAACCCTCCCCCTGCCTCTTGATTGGTTCATGCATGCCTTCACAGGAATGTTTACAAACTCTCGACTCAGGCATCTTGCACAAATACTCAGTAAATGTCAGTAAATAATGACATTCAGGTTACGTTCACTATAATTAACTCAGGTCTAATACTTTATACACACTCCCCGCTCACTAGTCTACATCAGCAACTTCACAAGGGCCTGAAAGCTGTGTAATATAAACCCCGGAGGAGGCTGGAGCGGGAATAGGACACAGACTACAAGCTTCAGGCCTAGCAGGGTTTTAGATCAATTTTGTGGCTCCCTGGTGCATAATGCACTTAATCAGTAGCTTGATGTTAGCACCGACTCATGAGGAGCCCTCAATATGTTTGTACATGTCGAAATTAAAATGTTTCCCAATAGTTTATTCAGCATGCAGGCGTTTAAACACGATTATAGTTTGCGTCTTAGCATTTCGCAGCCATTTCAAAAACGCCCGACCGGAAATGCTGAACTCAATTCCGCCATTCCCAGTTCAGGTCTATTACTTTAAGAATAGCATAATTATTCAGATTCTCTAGTAGAAAGTCCAGCATTCTCTGACATGTCACCCGACCGCGGGCTCGACGAACGCTCTTCGACCGTACCAGTTTGGGGTTGAATTCCTCCGGGGAGCGGCGTCGGTACATGGTCATCAGTGCCTGAGTGGCAGTCGGCACGCTGTTGTCGTTGAGGTTGAACTGCCGTTCGCCCTCGGAGAACCCCTCCGAGCCTAGGCTGCTCCGCTGGGGACTGCTGGAGAGGAGGGAGCCCTGCTGGGAGTACACCTGGGGGGTGACACCAGCAGCGAGTCGTTTTATCACTCTGGTTTACATTTGGCATTTCAAGTAATTCCGCTGATGCTGTTATCCACAGCGGCTTCATCAAAACACCTGGTCTGAGACCAGCACCAGAGATGCTTTGGGCAAATACGAAACGCCCATTGCACAGTATTTTGTTTGCAGTCACCATTTTGACGGAGGAGGTACAATTCCGCATAGATGCATACTTGAGCCTAGCATAGATAGGTGACGCACGGCATCCTAGACATACAATGACACAGACATGGTCTCACCTCGTCATCGGAGCTGCTGAGACTCCCGGCGATCTCCCTCTCGAAGCGGATCTTGGAGGTGGTCTGCTGCAGGAAGTCGGAGATCCTCTGCACCAGGAAGTCGCGGTCCTTGAGGTTGGCGAACAGGAAGGTCATCCTGTTCTTGGTGCTGATGGACAGCGGGCTGGGCAGCACGTTGGAGCTATCTGCCTTTTCCACGATTGTCACCTGGGACAGTGGACACATGAATCAACTAAACACCAAGTGTCTATTAAACATGCCAGCGAGTTCAAAGGAAGCTAACAGTTTCACACTGCTACTGATTCAACCCACATGCCCGGAAGCTGAATCAATTAAGCGCCACAAATTACAACGCCAGTATCAGGCATCATTAGTTTCGTCCACACTTGGCGCGCCAGCGATTAAGGCCGTGCAGTAGTAATTTGGCAACTGCAGCGCAGAGAGGAAGGACTGACGGCGGTGAAAGCTGAGCGGGTGTGGGAAACGGATGCTTACCGTCTTTAGACCTCATTAGCCACAGGGAGTATCTCTCCTCCTTGTCACGTTGAAGAACGGTTTTATATCTAACCGAGCCGTAAGACCAGGCGTGTTCAGCTGACCAATTTGCTCACCGGGTCAGTAACTGACTAAGTTCAACACACTCGGCCTAAAAGATTGGTTAAATCTAATATTGTAGCCTAGGGTGGTCCAGTGTGGGGGGTTTCACAGGTTATTTTACCAGGCAAGTTGATTAAGAACTAATTCTTATTTACAGCAATGGGCCTGGGGGAGTGTTATGGGGGAGGAGGAACAATTAGGGATAACTTTCGGCAAAGAAGGTCTGCCCCACAGCCAGGCTCACCTCTCGTAGGGGAATGATGAGGCTGCACAGGGTCTCCTCCTTGGAGGTGAAGCAGATGTAGTTGGTGGAGACAAACATCTGGCCCAGGATGTGGGTCTTGTTGAAGGGCGTCCAAAGCGTGCAACCGGTGTGTCCGTCCAGCTTCTCATCCTTGGGCAGGCGGAACAGAGCCCGGTAGCGCTCACTCTTCGCTCGGGCATCCAGGTCCCTGGGAGAGTGAAGAACGACGAGTAAGACGTTAGTCCTCCGCTGTCTGTTTACGGACAGTAACTATTAAGTTGGTAAACTAAGACAGGGACAGTAGAGTTTAAAAGCACTCCGAGACGTAGTCTGACAGTATAACATTACAACAGATATCCATATATGGAATCAATCTGGAGCAGTGGTTGGAGAGTTGGAATTCATGTCTCGAGGGCAGTGCGTTTTAAAGTCTTGGCCAGTGATGTTAAGTTTGCTAGTTAATTGCAAGAGTTCAGTATCAGCTGGAGCTATATGGATCATTAAATATAATCATGTTGTTGGTGTAAAGCAAGTAGCTGTGAGACAAACTAATGAAAAGGGATTCCAGTTTTAGTGTCCTTCGGACACTTCAGAAAAATACTATACTTTCTTCCAATGAAAGACAGGATTGTCTTTTGGCGGCACACCCATTTATTTATATTGGCGAGTGCTAGAAAGCGTTCGTGCCAGTTTAACCATATACGAGAAAGGCATTACATGTATAGGCCTCCCACAACAAAGCCTTTTAACATGTCATGCAGCATGTATAAGGCCTAGTTAATGAATTTTTAATGATTGACGTTTTTGCCGACTGAAATCGTCACTTAGAGGGGCAGACACCCACAAAAACCTCTCAACTACAACATCCAATTCCCCAAAAACAGAAACGGTAATGCTCTGGAAACTCACCTCTTAAGTGCGGACACCTTCTTGGGAGACTTTCGCTTGAGCTTGGGCAAGGAGCGATCCTGTTCGAAGCCCTCGTTGTCCAGCAGCTGTCGCATGGCAATGTTGGCCAGCTGCTCCATCAACTTGAAGGTCTCGTTGACGTTCAGGAAGACGGAGAAGACGTGCTCGGCCGCCCGTGTGCTCACCTGAATGAAGGTAAGAAGAGATGACGGTAAAGAGAGGATGAAGCGACGGATAAAGACGTGCTAATATGGAGTGGCGGTCAAGGTTAGCCATGATAGAACTGAGGCTTACCTTGACAGCATCGGGGAGGAGGAGGGTCGCGCTCTTCTCCAGCTGGGTGATGTCAGCCCAGCGGATCACCAGCTTGGCTGAGAGAGGTGGGGTGTTTGAAATATACATTACTACCACTGAAATATACATTACTACCACTGAAATATACATTACTACCACTCAACACCATCCAAACAATTTGAAAATACGTATTGTAAAAAGGACTTTTCTAATTTTGGGGCTTCTTTTAAGAGTAAATAGGGGGCCTGACCTTAAAACCTATTCATCATTGCTTGAATGTTCTACCACGGTTGTTCGAGACAAAAACCTGCAGACACTTCGCACAAAGGTCTGTGGCATTTATCGCCTTGGGGAACGTGTACCTTCTTTGCCCAGCAGGTAGGAATAGAAGCAGATGTGGTTGATGCTGAGGTAGAGCCAGCCCTGCCGAGGCACCTTGCCCTTCCAGTAGCTACACGAGTAGTAGTTAACAAGCTTCTCCTCTTCGGGCATGCCGAAAAGCTTCCGGAACTTACAGATGGCCTCCTTAAACTTGTCGGTGTCATCGTCCTCCTTCACGTCATGGTTCTTGTTGTACTCCGCGATGATGCCCTGAGGGAGAATGCATCTCTTTACGTACTTCCTGTTGCCTGGACAAACTGCGGACAACGTCCGCTAGTAACCAGTAACCAGGTCCTACCGTCGATCTCTTCTTAACTGAACACAACCAACCTGGTAACTCCCCAAGCAGTCTTAAGCATTTCTGGAGTGAAGCACATTTGGAGTGAAGTGACAGCTGTGGAAAATAGAGGATGTAGATGATGCTACTATGAAGTACCTGAACTTTCCCCTTGACAAAGGTAGTGATGTCATTCTCGTTCTCGAAGATCGACAGCGTCTGCAGGAGGTTCTGCTCCAACCATTCCCAGTGCTCCGTGATCTCCTTACGGGAGCTTCCTAGAGAGGGGAACGGCACAGACTGTTTTTAGGCAAACTTGGGAGATTCATAACAGCAATCTATTGCATCCTCCCACTCTCCTCGTCTCCTCCTCAAATCTCTTTGGTAGAGAATGACGGTCCATCGCAACCAGTACAGATGGCTTAAATCTATTACTCAGACAGCTCACTTTGACTAATCTTGATAGCCCATACAGTGACATCACTCTGTGGTCCCAGCTAGTCCATTCTGCCCTGGCTGGATAACAGCTATAATAGTAAAAACATTTAAATGGCTAAAACACCTAAATAATAATGCCTTGAAATATCGCCTTAGATTCAAGGAAAATGTTGAACAGCACCTCTTTGCAAATCCACAGTGCTGCCACTGAGCACTGTTCATCCCTTCAGCTATATTTGTGATAATGTCTGGCAAACAGCCCGCTCCACTTCCCTTCAGCTACTGGCAGGCAGCGAGAGGAGAGAGGGTGGGGAGAGATGAGGAGTGCGGGTGGTGGAGTGGTTGCCATTTCGAGGCCAGCCCTCAGGAGGACTCTAAACCTGGCCTTCCATTTCATCGCCTCCTTTCTACCTATCTACCCATCTCTCACTAAAGCAACGCCTGCGTGCTTAGTCCCACACAAAACATGTAAAAGCAATAATGTCCCAATTTGACCTTTGAAATCCACCACTGACAGACACACACATTGATCCACACCTTTTTTTTGTTTTTTGTTATCATCCCCAAAGTTACGCAACAGATTGTTCTTTTTGAGTCAGTCTTGAGTGAGCATCCTGGGTGCGAGTACGCCTAAAGGCGTCTGTTCACGTCTTGCCACTACCCCTTAATCTATGGTCGCTCATCAGGTCTGGGAGTACGGTCCTCTGTTGTCGAGTCCTATCTTAAATTACTGCGGCGTCAGGCCACTTCCACATGACTTTACTGCGTCACGGTGAGTGTGTCTGATTGCATCAAGGCTCCCTTTGAAGTGACAAAAGGTCCTTATCACACACTGCGAGGCTGAAGCGAAAGAAAGTAAAGGGTGCTAATATTTACATCTACGGTCGGGGGGGCGGGGGGGGGGCAGCAACGTCACACACCGGCGCGGTGAGCACAACCCACTCGGACGCCAGCGTTGTTTTTCCGTCGATTCCCATTGCCTGTGTCCTAGCCCTTTAAGAGTGCCGAACCGTGACTTAACAGCTTGGAATTTTGGGGGCCTTCAAGGCAACAGGGGGATATGCAGGAAGAGAGGGCAGCATAGGGTTGGGGGAGGCCACACAGTAACCACACACACACGCGCGCGCACACACACACGCACACAGACCATGAGCGATGAGCCAGTAGGTAAGGGAGTGAGGCGTCTCGTAGAGGATCCTGTAGGGGGCCACTCGAGCGCTGGAGTCCAGCACCACGTCCAGGGTTCCCACCAGCAGGCCTGGAGCAGAAAGAACCGGGAACGGAGACAGGGGTGCCGGTGTTAGGAAGGCCGATACTGTGGAACAGCTCGTGGTTCTGTACACAACAGCTTAGGGAACAGGAGGAATGTTAACGTATATAAAACAACAACAACAAAAACAAAAACATATCCAATACGACAAAGTCATGAATACCAGTCGTCGCCGTGACGACCCGTTGACACACTAAATCCAACATCGCCGTGGTTTTAGACACACACATCCTCCACTGTGTGACTGAGGCCATCTCTGATGCATTAACCCAGGTTAGACTGCTTAACGCTCTCAATGAAAGGCCCTTCATGGAGCCTGCCTGCTAGGAGATCATCCCTATCAAATAAGGGGGGGGGGGGGGCGATGACCACAACCATGCCAACGGCATAGAGCTCATATTCCACCCGTGCCACGGATCAATGGCAGAAGGTGAGGGCAAAGTCACCTGGGGTGGAAGGACAGATGAATAACCTAATCGATGTGGATTGAGGTAAGATGGATGGACAGGTGATTGACTGCTATAACACAGCATGGCGAATGAACAGCGCAGCTGATTGCTTGATATTAAGCCACAGCTATACTCTTCTTGCTTTCTTGTGCCTTCCTTATAACCTCAAGTGTTGATGAGTCTATCGGAAGATTTAAAGGAACCAGTACCACCATTCCTAAAACAATCATCGAAAAATTATCAAGTGATATATATGCTAGTCTTCCTAAAATGTTTGTTGTGAATATGGATTAGTCTTGTTTTACATGCAACATTGGTCTAAAGCTGATATGGGATCAACGTTTTTCCTTTAAGCGGTTTCCTTCCAACATACTCAAACTGTGATTTTTTTTTTAAGCCACAGACTGCTGCTTTAAAACTACTTCTTCCTGGTTGGATATATTGCGATTGCCACAGACAGGGTTGGCCGGTGGTGTCAGAAGCATGCGTTTCTCCGTGAGTCACGGAGATAAAGACAGACAGGCACTTAAAGACAAGCCTGTTCTCCAGTTCTCTGAGATCATCCTGGGCCAGTCTCGACCGATACATCTGCCCTTTGTGGATACCGTCCGGCTGGGGGATACTGTCACGACTACACTAATTGCTGTAATTAACACATCCGAATACAATCATCCTACCTCTGTATCATTCTCTCGTTCTCTACATTTTCTTCCTACGCATGGCCCAATTAAACGTTAGGACAGACAGCCAGGAGTGGTCCCTCCGTCTGACAACAGACAACGGCTGTGTCTTTGGTGGTTCACAGGGACGATAAGCGCGGTCTACAGTAGAGGTACTGCCACAGTATTCACAATGGTGGTATGCTCTCTACAACCCATTGCTTCCTCCAGTGTTGGAACAGTAGACAGAGTTCTGGAGCACGGTGAGAATAAGGTCTGTGACAAATACCAGTACCGCAATATTTCTTCCATTGCAAGCAGGAAACAGACCAAATCCTTTGATCTTTAAAAAAATGAAAACGTATGAATACGAGTCAATGTTCGATAAATTAAGATCATAAATTAAAATGAATGACTCGATGGCAGCATAATGATAGTTGTTTCCAAAATTAAGGCAATTTCCCTAAAGACACGTGCTTTGTGTTTTATTTTCCTTGCCAAAATCCATTTAGTTGAGGCTATACAGCGTTCACATTTTACTCTTTATACAAGCATTCTGTATATTCTTCAAGTTGACGAAGCAATATATTTGTCAAAAATGGATGAAGCAGTAGCTGATTACCCATTTAAATTCCCAGTTACTATTTGCATATCATTACTACAGACACTAAAGCTGCTGCTATTCTTGTAGCAGTTGTTTAGTTTATTGAACCTTATACAGGATGTATCACATGTGGCAGACACAGGTCTTACATTTCCAAACCTGTTACAAGGTTCAACCTGTTGTTCCAGTAGAACAGATTATTAAGTCTCCAGTTCTCCACCCCCAGGGCAGCATGTTTTTGTTCTAGCTCAGCAGTAACGTGATGAAAAGAAAATTATTAAAAAAAATTTAAATAATAATACTCCTGCATTCAATAATCAAGAGCTTTATGACTGGTCAGGCAGCTGAATTAGGGTATTAGTTCTGCGATGAGTGTGTTCTAATACGAGCCTGCTGGTACCCAGGACTGGAGTTGTTGACCTAACACAGCTGGGTTGGGGGTAAGCACAGGTGGGTAAGCACAGGAAGCGCAGGTGTTAAGCACAACAAAGGACACCGCTGAAGTGAGACCCGGGGAAGGCGACACCCACAACATCCTGTGACGGCAACTACTTTCAACCTACAGCTCAAGAAGTAAAACCATTACTCCAAAACGTCAGCTGGAACATGGGGTAGAAATTCACAACACCAATTGAGAGTGATTAATGTATTATTTTTTTTATACAAGAAATTACATTTTCCACATCACATTGTTTAGATCAGCAGGGAAGTTTTCTTTAAGAGCACAAAAGAGTACACAAGGCATGGTGTGCGGTGAGAAGAGGTTTGACCCTGGATCTATTGACCAATTTATCTATAACATGAACTCTGGGAAAGCACAATCTGGTCTCACACACACACGCGCACAAACACTGAGGTGAACAGCCTGTCTATATACTAGAAAAAAACAAGACGTTCAGAAACTAGGCAACAATGAGAAATACTTTCTTTGTTGTGGGTGAACAGAAAAACACGACCGTTACAGCATTTGTGTGCAGCAATGACAGGGCAGAATCACATGATGTTTTCTACAGATTGGAGAAGCAAGGTCCAAGCCTGGCCTGCCCGTTGTTACATAGAAAAGCTTCCTTTTCCAAATGGTGGGATGGTTCCTTATTTAAAGGAAAACAACATTGAGCAAGAAAGAATAGAAATTGTAGTGAGTTAATATAGCCTGTCTCCATCCTGCTTTCTGCTGGGCCCATTTTCTCCAGGACAATGACACGGCATCTTATCAAATCCATGGCCAAAGGATCCATATTGTTTCAAATAACAGGAACCTGTTTGGGTCCGGTGATGGAACCCAGTACCTGTGGATTATCGTTTTTTTTCTTTTTAACCCAGTGCCCTATAATGTCCAAATCAAGTGCCCCCCCCCCCCCTTTTTTTTTAAACCTTGCCAAGCTTTTTGTTTATATGTGTAGAGGTCAGATGTCACCAGAAATAAGCTCTTAACTTAAGTGGCAGATAACTGGCAGATAATCAGGGGGAGATACGGACAAATATAAGGAAACAGAGGGAACTTGAAGTCCAGGCCAGGTACCCACCTAGGTCGAATATGCATACCAAGCTCAGTTTCATGTCACAACAACGTCCAAATGACGCACTCTAATACTGTGAAATCTCGGGAGTGTGATTTGCGGATTAAATCACAAGCCAGCATTTCACAACTGAGGAATCCAATTTCTATCCGGCATTGCGACCAAACTTTGACTGGGGACAGCAGTTGCCTATAAGAGAACACACCAGCCTCTGCTGTACTACTGCAACCCCGGGACCGATTCCTTCGTTCTCATGTAAAGTAGCCGAAAGAACGCGGCAGAAGGCGACGAACGATTGGCCCAGGGTCCTCTTCCGTACACCCTGGGAGGACCAGGCACTGGCCTGACACTCCCTACCCGCTGAAAGGGGGTGGGGGGGGGGGATTTACTGGGCAGAGCCTGCCAGTGAGCCCAGGATTTCTGCATCTCCTCTCGGAAATCCAACTGGCCCTCGGCATGGCCCGCTCAACATTTGCATAACAATGACATCATCCCACATAGCCTCACGTGTCGTGGCTACAGTCACTAACCCCAGCAAAAAGATAAAACGGGGGAGAGTGCAGCGGGAGAGTGTCGTTTTAAGGGCCGACTCTCAGTCGCCGGCCAGGGGGTAAAACCGTGGCCACTGTCCTTTGGTTAAACGTTGCCCAACTGAATGAGATACCCGGAGGCCATTTTGGCTCCCCTTGTCATTTGTGTTACTGGCTGACTGGCACTGAGGAAGGCAACACAACGCTGCGGATGACAACATGGTTCATCCCCCCCTTTGACCCCCTATGACAGGGCCAGCAAGTCTAGTTAAGGCAGGGATATGGAGATATCAGAAGCCTTTCTACAGCTCAGAGTCAATGACTTGAACTGAACCCATCCACCCTACCTCTTGGATTTCTGAAAGGATCGATTTTGGTACATGTTTTTTTTCTCTCATCAGCGATCTCGTCTTTTCTGAAACACAAGGTAACATCGCAACCCAATATTCAGCTGTCTGGATTATCAAAGATGCAAGGAATTAATGTATAGGTTTCAGTTCGGGTCAGCCTGAAGCGGACGAGACCACTGCGATTTGGGAGAACTACACTGGCAACTGGCGTCGTCCGTCTGAAACAAGCCCTGAAAAGATTAGCATTATGGGGAATTAGGGAGTCGCTTCAGTTGCAGGCATAGTCTGTACGTATAAAACATCTCCGTGCTGCTCCTTCCTAATGTACCTCCCCTCTCCCAATCACTGTGTCCTAGTTAAGACGGCGTTCGTGATGGAGAAGACGGAGGAAGAGAGCGGCGAAGAGGCAATGATTCAGCATGTATTATACATGTGTGAAAGAACAGGTTCAAGCCGTGTCTGTGTGTTTTCCACACACTGTGTGCGCCTGTTGTCTCGGTGGTATACAGACTTCAGCACGTGGAATGGCAAATCAACAGACATCTTAGCATTCCCTGTGTATGCAAGGTTCTTATCACTAATGACCTGCAGGTTATTTTCTATTGATCTGAGCCTTAAGGTGGTCCCAAGTGCTGGGATTAATCTTCCTTGTCAGGGGAGATATCCAGGTTCATTTTAGCTAGCTAGTAGCCTACTGATATAGTGATTGAATGGAACTAGGCACATAGTAAACAACAAGTAATCAATGCATTTCTTTTTTTGTTTGTATAATGGTTCAGTGGTAAAAGTATAAAAGTATAGCCATTTAGCATATCCATAACCAAGTGTAAGTGAGCAATTAGGGGTAATTGCCTTGCTCAAGGGCAAAACAGTTGGGGGCCAGATTGAAATATGATTATCCCATTTTTGTTAAAGATACTTTTGAGGGAGAAAAAGGCCAGGAATTTCAGCTTAATCAGGCAAGAACTAACTTCTGGCCCATATGCATGAATGTCCCAATGTGACTCATTATTAGACCAGTGGAATTCATCTTGGTAATGGGTTAGGCTCTCCAACAGGCCAATCCGACACAATCAGACTGAAACTTTAAAATGGCCAAAGGACCTTAAACAAAATGAATGCTTTTTTTTTTTTATAAACACAGTATTAATTAGATCTACAGTATTTCTAAATAAAACAAGGCAACAGTCCACATGTAAACCAGCACGAAAGATGGGCCAAACAGAGTATTTTAGAAAATGTTGGATCCCTAAGTCAAATATACCATTTACCCAAATTCTGTCAAAGTCGGGCCAGTCGGGTCTATGATACTGCGGGTGTACGAAGACCGAAACGCACTCCCTTACTACACACAAGGGCCTAGTAGACCCGATAAGCTCAAAACCCGCATGTGTGTAGCTATGCGTGTAGTTTTATTAAGGCAATTCGGGTGACGTGCCTCTATTCATTCATGCGTTTACAGTCGAGTCCCCCCACCACCCCCTTCCACACACACACACACACACACACACACACACACACACACACACACACACACACACACACACACACACACACACACACACACACACACACACACACACACGTCTTTGTCACCACTTTAACACCTCTTGACAGTGACAGCTGTCGTAACCTGTCACTTCACTCAATATCCAACCATAACTGTTACACAATCCCCCTCCATCAACATCTTGCGGAATGAATACTCTACAGCCGCATTAGCATTAAATAGCTTGTTTTAGAGACATGCAGATAGCGAGATCCACAGCAGACAATTCTCACCCGCTAGTCCTCCTCCGCCATCCCCGTGGCCCTTGCGTTTCTGGAGGATGAAATAAGGATTCGCTCGCTCGGTTATCCACAACGCACCCGCCTGCAACACCTCTTCAGGGTTGACCCACATCTTCCTCCCGTTGATTTCGTTAAGAGCACATCAAATCCAGCTGATTGAAACGGTGTTTCTCAAATAAACTGAAATTCTGATTAGGTATTTGTGGTGTCAATTGTACGACGGCTTGGTTGCGGTGTGGCTATATAACCACCACAGCGTATGTCGCCGTATTTATCCGAATACAGACAATATTTGACTTTAAGGCGCAATAAGGCACATAGGCCAAATCGTCGGTTACAAAAATACGCGCTCCAAACTTCAGTGTACAACAGCCTGCCGCGATAAAGGTGATTTAATTCCAGCTGTGTACGCCGAATACTCCACAAATTATTTCCGACACAATCAGTCGAAATCGAATACCAGTGGCAATTTATCTCGGTGTACTACGCATAACAACCGAATCTGACAGGTTTATGCAAGGTTGGAGATGAGCGACGCTTCGGTTCAGTCTTTGTTGTTCATCCAGAACCTCTGTAAGGTGCGAATCGATCCCAACGACGCCTCCTTGTTCCTAGAATGCAAACTATTTTAGAATTATCAGTGTCAAGAGCCTAAATAATATGCCCAAGCACGTTATAGCCTATATATATTACTTAGTAAAGCACTCTCCAATAAATATATATGCTGCTTTCAAATCTAACAACAATGCAACGCAGCCAACTCTCTAGCGCCGCCACCGCACAGCACTGTATAAACAACACGCGTCACCGAGTGGCCACATCCATACGTCACCTTTGTGGGAGGAAAATGCGTACCAGTTCCACATATTATTAACAAAACTATTTACTGGCAAAGAAAATAATATGAGGAAAGTAAGAACGAACATATTATTTCCAATTAAAATGTGTAAAAATAACAGCCTGCTTTGGTAGTCTGGATAATGTTGACAATACATGGCTATTTGTCACCTGATAGGCTACCAATTGGCTGTGTATAATGTTGTCAACTTGTTCCTTGAAGTTTCTTTCATCTGTAGTTGCATTTTTGGAAATGAAACACAGGTTTTTTATAATAAGATATGGTTTAAATAATTGTTTTGTTTAGTGGGTTTATGGGCTACAACGACAAGAGCTTGAGACAATAGTTTTTTAAAGAGCTCTTTTTCAAGTAAAAACTCAGTTATAAAAAAAAAAAAAACCTTACAAAAATTTACTGGTACTTTTATTGATTTATTGGACAGGGATAAACCATTCGTCATATGTCCAGTTAGTCTGAGAGGTCTGAAAGGGCACAAGAAAATCCAGTCCAGTCAAGCAATACATTGCATCACACCATACCAAACACAGGCCCACACAAATTTGCTAAAATAGATTAAAGAAATGTTTCCATGTCAACATGTTGGGTAAATATGTACTCGTGGATAGCCATAGACCTAGACTAGGCCCGTTTACGCCATACCTTTTCTCTGTCAGCTACGCCACAGTATGTGGTTGGTGGTCAATGAAAGGCGCTTAGTAGGGATTTTTTTTTTTTCTACGTGGGTTTAGTTTAGCTAAACTGACTGCAGTTTAGGTTGAGCACCTGCCCTCAAAGAATTGGAGACTTAAGAATTTGCGGTTTCAAGCAGACGTCGGCAGACCACATTGAGAAAAGGCTGCAGAGGTGAGAATGGTGTTATTGCCCTTTTTTGTTTTTCTCAGTCGGGCGTTGCTGGCTGAGGTAGGCACAGTTGCAGTGCTGGGGACTGTTCTGTATCAGTGGACACCGTTTGGTGGAACAGTTTCATCCACGGATCTAGATGCGGATGCACTGCGAGGGACCGAAACTTGACATAGAGGAGTAACAAACCCAGTGACATGGAAATGGCAAAGGGACCTCCTAAAGATCCCCTATTTTAAATCAAAGGAAGCTGTCTTGTCTCTTTTCCTGGGCTTAAACGGTATATCCCCATCATGCCTGACAATATGAGCGGAACTCCTCTGCTGGATGTGGTGTAGAATGTGTTGGGAGCAAGAAGTTTATGTTGCTATTCAAAACTACACTCAGAAAGCCCCAATTAGTTTCACCATGCCTCATCTACAAAACTTTTGACTTCCATTTACTGCCGTGAGCTCCCCTTGACAGACAGGGGATTTCATCAATGTTTTTCTATTGGCAGGCAGACATCTGGAACTGAGGCTTTCATGGTTCTCTCACAGCCCCAGTTGAGTTAAGCCTTTCTTGGCTGAGTTGGTTGTGGAGACTTGCTTTCTGCTTGGCTGGGGGGCCTTCAGCACTCTGTGTTCCATTGCTTTACTTCTGGCACATCCTCACATCCTGGTTTTAAAAGCAACCCTTCCCTTTAAAGTATCAGAAGCAGAACTGATGGTTTCCCATTCAGTGGTGATGTGCCTTTTCCTTCCCCTGTTCTGTTTTGAGCAGCCAAAACACAGAAATACAGATTTTCTTTTAAAGTCTTAGAATTGGCCAAGACGAAAGAAGCAAACAAATGAATTATTGCCCTAGTACTGATTAGACCAAAATAGCATTGTATATGTCATAATTTGGCCATTAGTGGTTCATGGAAACCAGATAAAAGTGTATGTTTTATCTCTTATAATTGACAGATTAATTCCACATTAAAGGAATGAAATAGACTTTGAGAAATGAAAAAAACCACATGCCGATAAAATCGGCCAAATAGAAAGTGGCTTTCAAAACAGTCCTCATGTTTGACGATGTAAAGTGGTCTCTTATTTTAAAGTAAATGATTATGCAATATTGGTAAAACATCCATTAACATGTGCCTACAAGATAATGTGAAGGACATAAACTCCTTTACTCATGTAGCAGTTTTACACCTTATGTCATTTTTGTATTTTAGCATAAGTAATACACATGGCTGGAAATGATTGAGTTTATGAATACTGTACAGTCTCCCATAGTTTGAAACCCCAGATAGGAGTACCACCACAAACAGTGATATGGTTCAAAATGAAACTACGTCTAACCGAGTACTGTAGTTTCACTAATACTTTCTGAGTTCAGATATATATATTTTTTAAATGTCCCCTCGTCTCTGAAACTAACTCAATGAGTGTTAGCTCTCAGCTACTGTAAGGGACTGGCAGGCAGACAGTAAACACACTATAAAACACATTTTTATATAATCTCCAGAGCATACAACAGCTAAACAATTACACAATCTCCAGTTATATACGTTTGAATATAAGCATATTTTGCAATGCATTTACTAATGACGAAGAATCTTGACCACTGACAGAGGGCAAAAGCAGAGGGCAAAAAAAAACTGTACCTCGATATGAGATTGATGGAACTGAACAAGTGTTTATTCAAATGTGTCAAGAGTCTTGTCAAATCAGGATGGGATGAATATGATCCTTTAAAATGTGGTGGCGATGGTGTAGATCACTTCTGCTTTCATACTTAGAACCAATAAGTATGACATGACTGCACCAGACTGAGGTGCAGTCCTGTTATTCCCTGTGATTTCAGAGGAAGTGTTGTACGCCAGTGGAAGTACAGTAAAGTCATACTGAGTCACAGTAAAGTCATGTAGGTGCTCTTGCAGTAGTAAACATATTTTTCGATACTGCCCCCCCCCACCCTTATTGGAATCAAACCCTAATTCTATGCTCTACCAACTCAGCTCACAGTACAGGGGCCACATAAACTGGCTGTAGGCTGATGCTTATGGGTGTTTTACTGAACTGATAACAGACAACAACATTACATATTCAAATTGAACTGTTCTGAAAGGCTCTTGCTGTTAGACCTTTTAATCAGCATGTGATCTATTCCATTTCTTTAGGTCTATCTATTTTGATCTATTTCCCTAAACCCCCAGTGGCCGAACATTTACATAAACAGTGTCCCTTAGTTTTAAACTGTATTGGGGTAATCCTCGGTGTGGGGTGTTTTCTTCTAGTCATTCAGATTATGAGCGTGCAAAAATTCCAGACATTTTAGGTTTCTCTTTGTTGTGTCTTCAGATGAGCTCAAGGGGATGTTTCAATTGTTTAAACCACTGTGTGTTAGTCTCAGATCCTCCTGGTGTCTCTCGGTCAAATTGTCCAATTTCCTCTGACATCATCCGAAGCCTCGTGTCCAGAAACATTGCCAAGGGAACACTGGCGAAAAGTCAGATTTTTCACAACAGCAAGCGTTGTGTTATTGCACATCATGGTTCCTTTTTCTCCATGGTAAATAATCATTAATAATGAGTCTTGTGTTCCAATTTAACTACACATTCGTACATACAACTGGGTGTCTCGTGGGTGTTAGAAGCACATATTACACAGTAGTTGAAGTAATGTAACAGGTCAGTAACTGTACCGGTGTCAATACCCGCCCTGACAAATTATTTAGCATGAAGTCATATTAGGTACATCTGATATTACGCAGACACCCCCGACACTACACCAGGCTGACCGGAGGTCCTGCTATGGCTGCTTAGATTCTTCTTCGAGCCAGAGATGAGACACCAAATGAGAGCAAAAAAATATTCGCCGCTCCCAGACTATGGCCGTGCTCTGCCGGGCATGATGGACAACCCTATTCCTGGAGAGTTTGCATGTAATTCATTTTTAATAATTTCATTTTCATCACCGATTCCCAATTATGTGAATTCCAGTTACCACAAATGTCGTTGTCCAGTATTCCGGTATCTTATTTTACTAACCTGAAGAACCAGGTGTGTTGAATTTAGTCAATCACTGAATTTATCTATTAGATCGGTTGATCCGTTCAATTTAATACATTCAGAACACCTGGCGTTCCATGTCAGTTCAATCCCAATCATTCACTGCTTTTGTTGAATACAGTGTCCTCTTTTGGTCACCTTCAAGAACTACACATTGTATTACCTCAAAACACGGTTGTAGTAATGTTAGGCTTATCCCGGCAGATGGCAATATATCCTCGTGTTTAGAGCTTAGCAACGGACGACCATGTTGATGTCCTTTCGACAATACGAACCAGTAATTCCGAACCCCCCTTTGTAAGTTGTATATCAATGGTTACTAATGTATATGTTGAAATAGACAACATTACAGTTTCCATGTTTGTTTTTTTAAAGCAATGGTATTAAATACCCTAACGCCTTTTTGTGAACAGTGTAAATAATAGGTAACGTCTGAGCTCGCTATGCCGAACCAGTGCACTAAATTATAGGAAAACAACAGCCCTTATAATGAGCGACAGGTTCGACTTTCTTCGACTGTATTCGTTATCCCCGCCCATGTCATACGTAAAGCTTGCACGGCGCGCACAGCTGACAGACGACAACATTGCTGGCCAGTTGAGGTACTGTTGAAGACGTGGGTATGGTGGAGCACGGCTGCAAGCAACTCTTTGAAAACATTTGTGTCAACAACCTGGAATTCTGGTTGATCTGAAACAGAGACTAACGTTAACCGGTTGTTTTTACAACGTAACTTTTCTTTTGCATTTCAACTTTACTTTGTAGCCCAAAGTCGTATAGTCTTCGAGCTTGGAAAGAGGAGGAAGCTACCGGGGGGGGGGGGGGGGGCAGCTTATAGGCTTGGTGCACCTTTGGTGGCGAGGGAAACACTCGCACCTTGCCATATCCTCGGACTGAACATGGCAGTGTCCCTCATCCAAGCCTGCCGCAGTCTTGCTCTCTCAACATGGCTGCTATCTTTTTGCTTCGTTCATTTGCTGTGTCTGGACTTTACAGTGGCAGAGAAAGAAGAATGGTACACAGCGTTTGTCAACATAACCTATCTGGATCCCGTTACTTCAGAAATCAAAACCGAAAAGACCGAGTGTGGACGGTATGGCGAGCACTCCCCAAAGAAAGAAGCAAAAGGACAAGTGTTGATGCCTTCGCACTTGCGAGAGAGACAGGCTTGCGACCCAGACACTAAATATCCTCTACCTCCTCAAAATAGTACCTGGGTGGCGTTGATAGCTGCAGGGAATTGTACATTCAGAGACAAAATTCGCAACTTAGCTGCATTTCACAATGCATCCGCTGTCATTATATACAACGTGGGGTCCAGTAATGTGAACGAAACAATTACAATGCCCCATCAAGGTAAGTTGACTTTCGGGAGGAAAATGTATAAACAGCCTGTCATTACTGTGATACGCTGTATTAATTTTATGGGCTGCGGTGTGTCACATGTACTATGTATCGCCGTTATGACTCGGTGACAGTCGTACTGTACCTGTTAAGGTTTTGTTATGGCAATTTTTTTAGGCAGTACACCATTCTGATGACTGACAAGGCTTTTGTGTCAGGACTAAGCTGTTTTGGTTGTTCTCACACAAAGTCCCTTTTAAAAGATACAATCCCAGTCTTCTTTAAAGTTAACTCTGGGGAGATCAAAAAGCAGACTCTCATTGCCTTTCCATGAGGACTCATCTCTTCACTAACGTGTTGCTCTGCTAAGAAAGGAACTGAGATCTTTTCCCAACGTTCACTTATGCACTCTGGGTAAATACACCACACAGGAAATTGTGCGCCATCTGTTTTGCAATTACAATAAAACGTTAAATTACTGAACCCTTTTTACAGAGGCACAATAGACTCCTCTAGACCCCATTGTGTCCTTCTCTCTCCAGCTTGTTTGGTTAGCTGATTAACATCTCACTATAATTTGGTAAACTCATTGTCAATGTTCCCTGGCGTGTGAAGATTTATTAATGAACCGCAGCGGAGAGCAAGAAACAAATGATCTATTTTTCTCCACAACTGAGTTCTAGAATGGAGGCCTGCATATTTATATTTATTTATACATTTATTTATTTCTCACACAGGGATGTCATGCTGCATCGACTCCACCCAGCTTCTAAATAATATTAATACAAGCCTCCCCTGACCGGACAGTGCACAGACCAATGAGCAGATAATCCACCTGGCTCAGACATTTCTCTACACGAGCTGTCTTACATTTAATGCATATCAAGTTCTTGCCGGCGGTGTGTTGTCAGTTCTCTGCTGATTATGAACTGTGTTCCGGTGTTGTCATGGTGCCGGCACAGACCCAGGCTGGGGTTCTGACGCCGTCTAGAACTCTCCTGTGATGTCTGTCACAGGCTCCTCCTTAGCTGTCTCGTCATGGCAGACAGCAGATTTCATCTGGCCTGACGTCCGACCAGGTAGGAGCCAGCCCAGTGACAGGCTTCCAGCTATTGTTTTCGCACTTTTTGTACGTTCACGCCAACAGAGCCAACAGAAAGAAATGAGGAAGACTTAACCGACTTAAGACTTAAAGAGACATTTTAGAGCCTATCTCGCCCCCCTCTGCCCCTGAGCCTTTCTTGACAAAACCAAGGACAAAGAGCTGGAGAGGAGAGAGGAATGAGGTTAGGTTTAGGTGGACGTATAAATGTTCATGCAAGAAGGATTTAGCACAGTTCATATTTCCTCCCAAGTGTATTTCCATTTTTGGGTTGTAAATCTGGAGCCGTACTTGGCAAGAGATTGACACTGCAGTTGTGCGCGTGCGTGCGCGTGCGTGTGCGTGCGTGCGCGTGCGTGCGCGTGCGTTTTGTTAAAAGACAGCACATAGACTGTTTTAATGGAGTAGATGAACTGCCAGGCAGACAAACTGACCAATTCAAACTCCACAGTGAATTTGTAATCTATGATAATGTCTAGTCAACATAAAGCGGTGGTTGCGATGACAACGTTTCCTCGTACTACTCATTTCTTTTTTTCCCTCTTTTTTTTTTTTATGAGAGCAACGCAGCTTTTAACGGTGGCTGGACAGGTTTAAGACGAACCAGCTGTGGGAGTCTCTCCGTCGGAACGTATGAGTCAGTCGTTCCCCCAAAACGCATCCAGCGGGCGCTGGAACCAGTTGGACATGTTGTCCCCACTCATTGAGGTGTAGCCGTTTGGCCTGGGTCCAGCACTCAAGGCAAAAGGCTTCCTGAGACAACGGGAGGGAACTGGCTTGCAGATATTCCACCGTGAAAGTCTTTCGTCTCTGTGTTGGGTCGGCATTTGAGAGTTTGCTAGTGGTTTCCTAAACTGTGTGGTCACCGTCTCCTAGGTTGTGGTGAACTACTGAGTTCATAAGGGGTCAGTCGCTGTGGTCTGGTATTCTGCCACTTTGTACTCTCTGTGTAGGGCAAAGTAGCATTCCAGTTTGCTCTGTACGTTTTGGTTTATGTATATCGCTGCTCTCTGTCTCTGCCCTCTCACCTTTTTCTCACCTTACCCGTTTATCGTCCGTATAGCCTCTCTTCACATTCCTTTTCACGACATCTAGTCTGCTCTCACGACTGACAGGAAAGAGGAAGCACTCGTAGTTGCCCCAAATGCGTCTGAGCAGATCTCCGCTCCATTCTGGGTCGACTGGGACTCATCGCGGAACTGGACCGGAAAAAACTAACAAAAAAAAACGATCCCCGCCACCGTCTCCCCCACTGGGCTGGTGTGCCGTGGCGTCTTCCGTCGACCTCCGCGCCTGCCCCATCGCCCTGTCAGCACGTCTGCCTGCAGCGCCCATGCGCCTCTGTCACTGCGCAGCACCGTCTGTGAGGGCACCCGAGGTCAGCAGGCGACAGGGGGTCACCGAGGGGGGGGGGGGGGGGGGGGGGCATTCCTGTAAACTCCTTGGTTTGAATTCTCTGGCAGGCCCATGACAGTGTATTGTGTGCGTCATCTCCCCAAATGTCACCCCCCCGCAGAGGGAAGCCATTAGGGGGGCCAGCCTTCTGGCTCCTAACGGGGAAGTAATGAAAGGAGACGAGACACCCCATTGTGGCCGTCCATGCTTGACAGACCGCCCCCTCCTACCCGCTAAGAGGCGCCCCCCTTGGGTACCTGTGGAACATATACAACAAGAGAGAATGTGTCTGGGCTTGCATGCCTGCCTCCATCCACGAGTCCAAATTCCAGACAGACAGACGGGCAGTCAGACAGACAAAGGGAGATGTAGGGGGGATGTTAATATCCACAGCGTACTGACCTGTGAATATAACTGCTTTTAATGTTACAATACAGTCAGTACCAACTAAAATGCCAGACCGTCAGCAGGGTGTACCTTTGGTTACGGAGGTTGGGGGTGGGGGGGGCGAGCCTGATGTAGTCTATGAGTCTCAAACCGACATCCCCTACATGCTTGAATGGACTGCCCTCCGTGGTCAGCCGTTGCTGATGAAACTCAGAGGGTGACATCCATGGCTAGGGGTTTAATAAAGGTGTGAACCTTGAGACCTGGCCTTGATTTGAACGATGCAGCTTGTCGTCCGCTGTTGCTTAATAAAGCCAGCATGTCATTTCTAATTTACATATTCGGCCTGTCGTTGTAGACAATTAAACATTAAACGGAGGACATATCAGATGTACATAAATGCTGGTGGCACATTTTTAAGCACGCTTGTCCATTGTTTTGTGCGCAAGCTCAAAAAGAATGCAGTGCCTTATGGGATTCCACTTCGCTAGCGACTTGAGCGTGTGAACAGTCAAATGGAAGGCGGAGTGTGGAGTGGAGAACGGAGTGGTTTATTTGGGATTTACCAAATCCCTCTGGTGTAAAGAGGGGGGGACACAGTTGAAGAGAGAGATGAGAAGAGAAAATTAGATTGGTAAGCAGAGGGAGAGAGAGGGGAGGACTGCGAGAGGGATTCATGTCAGAAGTGGGTTTTGGTGACGGGAAAGCGATGGATAGAGATGAAGGAAGGTAAAACGGTCATCTCTGTAAACCAGTGGATGAGGTCCTTGTTAACCGGTGACACCACAGACAAGAATCTCTTCTCTGCTTCCTCTTTTCGCTCGCCCTCTCGCCTCTTAATCCTCGCCCCAGCTGTGACAAGGAAAAGATACAGGGCCCTTTCTTTCTGAAAACACTGAGGTCTGTGTGGATGGGACACATGAATCCTATCAGGGTTTATCTTTGCGTAACGACTTGACGTTTTCAGTCTGGTTTTAATGTGGAGAGCAACGAGCATGTGGAAGAACATTTCTGAGAATTTGAATGTGTAATTAGATTACCGGATGATGAGAGTCACTCCCTCATTCAGACCTTTAAATTATTTTTTTCCTCCCTAGACTTTTTTTTTTTGTTAGTCCCTGGCTGCTTTAGCCAGAAACAGTATTCTGCAGGCCCAAAGTCAGATGTCACAGACTCAAATCCAGTTTGTGAGCCGATTGATTTTTAAGGTTGGCCGCGTGGTTAATGTTTCAAATAAAATGTTAAGACTAATCTTACAAATTTGTCTAACTTAGTTATTACTTAGTGGCTATAGATGCTTGTGTCAACCTATTTATTCTCAGGCAGTTATTTTGTCGGCCATCTTGACTGTACTAACAGTGGGGGGGCTACATTCATTAATTATTTCATGTTTTAGTAAACCATTCAGTTGGCTGGGCTAACACATCCACATTGCACAAGCGTTTGTCCGTTTAACTCCATGCAAACCACAGAATGTTTTTCCAGTACTCTGCAGGCCCTGCAGCCCTCAAGGCTGCTAGCAAAAGCCAGTGCTCTGCGCTTAACAGGTTAGCGCCCTCCCCCCTAAATTGACGTCTGACTCGCTCTCTGTTCTCCCTGGCTGCCTACAGCACCGTCCTCTCCAAGGGTCTCAGCGGGGCGGAGGGCTTTAGGTCTAGTTCCACGTCTGTCGCGCCATTGGTCGATTTTACACACAGCCTTTTTTTAGGAGAAGCTATTTCGGTCCATTTGCCCTCATTAACTGTTGGTTAATGTCTCACAAAGATTGAACCGAAGGGAGAGGCCCCATAAGCATGCTCAAGGTAACATGCTGCATCCCCTCTTTCCGGTGGCGTGTATTGGGTTCATTTTGAAATGGAATATTCTACTTGTTGATGGTGGCTTTAGGGGGGGAAATGAGTGCATCCATTTATAGGTGATATGATTCCCCTTGTGGACTGTCTTTGGAAGTTTCTGTATCCTTGGAGGGAAATTCCACTGCTAGATACTGGTTAGACATTACATAACAATGAGGGATTGGAGGTCTGTCCGACATAATTATGCACAAAATTATACGGCAGTATTGTTGCAAAATGACACCATCTGTCGATTTGAGCCTGCAGTCTGATCCAAAAAACGAAAAAAAAAATTGTTTCGTTTGAGTAAATTCACAATTTTGATGGCATGATATGTTAATACAATTTTAACGAACATATATAGTTAAGTAGAACAGCAATGCAATTTCCCTTTAATACTGGTTGTAATTTCTAATCTGGTACCAAATCTTTCTATTCTGGCTCATTTTACATTTACATTTGAGTTATTTAGTAGGCACTTTTATCTAGGGCGACTTAGAGTTACTAACTCCCATGGTTATGGACATGCCAATGACCAAATGAGCTGGCTAGACATCACAGATCTGGGACCAGGCTTTGTAATTCCAAAGCCCACCCAGATGGTCAAAATTGCTAAAACCTTAACCTCATCTCTGCTTTACCTACTTAAGATCTCAACAGTTGAAACAAGGTCAGTTTGAAAGCTTTTACAGACCAAAGTCCTCTTTACAACTTTTCCCTTGTCCCAGGTCATCGTCACAGGTCATCGTCACAGGTCATCGTAAGGTCTTTAAGGAGAAGAAACTGTGATGTGTTTTGCTCTTAATCATTGGGCGTCCATGTTGGACTGTGTCCTCAAATTTTTTGTCAAAACAGGTTATCAAGCGTAACAGTTGAGGGGTACGAGAGGCAAAAAGGCTTTAGCGCGATCACGATTCGTTGATATCACGGCTAGTGCCATGGTAGCATTAGCCGTGGTATCAATTTACTGAGCACACGCAGTCTTATTATCCTGACGGCGATTGAGACTGTTAACAGGAGCTCTGACATAGACGTGTTCTGAAATCACCTGTTGACACGATCGTGGTGCAGCTGTTGTACTGTTTGGCAGCGCCGCTCGTCGCTAATCATGAACGTTCAACAAATTGTGTGTTAGCACACGTGTGAGAGTGTCAATTCCTTGGTCACATTACACTGCTGTAGGTGTATCCTACCTGCTTAATCTCCCAGCGGTGTTGGTCCTTCCATGCATTATGCTTGGGTTCGACTAACCTGGTGTGTTTCTGCTAAAGACTCACCCCCTAGGCTTTACCCAAAGACCAAAACCTTTGTCATTCCATCTCCGACCGTCTTCCGCGTCTCGGCTGCGGCTGGGCCGCTTCTGTATTGCAGCCCGAGCGCTCTGGAACTTTTCAGCTGACGCTCGCCGGACGATGGGAGGCATTTTTTAGGTTTTTTTTGTGGCATCAAGCAAAGAGCTGTCAGGATGATGCAGAGGTTGTTTTGAATGTGCTTTCTCCACCAGTCCGCAGTTCCAGTAAATGACAGTGCAGTTTACATGAACATAAAGGCTGGCAAAACACAGACACTGGCGAGGACTTGAGTCAGTCCACATCTCTGCCGACGCTTTGGCTCCAGCGCTTTTCAGTCTTATTGGAATGTCATGGGCACTGGTACCGACAGCCTAAACTCACTTTGCCAGTATCAGTTTCGGTCTTTTGCCGGCCTTTGTAAATGCTTGATCAATGAAGGTTGTAGAGCCTGACTAAGAGACTGGCCAGGGAAGATTAGCATTATCTATTGACCTGCTCACTTTTCCCCCTGCATTAACTTGTGGCTTTAAGTATCACTGGACCACCTCGTCACTCATTGAGATTCATGAGAGCATAGCAAAATAAAGCTGTGCGCCCTTTTGCGGATGAGGAGTGTGGTTTCTATGGGGATCCGGCTGTGCGTCAGCACCCCCCCCCCCGCCCCACCCAGGGTTATATATAGTCCCCCCGGAAGCGTCATTAGACGTCGGGAGACTAAGTCTGCGTGCCCATCTGAAACTGGGCACCATGGCGACCAACCGGGAGAACTGAGGCAATGAGTGTTATTCCCTCTTCTTTTCTTGTCTCTCGCTCTCTTCTGACCGCACTCCCTAAAGCTTCTTTGTTTTTTACCTCGTCTTACGGTCAGCTAGACCCGTACAGACGTGAGTCATGCAACTCTGTCAAGGGAAACCAGCACACCGCTCACACCGCAGCTACGCTTTTATTCCCACGTTCCTTACTGTATGTATGTACTGTACATCTGTCTGTAGATTCATGTCCGTTGTTGTTTTCACCCAGAGATATGTTATTGGGTGTGCTGACTGACCCGCCTGTTATTGGATGCCTTGCTCTGTGTCTTTCATGGATTTCAGAGTTTTCAGCCAATTCAGTAAAAATTCCCACCCTGTCCGTGTCTCTTCTGCAGTGATAAAGTGATGTTGCCAACTGCTAGGGGTAGCCCTTTTCTCTTTCTTCTCCTCTGTCTCCTCTCTTTTTCCTCTCCCACTCTATAGCAGGTTTACACCAGAGGAGATTGATATAATGGCCTTGGTCACTGTCAGACTTCAGTCTGGTGCCAAAGGTATCCCACAATGCCCTCTGGCTGGCAGTCTGCCCGGTTAGCGATGGCAACGTTAGTTGCGTTGGGAGCAGGGTGAATGTACCTCTCCTTTAGACATGACCAGTAGACTGATTGGAGAAACAAAACTTCCTAGGGCTTCTGTGTTCTTGTGGCTCCGCACAGACACCACAGTGGCAACAGGCCACAGAGTTTTTGCTTCACTGGATCAGATAAGAAAGGAATAACATAGCTGTGTGTTGAGTCACTCATGAGTCTTGTCTTGCTTAAAGGTTCTGAAGTTTTGTTCTGTTGTTTCTGAATGTGACTTGCCATTTTGTAATCTTGACTGATTAACATCTTGTTACTACTTTCACCAACAGATTTCTCTGCCAGTGGAACAAAACAATTGAGCATGGCTTGTTTGATTACTATTAGTTTGCGAACACTTACCCACTGTGGGGGTCAATACTATCTACATTGATAACATCCAAACAAACATCTCCAACTTTCTTGTGTTAAGTCCTGGGTGGTAGCAGTTTTGTACTCTTGACTGTCTTGTGTAAACTAATGATAATCGCTGTGAAATAATATCCCCTTACAGAGAGACTGCATGGTAGAGGAATATGTTGTCATACTCTGCTTGCCTCTGATTGGTTCTTCGGTATTACCAATCAGAACATCTGTGCCTGGCCAAATTGTCAATTAGACTCTGTGTGCATAGACCTAATGTGACCAAATATGATTCCTCCTCTGTAATATGTTGTACGTTCCCGAGCCGGACCCCAAGACGCTGGCACGAAGAGCCGGGGGGGGGGGGGGGGTTGTTTTGTTAACGCTTGCGCCACGTCTGTCTGCGTTAACTCCCACTGGGCTAGCTGCTGAATGCTAACTCTTCCACAGACAGTCGTCTGTGAACACTGGCCGGTTATTTATAGCTCAATTCGGTGATACACAGATGTCCTTATCCTCCGTAAAGGGCTTTACAGTCCAGTACAAATGAATGAGATCAACATGGTGACACTCGGTGAATGAGATCAACAGGTTATCGCCAACAAACCCATGGGTGGCATTTATGCTCAATGTGCTACAGCCCCAGTTCAATGGGGCATATAATTACCAATTACTGAACTTCAATTCACTGTTGGGAACTAGAAAACCAAAACTAATAGTACCCGTGACATTTGTGTTCAGGCACAGGGGATATAGTGGCCGTCATGATCCCGGAACCCAAGGGCCGAGAGATTGCCGCCCTTCTGGAACGCAACGTCACGGTGACCATGCACGTCACCATAGGAACCAGGAACCTTCAGAAGTACGTGAGCAGGACGTCGGTGGTGTTCGTCTCCATCTCCTTCATTGTCCTCATGATCATCTCCCTGGCCTGGCTGGTCTTCTACTACATCCAGAGGTTCAGATATGCTAACGCACGAGACCGCAACCAGGTATTGTTCACTGTACACGCACGCACGCGCATACAGACAGACACCGAGACATAAACAGAGTGTATATATACAACTATACTGTATACAGAGGTTAAGATTAGCAACCAGGTGTTGTATGGTCATTATGACAATGTACACAAGCAGCTTGACCACTGTACTTATATTTGATGTATGTAAGGCAGTTGCTGTACCTGAGGTGATTTGTCGGGATTCGCCTTTTCCAAGCCGGTTGTGTTTCTTCTGTACTGGTGGTGTGGTCTCGCCTCGGCCAAAATGTCAATTAGCCGGACGGCGGGGGTTAGCCGGTGGTAATCCTG
The DNA here is from genome assembly GCF_011004845.1 of Esox lucius. NCBI lineage: Eukaryota > Metazoa > Chordata > Actinopteri > Esociformes > Esocidae > Esox > Esox lucius. The sequence continues at coordinate 14,055,134 of NC_047593.1, forward strand.
TGAACCGCCAAACCATTGATTGACCACCACTGTTCCTCTGCTGACACAACCGTTAGTGGTGGCTGACCCTGACGTTGCTTTGACGTCTGTGACCGTTTCCGTCACCAGGCCGGACTCCCAGGGTCGTTGAGGGGCATTGGTAATCGTCGTTTACCTTGTTTGTCTAGAATTCCTCTACTTCAGCAACTCGTCACACCCGAAACCACAAATCTTCCCTCGGGTTGGTGTTAAAGAACACCTGTCCTTGATTTGATGGGGAGCAGCTGTGGTCTAAAGTTTCTACTTTCCGTTTAATGTGTAGTCGTAGATTGTGATGTTTAGCAAGAGACCTTTCGCTCTGCACGCAGGGATTCACAGTCAGGGCGGGGTCACGCTGACCTGTAACCCTACCATGTTAAAACAGGACAGTGTCTCTGAGTACACTCACCATCACTGGTCCTGGCCAGGCAGTGGATTTACTGGACATACCAGAAGTAGTAGTTCTCTTTTGGGGTTTTCATGTTTGGTTGCTTATCTTCCCTATCCTTGTCTTCTTTGATCTTCCATGCGCAGAGACGTCTTGGGGATGCAGCCAAGAAGGCCATCAGTAAGCTGCAGGTCCGAACCATCAGGAAAGGTGACATGGTAGGACCGGCTGAATACTTCAGTGGCCTTTCTTTAGACATGTTGAGTTCATGTGTTACGAAGGTTGTTGTGAGTGATACGGCCGTGTTACAGTACTTGTTATTAATGGTACGGCCATGTTACTTGTTATTAATGATATGGCCATGTTACAGTACTTGTTATTAATGATATGGCCATGTTACAGTACTTGTTATTAATGATATGGCCATGTTACAGTACTTGTTATTAATGATATGGCCATGTTACAGTACTTGTTATGAATGGTACGGACGTGTTACTTGTTATGAATGGTACGGACGTGTTACTTGTTATGAATGGTACGGACGTGTTACTTGTTATGAATGTTTATTTTGTGATGGTGTTCTGAATGCCTTGTGTGTGTGACCCCTTCAAGTGTTGACCAACCATTGGAATGATTTTAAACATCCATGTTTTCACCAGACCTTCCTTTTTCCTGTAACAGTCCCCGTTTTGGCAGCCTTACTCTGACTTGAGCTCTAGCTTCACACTTTTATGATCACATTTTCCTTGCTGGGATTGTTGTTCCCTGCTGGGATAGTAAAACACCCACACACACACACACACACACACACACACACACACACACTTTCATCCACCGCCTTCACAATCATGACAGCCAGAAAGTGTTGCAATGTATGAAGTTATCATCACAGTGAAAACATCTGCTCCCAAACTTCCCCAGTTTTCACTTCTCTATTCCCCTCCCTTTTATGGTCAATAAGTAGGCTACACCAGTGGTTCCCCACCCTGGTCCTAAAATTTCCCCAAAAGTACACTGGATTCAACTAATCAGCTAACCATCAGGCCCTTGGTGAGTTTAATTGTTTGCTTTCTTCCAGCGTTGATAAGAAAATGTGTCATCATGGGCTCCAGGAGTGTTGTTGGAAACCACTGTCCTGGCAGGGCATTGCACTTCAGCCCGCAACACTCACACGCGCTCTCAGATTAGATCCATACAGGTTTATACTACAAAATAAACGGCTTAGGAATTATTCTGTGTATTTTCTGGGGAAAATTATTTATGTATTAACCCTCTAATGCCAAGCTTCCATTGGTGTTTTACCACAAAACAACTGCTCTTGTTCCACTACCTCGACCTGGTCCCGGTGGCCCAGTCCCTGGTCCCGGTGGCCCAGTCCCTGGTGGCCCGGTGATCAGCTTAGGACAAACCCAAGATCAGTGGGGACTTGTTAAGCACCGACATTATGTTGATCGCTGGTTCGGAGTCATCACCTTCTTTAACATTGATTTTAAATTGGAGGGAACAATTTACCTCTACTGTGTTTTGATAATGAAACTCAGTAAACCCTATGATAATGATTGACTCCTTTTACGTGTGTGTGTGTGTGTGTGTTAACTGTAACTATACACATTGCATGACTTGGATCCTTCTCTCCTTCATTCACCTTCCAGGAAATGGGAACAAGGCGATGCAAATTAACCACAGTGTCTCCTGTGTGTTTGGTGTTCTAGGAAACCGAGTCCGACTTTGACAACTGTGCTGTGTGCATCGAGGGTTATAAGGCCAATGACGTGGTTCGGGTGTTGCCGTGCAGGTAAGGCCGCTCTCTCAGCGTCTCTTCGGTGAGCGGTCGAATTGGCACGTTATTGGGAATGTGTCATAGATACCACTTTTTCGCAGTAGGTCTGTTGGGAGCGATGTTAGGCAATGAGAGAGTCCTGTAACTGAGAGAGTGGGTGGGACCCCGGGTTTGTTAACACGTCTGATTTACTGCCTGGTCCCGCCCGCTCTGACACGTTTTCCTGAGAGTCATATCTATCAACATCTGATTTGTTTAATGCGGCATCTTCTGGAGGTTGTTTGTGTAGACCCGGTTTTATGTAGTCCGGTGCATTATACTTCCTGTTTCTCTCGCCTCCCCGTTTTCAAATCAGACCCGATATGTGATCACGGCCCCTAGTTTGGAAAACGCGAACTGAGGGCGTTATGAGTGATGGAACATTACGGAACGTTATCAGGGAGCCTGGCAGTGGGTGACATCATCCAGGCCAATTCCTTCCATTTTGTGTGTTTGACTTACGTTTCAGGCACATTTTCCACAAAAGCTGTGTGGACCCTTGGCTTCTGGACCACCGGACCTGTCCCATGTGCAAAATCAACATCCTCAAAGCCCTGGGAATACCTGTACGGAGGTTTTCTTTTCCGTTTTTTTCTTCTTCCCCTCGGTCCCTTGTACCCTCAGCTGCCTAGTTCTCTTCGTTCCCCGGGGAGTGTTGGTTTTCATACCTAACGGATTGATTTGTCCGCCGCAGCCCAACTTTGACTGCGGTGACGACATCCCCCCCGACTACGAGATGTCCCCGGGCGGACCGCCCACCAACCCCATCACCGGGGCTAGTGACGTCACGGTGGGGGCCGAGGAGAGCTCAGTCGCTCTGGACCTGGCGGACATGGAACAGACGAGAGCCCAGCCAGCGGTCTACCACGACGCCCGCGATGCACCGCCACAGGCCGGGGACAGCCGGCACATCGCCAGCAGTGAGTATACAAACACACACACACACACACACACACACACACACACGGGAACCTTGGCACCGACAAAACACTTCAAACAGAGACTTGTAGATCATGCCGCATGGTTTTGTTCCATCCCAGCGTATTTAACTGGCGTCCGGCCCTTTACCCTGCACTTCGTCAGCCCGGATCACAGAGCTGTGCCTATAGGTCTGTGCTGTCTGCCAGGAGAGTTATCGGGGGGATACGAAAGTGTGCTGTTTATAAAACGGACCTCGTGGCCCACTCCGTCTCCACCAGAACACAGAGCAGATTCTCTCACTACCGGAGCACGATGTCCCAATTCCTCACTCGGCTCCACGGGTCCACCTGTGCGCGGCCACAGTCACGGCCTCCCCCGCGTAAAAAGGGCACTTGTGGCCGGGCCTAACAGGGGGCCTCTCATTGAATGTAGTGCACTACTTTGGAAATAGGGCGCCGTTTGAGATGCCTGGCGAGGCTTTGCAAATCGAGGGCCAAAACCAGGCCATCAGCCACCTGCTTTAGTGTTCCCTGAATCCAGCTTGTCCCCCCCAGACCCCCCCCCCCCCCCAGGCAGAGCCCAAGAGCAGGAATAGTGCTCCTGTTTTTTTTTTACTGTCACAAGGTAACCCAGATACAATGGTTGGGTCAGGGGATGTTTTAAGGCTTCCGTTTAAGGCTTGCTAAGTTAACAAAGGTTTTTATTTTGTTAGCGTGTTCGCTAACAGCTGGTTTCCGCATGGCACTGTGTGTGTGCCCATGTTTGCATAAGTACGAACTTCTGTGGCCTGGGAGTGCGTGTACACTGGCGCAACCCACTTCCTGTTCTGCCCAATACGCTGAAATTCCAGCCAAAGTTGGTGTGGCCGTGGTGGCGACATCTCGGGCTTCCAAGGGGCCTCTACCTTAGAGACCCGGTAAACACTCCAACTGACAGCGTCAGCTGCAAGCCCTTTCTGATGTCATTGTCCCATGAGGCGCTCATCTTAATTTTATCCCTCCTGCTTTCTGATGCTCATGAATGGCCTTTTTAAACGTGAGGTCAACACGCCAGGTTTTAGCATCGCCGTCAACCCCTACAGCAAGAATAACTCCCCGGTTTCCTGGATACACCCCGGAACATTTTCATGCTTCCCCGCCAGGCACCCCGAAGGGATGTGTGCGTCGTCAGGGGGAGTGATTTGTAGGTTGCGCAAAACACAGAGCCCCAACAGGGCTGAGTCATTCCTTATCATATGGCTCAGCGCGCTACCGCGCTAGGCCTATTTATCTTAAGTCCCTCGTGTTAGCCTCACTGTAGCCTGGCTGTCATGAGCATGATAGCTTACTGCAGCGCAGGCAGTAAAATAAACCCGGGAGTGGAATGACATTTTGGGTCCGGAGCTGGAAAGCTCAGGGCGTGTATTAGCGGCTCCTGGGATACATTTGTCCAGATCTGGATTCTGGCCGTTCTTATAGATCCTGCAGTTCACTAAGATCCACGAGGCGCAACTGATCGTAGGTCTGTGTTCGGACTGTAACGTAGCATTTCAAATTTGAATTGGCGTTCAGCAGACCTGTTCACGCTGGGTCACACCAGACAACGCTGATGTACTGTGTGGCAACTGAAGTCAGTATGGATCGTCACAGCACACTGTTGTTGTCATGCATGCATGCAAAACTAGGGTACAGAAGTAATGTTTTCCTGTTGAAATACAAGCAGCTGAGTCCATAATAATAAAAAGTTACCTCAGCTTCAGCCAGCAAAAGGCTAGCTGTGCTAACTACCTGTCTGTGTTAATTCAGGTCAGCATTCTAATGGCAACATATTTTTGAGGTATGAAGTAGGTTGTGTAATGGTCACTTTTTAAACAATTTAAAAAGCAGTCGTGGCTTTTCATTTAAGAGAACGAACAACATCTAACAAGAGAATTTTGTGGCTAATTTAATTTGGCGTGAGCGCTGGATTTTTTTACTTCTTTACCCTGTAGAGGGGAGTGGCCACTGTGGAATGTCAGGCCATGAGGATCTATGTCACTGGACACACCAACCATAGGTGTCGGGAGGGGTTTCATGGTGACACTGGCCCTATTTCCTGTCACTTCCTTTTCAGAAAACATTTAGAGTCTAACAGTTTCTCAGTATGTCTTTTCTTTATTTTTATTTTTTTCTCCACGTGTAACTATGGAGAAAGTCTCAGTAGTTCTTGTCTATAAAACCTTCCGCCCGCATTCATAACACTTTCTGTCTTCCTCTGTTTGTCGCTCTGTCTAAATAGAAACTGTGGTTCTGTTCCATTGTGCTGATTGTCAAGCCTGACATCAGACTCACAATGTTCTTTCTGCATCTTTAACTTGCTGCGAAAGATTTACATTGTGTTGTTGTTGTTTTTTGTTGTGGTGCTAAACGGCTAATTTTAGCGCCTGACAACTGCCTGAGGTAAATAACCTGAGCTAAGTATTTGTTCTCACCCAGGGCCTCATTTATCAATATGGCAATAAATAATATTCTACTTAGGAACTGAATTTACACTGTTCGTATGCACACAAACACTATTGATTTATGAAGCAATCCTACAGCACAGTCTCGCACCTCTCAGTAGATCACCATGGATAAATACCAATTATTCTTAGCCTCAGAGCTTTTGCATGACCATGGTTATTTTCATTTTGAAATTCCGCTAATTAGCCATATATGGTCAGAATCATACCTTTAAAGCTTGTGGGGAATATAATACCAGACTGTTGCAGAAAAAACTTACTCAATTTGTTAAATTTTCTTCAGAGATTAAATAAAAGCTTTGCTATAATGAGATGACCATTACATTCGGTTCTTTCTAAAAACATTTCCTATCTCTTTAACAATGGGCTCTCTTGAAATTCACTGTGTGGTAAATCTTTCATCAGTCAACTGCTACTTGATATCTCATTGTATTGTAATGTTTTGACAATTAATGCTTTTACACAGGGTAATAATTTAACAACAGACTGTACTTTATATGACTTATTAATGTAGAAAATATACTGACTTGGTCGGCAGACATCCTAGTGATGAAGAACTATGGGCCGGTTCGCAAAAGGTTGCTCTTTCTAATCCCAGACCTGACAAGGTACAAACATCTGTTGTTTTGCCCTCGCTTCTGGAAGTTTCTCTACATAAGTGTCTGATGAATGACAAACATGAAAAATGTGAAATTAAATTATACATAGTAGGTAGCTTTTTTTAACTGCTGCATTGATTCACTCACAAAAACGAATAAAAAAACCTCCAAACATTATTCTCAAAGTGTTATTAACATTTCAGTGCTTAGCCGTGTGCTTATGTGTGGTCATGACTGTGGATAATTTTAACAAAACTCTTGTTTTGACTATTGAAGAACTGTGAATGGTTTATTCAGAGATTATGTTCTTAGGCTTGATTTGTAAATGAGGACCTTGGTGTCTTGGGTGTGAAAAAGCCTCTGATTTAGGAGAGCACTGTAAAACCAGTTACAGTACCAGTCAAAAGTTTGGACACTTACCCTTGGGTCTTCTGGGACTGGAGGTGGTCCAGTGTCCCCATCTTGTCTCTGCTACTGCAAATGACCCACCATTTTGGCTCCACCCTGGTGTACCTATATCTCTGTCCTCTTTGACGGTGTCCACCATGTTGTGCCTGCCCTGACCAGTCTTTCTCCCCGCAGGCGAGCATCAGCCCCCGATGAGCAGCGACTCCGACACCTCCCTCATCCTGGCTGTGGAGGTGGGTCTGTCTGACGCGGAGCTCTCCCTCGAGCACGAATGCAGCTGTGGCGAGGTCAAGACCTGAGCCAATCGGAGTCACTCGTGGGAGTTGCCCTGGAGAAGAGGGGCGGGACCGGAGGGTCGGTGGGTCTGTCCCCAGTGCTTCTGGCCCGCTGATGAGAGTGGCAACAGATTTTTTTTTTTTAAACGTCAACCAATCAACAGCACCCCTTGCGGCGTAACACTCCAGTCGGTCCGCACCGTCTCTGACAACGGTTCCCCTTATCCTGCCTCACTTCTCTGACTACATTCACCCTGTATTTTTCTTCTTTTTATTTTTTATTTTTTACCTCCACCACCTTCATTTGGTCGCCATGGAGACCGGGCAGCCAATCACAGCTTTTGTTAATAGCCCCTGGGCTACGCGGGTGTTTCAGCGTCTCTGTTAGTGGTCTCCCTCGCCATCACTTGACTCTGACTGATCGTCACTGCCAACTTATTCCAGAACAAAACGCAGAAATCTTTACCCCTAGTTATTGGAATATCTGTATCTATATATGGTTGAAATACAGCCTACTACAGCATGGGCTTTGAGTGTCAAACATTTTTATTGCATGTTTTGAGGAAACCAGCTTTTTACTCGTGGTAAACCTGAAGCTGACGTTTTTTCACCAACTGCTCAAAATAATTAATTTGAACATGAAATGCTTCCCCCCTCATCTTCAAATTTCGTCCAGTTTGCGCTTAAGGCAACTCCCAGCCGGCTCAGGAGAGTCGAAGATCGAGTGTCATCTTGCATAGTGTTGTATTTCTCATCATACATCTTATTCAAAATTAGAAAGTATGGTAACTATGTCTAACACAAACCCCTGACATTGCTGAGCCAATTTGCAACGCCACCTGCCAGTCCCCACGGCAGTGTTTCAAACATTCAATGTTTTCAACTGTATTTTCAAATGTAATATTTGGCCTGCACATACTAACAAGCATTTCTGAATGCAATGTGGTTCATTCAGAGGTCTAAAAGGTTTTTCGCAGTTGTTTTGAAGTACTGTAACACACCACGTGTCACGGGGACACTATAACCAAATAACAGCGCATTTTACCCCACCCAGTTGACAATCATAGCTCACTATAATGGAGATTTGTAGTGATGTCTGTTGTCTGCTGCCGCGACACTTCGGACTGCTAAACCGCTGTATCACTGGTAAACTAACACAGCACAGCAGGCTATTGCAGTGAGATCCGTTGGTTCACGAGGAAAAGATTTAGCGGGGAATTTATTCAGTTAAATTCCAGGTAACTAAATTCAGTCGTCACCCACCCAAATAGCATATGGGTGTGTATTGTGTTGCTGACCTGACATGCCTGCTGTGCTTTTTCTGTGCCAAGCTCTTTCATTTTCTTGTGACGGTTTCTACGTCGATCCGATTTGAGTTAGACAAAGTGAGGTGGTACAGTGGGTTTGTTGAGTTCACCCATTGGATCTGAACTCTTTGTATTAGCTAGTCCATAATGGGCGAGCATGTTTTGGCTGTGATTGACTGTAAATTCACTATGAAAGAGTTGTCTTAACCGTGTTGCAGATAGCTGGTACTTCTCGGTCACGTTGTCTGAAGGTCACACTTTTTTTTTCTTTCTATGGATAATTTCAAAATGTTTTCTTTTGTAAATCAACGTGTCGGGAAATTGAAGTCTGGCGAACAGCATTTATTTTATTATGAAAATACTTTTATTTTTGTAAGAAAAATAAAAACGAAGGGAAATGTTTACAGTCCAGGAGAAAGACGTAGAGAGTATAGTCGCCTGGTTTCACAAAGTTTCCCGGTGATGCTGTTGCATTCTGAACTATATTTCTTATATTGTGATGGATGTCCTTCCTCCCCATCATTTTACCAACGGCCGTCTGTAATTTAAGTTTTATTCCTGCCATTTAAAGTCCCCTCACTATTTATTAATTTGCTTAAGTATTCTTTTGACCCTACAGATGATCGTCTTATTGTGCTTTTGATAAACAGCTTGGATTTGATGTTCATCGTTTCAGTCGCATACTGAAATCTGCATGAAAAAGCACAAGTATTTGTAGCGCCATTTTAATTGAGCGTCCGCTGTACGACGATGGCTTTCTCTTTACTGCGCGTTCGTTAGTGTTTTTTCCTTAAGGCCGCCAACCAGTCAAGGCACAGTTATGAAAGGAACACACACACACACACAGGCCCTGGCTCCTCTGCCACGGAAGGTTCGCGGAGTGTATGTGAGAATGCTGAAAATTCCTTTACAGTGAGTACATCTATCGGTTCCTCCCAGTTTGCTACATTAGCTTTGCCTTAGAAATGTATAACAACTCACTACACTTGTGATTGTATTGTATAGGCGTTGTGAATGTACACTCACCTAAAGGATTATTAGGAACACCTGTTCAATTTCTCATTAATGCAATTATCTAATCAACCAATCACATGGCAGTTGCTTCAATGCATTTAGGGGTGTGGTCCTGGTCAATCTCCTGAACTCCAAACTGAATGTCAGAATGGGAAAGAAAGGTGATTTAAGCAATTTTGAGCGTGGCATGGTTGTTGGTGCCAGGCGGGCCGGTCTGAGTATTTCACAATCTGCTCAGTTACTGGGATTTTCACGCACAACCATTTCTAGGGTTTACAAAGAATGGTGTGAAAAGGGAAAAACATCCAGAATGCGGCAGTCCTGTGGACGAAAATGCCTTGTTGATGCTAGAGGTCAGAGAAGAATGGGCAGACTGATTCAAGCTGATAGAAGAGCAACTTTGACTGAAATAACCACTTGTTACAACCGAGGTATGCAGCAAAGCATTTGTGAAGCCACAACACGCACAACCTTGAGGTGGATGGGCTACAACAGCAGAAGATCCCACCGGGTACCACTCATCTCCACTACAAATAGGAAAAAGAGGCTACAATTTGCACAAGCTCACCAAAATTGGACAGTTGAAGACTGGAAGAATGTTGCCTGGTCTGATGAGTCTCGATTTCTGTTGAGACATTCAGATGGTAGAGTCAGAATTTGGCGTAAACAGAATGGGAACATGGATCCATCATGCCTTGTTACCACTATGCACTGGCTGGTGGTGGTGGTGTAATGGTGTGGGGGATGTTTTCTTGGCACACTTTAGGCCCCTTAGTGCCAATTGGGCATTGTTTAAATACCACAGCCTACCTGAGCATTGTTTCTGACCATGTCTATCCGTTTATGACCACCATGTACCCATCCTCTGATGGCTACTTCCAGCAGGATAATGCACCATGTCACAAAGCTCAAGTCATTTCAAATTGGTTTCTTGAACATGACAATGAGTTCACTGCACTGAAATGGCCCCCACAGTCACCAGATCTCAACCCAATAGAGCATCCTTGGGATGTGGTGGAACGGGAGCTTCGTGCCCTGGATGTGCATCCCACAAATCTCCATCAACTGCAAGATGCTATCCTATCAATATGGGCCAACATTTCTAAAGAATGCTTTCAGCACCTTGTTGAATCAATGCCACGTAGAATTAAGGCAGTTCTGAAGGCGAAAGGGGGTCAAACACAGTATTAGTATGGTGTTCCTAATAATCCTTTAGGTGAGTGTATATTTTATTAGGGATTGAATGAAGAGTGGGTGGGTCATGCTTAAACTCATGCTCTTCCCAGAGCTAGTTATTTTCCCTAGTACGTTGTGTGTGCTCTTTATGGGCTTCCTTCTGATTCTTCTCACTTCCAAGCATACTCGCATAACATAATGGATTTTAGGAAAGTAAAAGCTCCTTCTGACAAATATTCACACCAATGCAGGGCTTTAAAATCAGTGACCGTAGTGGAACTAGAAGTTTGTGGGAGTGTAGCATCGCCATGTCGTTCATCTTAAGACACAGTACTTCAACTCTATTGAAATGTTGTTGTCTGATCTGTATCGGCCTGACCAACTTATCCATACAGGGCCCTAGGAATTGAGCCATGGGCTGTTGGATAGTAGCAGTACCGTGCACAGACCTTCCCAGGGGCATGTGCTGAATGTGAATAAGTGGGCGGCGTTGTCGGCTCATACGGACGGAATGACGCGCGAAAAAAGACGGACGACGCATGCCCCCCGCGGTGCGCGACATACGTCGCCAGGGCAGAAGGGCACATGTCAAATGGAAAGGACACTAGTTAGCTAAGGGGTATGTGCTCTGCACAGGCGGAGCCTTACCTGTACACTTTCCTGGATAATAGGAAGACTGTGTCTTCCTAAGTGAGGTGTGAACATTCAAAATCCTTTCATTTTGGCAGGAAAAGGTAATTCGCTCCCTTCACAGGTAGGCCTAATGCCTGTCCACTAATTTCAACAGCGTTTTAAAAGCATTCTGACAAAGCATTGGTCTCCATTTGACCTGGGAATAAAAAATAACTGTTATATTTGTGATGTCAGCTTCAAGAAACCATGTTTTTGAGTTATAAATGCACTTTCAACAGTCTTATAGTAGATTGTTACCTACCCAATGGCGGTATAATTATTTCAGGTATACATAAAATTACGTAATGGAAACTCATATTTTCAATGTAGCCTTTTGAATGCTTTTGTCTTCTTCTTTGGCTTTCTTCAACTGGTTGTGATTCCACTCTTCCTAGAATGCACTTTATTACCTGAGGGAGAGGTTCTATAAATTACAACGTAACGACAAAACATATTTTCAATATGGTTGACCTTGAATACAGTTGACCACGTTTTTAAGAAAGAGGGCTACACTATTGGAAATGGCACATGACTTAATTAACGCTGTAGGCTTATGTATACTTTTTGTTCAGGTTTGGGGTTCTGTTATCCAGACCAGCGTACGAGTTGTGGGTTTTGGTACAAAAGGTTTGAATATTATATCCAGCAGAGTCCTACCATGTTGCTATTTGGTTATATAGAGGATTGTGTCCATAAGTGGGGTTGTGTTGATGATATACAGTCAGTACGGTTGTAGTACAATGTTGCACGTGTAGGCTGTGGGTTAATGATTGTAAGGTACAATAAATTGTATTGCAAGTTTTTTTTTCTTCTTCTCATTAGCTGTGAAGTTGTCTGGTTTCTATTTTATTACTGTTGATATTGTTTGGCCAACCCTCTGTGCTGAAACCAAGGAAATCCATAAATTCTAATGACATGATTTGTTAAAAAGTGATGTACTGGCCAATTATTAAATAACACTATCATACAGTATGTTCCTGTGACATGCAGGTTACTGTTGATTAATGTTGGGAACTGCACACTAGCATACTATCTATATTCCAAATACCAGATTCCGTCCTAATATGTGTAAGAGAACATGGTCCATTTCACTCCCAACTAATGATATAGTTTTGTAGGCTGTGTTTACACAAACAGCCCTTATTTTGATGTATTGGGCAGCTTACAAAAATATTGCGCATTGCGTGAGAGAACAGAAATCTGAGCTTGGAAGCCTACATAAATGCAGCCCAACGAATCTACGCAACGAACGGGCCGTAAATCCAGATGTCACGGAAGGCTTCACCTGCCCACGACTCATGCAGCTGTCTGTGTGATGTCGTAACATTTAATGTCTACAGTAAATCTTGCCCCCTCAAAATAAAAATAAAAACCTGGTTGTGTTTATGTAGCTTGGAATGCATGGATTGGGGGTTGCGACACCATTGAGCTATCCCCTGAGTTGCTCAACGGATGTCACCCAGTGTTATCGTCATTTTCCACACGCGGTGGTGTTGGGGCGTTCGTGTCCACACAACACCTGGTTCAGTTTCACCGGGGGCAACTTAGCATGTCGCGCCCATTCAAATACATGTACAATATGATGCATTTTGCGGCCACATAAGGCGGCTGTTTGCGTAATAGTGGAGTGCCAGCTGGGAAATGTGCTCTTACACATTTTAGGGCACTCTGGGGAGTGGGGGGGGAGTGTTTATTTTTTTCTTCTAATGGAAAGAATGAGAGCCTCAATGATGTTATAAAACTCGGCTTAAATGGGAATGCAGCTAAAGCTCTTGTCTCTTACAGACATATAGGCCCACTGTAGCTGTGAAGGTGCATTGTTAGGCCAGTGTTCTCCAGAAAAGGTTTAGGCCACAGCTATTTAACTCTAGTCCTGAAAACACTGTCTGGTTTTCATCCTTTATATAAAGGGCCTAATTCAGACCCCTGTTTTTCGCTGTCTGGCCCAGGGACAGACCAACAGGGTTTTTCGTTCCAAAATCTTCGACTCGTTCTATTGGTAGACAATGTATGGGTTTTTACTGCTTCAGTTGGGTTCAGTAACAAAACATTTATGAAAAATACGGATACAAACAGAAAGTAATCTAAATTAATGGTTTATGCTTCCCTCTGCTGGCCATTGTGAGCGTTTACTTGCATTGAGCAAAGCCGGAGGTGAGAGGCTTTTTGGAAGACATTTTTTTACATCAGTCATGACTGATTTGCATGTACAAAAAAGAAATATTTACATATATAAATAACCATCTTGATATAACTCAGCAACTTTCTTGGATGCTTGTTATTCATCAAAGTGGGAAAAATGAAATACCTCTTCAGTAAGTAAACATTTTGTAACTGGAGACCATAGATTATAGAACAGTCATTGTTATTGTGTAGACAATCTTTTTTGATACATCATGAATACAGATTATTTACTTTGCTGCATTATTTGGGAGACTTTTATTTACATATGTCGTGACCTGGAAGTACTTTTTGGTGCCCGGACAAGGTTAGCGGCGGTTAGGAAAGACTGCGTGGACTCTTACATTTTGGGTAATGGTCTTTAAATGTGTTCTTTATTTATAATACGACACATTTGTTGCCTCTTATATCGGTTAAATGTAAAATGACTAAACATGTCGTTTGTATTTCCATGAGGTGCTAGTTTAGAGTTGGAGAAGGACC